>NW_021620923.1:1989373-2005919 GCF_004785775.1 Grammomys surdaster
AGGGAGGGAGGGAGGGAGGGAGAGAGAGAGAGAGAGAGAGAGAGAGAGAGAGAGAGAGAGAGAGAGAGAGAATATACTCATAGTTTCTTTATTCCTAAAGCCTAGAACTGCTAACAGATTTCAAATGTTTCTAGTGAGTAGAGGCGGGAGTGCCTAACAATGGTTACAGTCTCAAGGGAGAAAAATCCTCACAGTTTAAAATGATCTTGTTAAAACCGCCCTAGCAATTGTGAAGCACCAGAGAAAACAGCAATTGGATTAAAAAAAACAACAACAAAAACCTTCACCAGTGTATCTTTGTGCAGCATAATTAAGCTTGCCAATTATAACATGTTTCCCAAGGAATATTTTCAATAATAGGAAAAACCCAAGTCTAAAAAAGCACACAGAGGGACACATCTTTTCAACAAAAAGGTCTTTAATTGGTGACAATCTGCCCTAAATCACTATTACCATTTCCGAGTATAACAACTCTCAGATCTGTTCGTTCCTTGGATCTTCCCCTATCACAGGCTGTCCAAGGCTTCAGAATAATAATGGTGAGCACCTAACGGGGCTTTCAATTTCCAAGGTCCCTAACAAGTGTGCAATTGTGTAGCTCTGAGCGCTGCTTTTCCTAACACTGAGGATCCCTTGAGGGAGAGCATTCAGTCTCCTGCTCTCTGGCTGACAGGGTTTAAGACCTTTTTTTTTTTTTTTTTTTTTTTTGCTGAGACCTGCAAACACACTAACAAGCTCCAGCTCCGACTAAAGGTACAAGGAATTAAATTAGCTGAAAGACATCATTTTATAAATCACCTCAATGATGTTAGCTTTATCAATAATTGTACCTTGAGTAATATGCAATTTAGATCATCCTTAGGAAGTATTAGAAGCAAAAGAAAAATAGCAAAGATGATAACAAAATAAAAATACACAATCGTGTCAAAGTTACGTTATGATTCATTCTTGAATGCTGACTGCAGAAGTCCATTTTTTTTCATTTTGTTATCACATATTGGAAATACAACAACTACAATCCAGAGAAATTTCAAGCTACACAGTGTGTAATCCGCAACCACTCTTATCAGAAGCTCAGCGGAAGGTGAGTTTACTGAAGGCAAAGCACATATAGGAAACAACCAGGAGATCAGTGCATGCCTTAGAATCCTGCTCAGCTTGTGAGACAGTGACAACACACTGTGCCATGGTCTTGAAGACACTTGCTTCACCCAGAAACAGAGTCCTGACTGTATATTGATGTCTTAAAAATTCAGCTCCACCTGTAGCCCAAAAATATGGGTAAAGGAAGGTGTAATGGATACCCAGGCTGCTTGACCAAAGATGCTCATGATGCACTTCTTCTTGGACAGCTTGGCATATGGACTTCTTGATGCTTCCTAAGCCTTAGACAAGCTAGTTTGGTAGTTACCACAATTAAGTGATCAAGACAAATATAAAACACCTCAGACCTAGAACTTCACCAAGGATGGATTCAAACGCAACAGACAAACAAATAAAGATGGCTCACAAAACATTAAAAGACAGAGAAAGCAAAAAGGATAGCTAAAAACCTGCTCAAAGTTGTTCTTTATAAGGTCTAGTCTGTAATATAAGCACTAAATTAAAATAAATAAATAAATGAAGCTAGGGCTAAAGAGATGGCCAGCTTGAAAAGTGTTTACCATGCAAGTAAGAAGACCTAAGTTCTGATCCCCAGTACTCACTTAAAAGCTGAGTGAGTATAGCAGTGTATATATGTCACCCCAGTGCTGCAGAAGCTGAAACAGGCAGATACCCAGCACTCTACCAGCTAGGCGATCTAAGCAATCCAGTGAGCTATCAGAGATAGACCCTGATGCAAAGAGTAAGTAGAAGAACAACTGAGTAAGACATCTATATGGACCTGAAGCCTCCAAGTAGATGCACACAAACACACATATTCAAACACACACACACACACACACAGAGAGAGAAACACAGACAAACACAGACAAACACACACACACACGGACACTCCCCAAACCATCTGAATTCTGTGATCCTTTCAAACAAGTCTACTGAACCACTGTGATCAGGATTCACCTTATCATTTAGCTATGGACTTGTTGCTTTGTGTCTCTGGGTTTACCCCCCAAATATTTTACCAACTGTAGAGTGAAAATATATTTAACTTGTACTAAATTTAAAAATTTTAAATTCATTCATTCATTCATTCACTTTACATCCTGATTGCTGCCCCCTCTCCGGGTCCCACCCCTCCCATAAATTTAATTTTGAAATTTATATTTTGAAACGTACCAAATATGTATAGTCATTTTCATGTTACCGCCAAACAACAGAGTATAAACAATTTACACAGCACTACAATAGGTATTAGAAGAAATCTAGAGAAGATATAAAATGCACTGCAGGTATGTGTAGGTGATATGTAAATACAGCACCATGATATCAAGGCATTTGAGCATCTTTAGATGCTAGTGTGTGTGTGTGTGTTTGGCCCTGACACCAACATTCCTGGTAGACACTGAGAATCCACTGTATGCATATGCAATCTCTTTAATTTGTAAATTTTACCCTTTTATCTTTCTCATCTAGTTCTCCTGTCCTGTGTTGCCATCCGCTGTTATTTCCCTGTACTATGTGTCTATACAGAAAGGATCAATCAATTGATCGGCCCTCCTCAGTCAGTCATCTGGAAGACCAAGAAACTGTGGAACTTGTCCTATGCTTGCTGTCCACAAACTTTGATCACCTCTGAAAGTGCATCACTGAAAGATCTAGAAGTATAAACGACTTTTCGTTATGGGGTGGAAGACATGGAAACACAAAGGTCATGACACAAGAAATAATTTCACAGCACAGATATTCTCAGAGAGTCACATGAACACAGATGACGCTAACAACCTAGTACATATAAACCACCTTTGAAAGGATTGACCTTTGAAATCTATGGGGATCAGACAAGGACCAGAGCTCTAAACAACCCTCCTCTCTCTCTAATTTAGTCACATGCTTTCCTGGCAGCCCCTCCCCAGCACAACAGAAACCAAAACTACACATCCTGGCCAGGACAGGATCTCACAAACAAGCAACAATTATCTTCTCGCAACGAAATTTGGTGAAATTTCACAAGTTTAAGCTGCTGTTTCTAGGAGTTATAGTCTTCATCACAAAATTCAAAGGAAAATAACCCTGGTCAACTGCTAATACCTTTATTGAGTCTGCTAAATAGAATTATCGGCCAAAGGTCTTTAAATCAAACAGTCTTACAGGATCAATCAAGGAAAGGGGAATGTGACAAACAGGGACTAAGCCAAATGGATAAAGGTGACCTGTGCCTCTTTGGAAAGCCTCTGCTCATTGGGAAGAACAAATGTTCAGGAGACCAGGTTAACAGACAGGCTTTTGAAAATATTCTATGAGCCATGTAAAGAACTATAAAACCATTAGCAACTTGAGGTGCAGAAACAATACAAAGGAAGCTATGAGCTTCACTCTTCTGGGGGATCATTGTGGATTAGTCCCTCCTTTGGCAGACCCCAGTTGGGGTGGCAAAATCTTTTGTAAATTTAACAAATGTAGATGGTTTTAGTTTTCAAGTAGCAGCTGTGACTTTCCTGACAATTAAAGAAAAAGCCTTTGATTTTTCTAAGCTTTGAAAGACAGTTCTGTTTCTATTGTAGTCTTTGACACTATTCAATAATGTTTAACTATAAAATTTTGTCTCTATTTTCAATATGTTGATACAAGTGTTTTATGAGCAGTTCATTTGTTTTTTTGACACAAATGTAATAAGTTTCCTTTCAACATCAGCAAATCTTTCACAGACAATAAAGTTGAAAAAATCATTTTACAGGTCGCCTCATTAACTAATAGAAGAAAATATAGAACTGGCTTTTTGATTGTACCTAATTTTCTTAGAGTAACTCTTAATAGTTAGAAAAGGAAACATATTGGTAACATCATATTTGAAATATTCACTAAGGTTTCAATTCTAAAACCAAGGTGATAGCTTTCTATGAACACAATTTTCACTTTGAACACTTCAAGAGTTTCAAAGTAAATGTGATATCAAAGTTAATTTAATGTACCTACCATCATAAAGTAAACTGAATCATAACAAGCCCAACTACCTTAAAGATAAATAAGACTAGAATCATGAGTTTTTTGAAACATGACAATGTCTATTATTCTATTCTATAATGTCTATATTCCATTATTAATTAATAATGATGCAATAAAGTATGTATCTGGTAAAGTAATTATAAAACATTTCCTCTACATCTAAATAGGCTTTCTTTACCCTTTAATAGATCTCTTAAGAAACTAAATGAATGTCCTGATTAAACGCATGTGTCAGGTGTGGTGGTGCAGGCCTTTACTCCCAGGAGGCAGAAGAGGCAGATGTCTGAGTTCAAGTCCATTTAGGGCTTCAAAGAGAAACCCAAAAATAAAAAAAATAAAATAAAATAAATCAATGAATGAAGAATGAATAATTAAATGTGTCACTGTTTTCAGTTGATAGTGATTACTGATGAGGACAAGACAATCCTGGCTTATAGCCACATGGAGAAATCCTATAATCTTAGTGATGAGCAAAAAGTTGAGCCATATATGAAAGATTATGGTTTTTTGTTTTGTTTATCTTTTAAGGCATGGTTAAAAAACAGAATGCCTTTTGACCCAAATATCGAAAGCCAGGAAATAATAAAATTGAAACCGCATTGTTGCTCCCACTTCAGTTATATTTCAATGTCTTACTTGTGCTTGTGGACTAGTGTTCACTACACTGTAATTAAAGAGAAGATCATGCGGATATTCAAAGGAACAGTGAAGGACATAGACCCATTAACGCAACCATGGCTCCAAACAAATGAGATTCTAGGATTTCTTCAGTTGTGTCTGATTTTGTGTTTATAGGTCATAGAGAAATAACATTACCTGGTTCGTGTATATTTGAACCACGAAGTTCTTTTAAAATCCCCAAATGATAAAAGCGAATGACCTACTTCATATAAGAAAAATTGGTGATGATAAATTTTAGTGATGAGAAGGTGAACATTTTTAACATAGACCATGTCATGGTCCCTTCTAACCAAATAACTTATGCAGCTTCTTCCTTAAAATTCCATAAATGACACCATTTTAAGAGAAGCATCATATGTTAAATTTTTGCTGATAAAAATTAAAACAAGGACATATCAAAACATCATGAATAAACTGAAGACCACTACCAATATTTATACAAGATTCCAGAACTGGAGAGAGGATGTTGCCAACAGTAAGTCATGTGGAGCAACCTAGCGGAGCACTTCAGCACATGACAAAGGACAGTCGAGGCATATACGTATATTACTTCCAAACATATAAATAACTGGAAAGCCCTAAGCCCATGATGGTGTTACCTAGATAGTTGTTGAGTAAAAGCACATTGCTGTCACTAACAGGAATAATGGCAGGCTGCTGGCAAGAGTGACAATTTAAGCAGTCCCTCGGACCCCACAGGCTGCTGACACAGAGTATTAGCCTCAAACTAGCACTTAGACAAAATCAGAGATGTAAGAAATCCTAAATTACTATGTAGCTCCCCGTTGATTCTCTAATGGTTTGCAAATGAACTAGTGAACACATTTATAGCGGCTTTAGAAAGGCTTCTTCACTGACAGGCTCCTTGAATGTTTTAATCCTTGAATACTCCTAGCAACTGAATCATTTAAGGTACGTGGCACTTTACCATCTGTATTTATCTTAATCTTATCACATCTTAGTCTTCCAGATTATATTCCATGTTGGAATAGATTTTGAAGTTCCTGTGAATTTTAGCTAGCTATGCTTAACATACTTCATTACCAGACTCCATAATGCATGTGCAGAACAAGGCCTAATATGAAATGTATCTTCTTCCTAACACAGAAACCTCATCATTTGGTATTATTTATTCACTATTTACCTTAATCCTGTAACTGACATTCAAGGTCTTATGATAAGAAAACCTAAATCACAGTCCCCATCTTTGATTCTGCTTATCATGAAACTACATTCAGTCTACAAGAACAATCCTGCTAACCCTCCAACTCGACCCAACCGGCACCGACTGCATTTTCTATTATGTTGCTCAACACTAACCCTAGCCTTAAAGCCAGGCCGTCTATATATAAGCAAATGTAAATCCCCATGGAGAACGTGAGCCCTCTAATTGGATAAAGTTACTCTGCAAAATAGAATTTCATAGAGTAGAAGTGGAAGAGATGTTGTTGTGTCTTAAAGGATGAAATGTTTCTAAAGGATTGCTTACAGCATCCATGGCTTTTCCCATCAGATCAGCCTCAGAAAGTTCATACTTAGAAGCAATTATATTAATCTTGTGAGGTACAGTACAGTGGGAGGCAGTAATCACAAGAGGAAATTAGCTAAACCATCCCCTAAGAGCCCCGTCCATTTGTGAGAGCATCTGTTGGCTTACGTTCCTTTTTTGAACATCTTTTCAGCGTAGGAATTCAGCTCTCAGGCTCATGAATTCACATTGAAGACAATGTCATCATAATCTCTACCTGTCACGGAGATATAAGGCCTGTGATGATCAAATAATGGCTCACTCTGTCATCACGACAGCTTTAGAAATGACAGCTCATGGAGAACTGACTACTTACTTTAAAAAGAAAAGCTGCAAAGTTAATTTGATGGGTTATGTGACTTTTTTTTTTAAACATAAAAGACTGTATGGGGAAGGTACAGCCGTAATGTTAATTCAAACTGAAGCACCTCAAAGAATACATGAACATTTCAGACTGTTTTATTTTTGAGACAGGGTCTCTGTGTCAAGCTGGCCTCAAACTCTGTATGTAGCTCAGGCATCTGGTTTATGTGATACAGGGATTGGACCCAGGGCCCTGTCCATGCTAGGCAACCGGATTACATCTTTAATTATGTTTCACATATTTTTTTCAAATGTTTATTTTGAAAGTCTAAAAGGCTTGCAGCTTATTTTTGTAACTGGTTTCTGTAATTAATTGCTAGGGTATATAGATCATGGCAGAGTGCTCACAGGGGGTGTAAGGCCTTGAGTTTAGTCTCCAGCATTGAAATAAAAAAAAAACAGAAAAAAACTATAGTTCATGTTTAAAGAGAGCTTCCCATTAATTGCCACAAGATACAGACATCCCTTCCAAGGTCTACTTATAAAGAACAGGAGGTGACTTTACTGACGTACACCCTAAGTCTTACAGAAACTTAAATGTTATTCGACACATGGTCAAATAGCTTAAGATTATATGTGGATAAAACAACTAATGTTCAAAGATGAATTCCTATGTAAGTCAAACTTCACAAGGATGTAAAATGTTATTTAAATTTTATTTTAAATTGATTTTAAATTTTATTAGGAGCAGAAAACTTGATGCCACTCTATATAACAATGATCACGTTTTTATTAAGAAATTATCTTCAACAAAATATTGTCTGTCAACAGAAAAAGAGAATTCATTGTGTTTTTTTTTTTGTAAAGGGAAAGAGTAAGGAAATTATCTAATACAGAGTAAGAAAGATGTGTTTTTTTTATTACTGTAGTAAGTACTAATAGAAAGTCAGTAGCATACTAATGGGGCGGCCATTCAAAGTGTGAGATGAATGTTTAAGGGAACATGGGAGTGGCTTATTTTATCACAGAGGGCAAAGCTGGCTAAGCAGATGGTACTCAGGATTTCTCAATGAGCCCAGCATCTGTGTGTACAAGTTGCATAAATGCCAATTAAAAATGTGTCCGAGTAAATTTACATCCCTTGCTGATAGAAAGCAAGCCAATCTTGCTGGCTCAGGATCAAGGTTAAACTTAACCATCTGCTGAACTTGCAGCAAGTTGCTCTCAGATTGTCCAGAAATTCCCTGAGAAATAATAAAAACAGGACTCCTATTGATTTGTATTTATTTACATTCATAAGTCATTTCTAAAGCCTTGGGCTAGAGCTCAAAGGGGGAAAAAGTTACTATTTATATGACTTGGCCAAGTATATTTTGAGCCTCACTTCTAACAAATACCTCTTTGATTAAAGCCCGTGCTTGAATAAATTTCCCTAACCTCCTTGCCACTTCCTAGTTGAGGTAATTTTGTTTAAAATTTATCCTTTCAAAATGATCTTGAGCAAAAGAAAGAGGCACGCAATAGCAAGTCTGTCACTTCCACAGGAAGGAAGGGCTATGCACCTTGGATTGACAGGCAACCATGAAATCTTTAGTGGTAATTTTTCTTGAAGTGCAATAAACAAAAGTGGTAGTCACTAGGATCTCTCTTCTGGGGTACACTTTTACCATCCCCCTCCTAGTTCCAGTTCACTTGTACCTACATGAAGATTTTCTCGGTCTGTTTAGGTTCTGGATTTTGAATTTCAAACTTCCTAAAAATCAAAATGTTACCTTGCTAGTAAAATAACTATACTGCAAAGGAGAATTATACAGGCATAAACATATGGTCAAAGACAAAGCAATAAAATATTTGAGACAAAATTTTAATTGACATAAATAAATAAATAAATAAATAATAAAATCGACGCAAGATGGCTTCCTCCAACTCTATGTAATTAGTTTTTGTGCTAAGGATGTGAAAATCCAGTTTTCTGTATTTAGGTTTATGTTGAGCACTGAATCTCATTTCATTCTTTCTAAAACTTTACAGTTTTCAGTATTGAACAAATGTAGAACTTGGTGTCTGGTAAGTATTGAGTCACTTGCTTATTATTTGCAGGAATCAGGGATTCTACCCTGGGTCTACATGATATCAAATCTGGTTTCCTCAGAAGGCTTCTGTGACCTTCAAAACAAGGGTAATGTATATTCTATCAGGTATTTCCAAAGGACAAGATACATCATAGAACTTTACGAGAATTTCCAAAAGAAACTGATCATTAATATTTAACAATCAGTGCTTATGTGTTTAGCAGGTATGTTTTGAAATGTAATACTTGGCTGGCTAGGGTCTCGGTTAGCCACTTGGCATGTATTTTCTCAGCAATTCTTATCAGAGCCGTATGAGTTTTAATGAGTGGAAAGTAAACCATTATAGAGGTCTGACAGCCAGGGTGTACTCACATCAATATAATCAAAAAGCAAAACAACAACAAAAAAACCAGAACAGAACAAAACAACAACAAAAACAATATTCTTGTCCATTTACCCAAGTAACATCACATATGTACTATACTTATAAAACAGTTCTTTCTTGAAAAAATGCTTACAAGATAATTTTTGTTAAAAACTGTTATTTGAAAGTTAGGAGAAAAATCAATACTATGAATTATTTCAGATCCTTTTTTTTTGCGTACCATGTATTTCTAGAATAAACTGGTCAAACATTACCTCAAATATTAATAGCCTATAATTTTTTTATTGATGGCTTTGGATAGAAAAGAAAGAAAACGGCATTATGGAAGGTGGGCTTGCTCTACACTAGACATGCTAGACAACACACGACACATATTCTTCCTTCCCTCGCTCCCCTTACCCATAGCAAACTGTCTCTGGCACAAAGCATGTGCAGACACATTGCTGTTTCCACGTTTGCAAGTGTTGGTGTTGGATGGCTGTGACATCACAGGGTCCTTCCTCTATGTGTCTCCTATAAGCTTCTGTGTATTCCTGTCTGGATAGTTTAGGCCAGTCAGTACTTCTTACATACATAGTAAGGAATGCAGTAGCAATTTTTCAAGGAATAAGATAATGTCCTATATGTGTTCAAGCAATTCTTGGAGGCATGCCCATTTGGGGTCATTTGCAAATGTGATAATGTTCCCTAGGAATAACAGCTACCATGTAACAGACAGGAACAAGACAGCGTGCACCTGACTCCCCAGTGTAGGAATTGGCAGTTGTCCATGCCCTGGGTCATTAGTTGGGCACGAATGCTACACCTGGACACAACTGTGACAACCTAAAATCATTTGCCCATTTAAACATTCCCACAGTCTTTAATGTTTGCATGCATTATGCTTCTATCAGGAAGACTTAACCTGGAAGATCCCTTTCAATGCTTTATCCTTTATGTAAACAAAAAATATTTGTTAAGACAGTTTAATAAAAATTAAATCAGTCTTTTGGAAACTTCAGAAAACTTAAATTTTACTTATAACTTAAAGAAGTGGAGTTGTTCAATTTTGTATGGAATCTAATTCTCAGTAAATTATAAACTTCTGATAACGTGTGTCATATATTTTAAAGGAATGCATTATTTGTATATATTCCTTGGTATAAATGGCCAATTTGTATCCATCACAAAACAAAGGTGATTATCTGGGAGAGCATCACATGAAATTATGGACAGCATAATAGTAGGTTTTCCACTAAATTACCCAGATGAACACAGACCTTGACCAATTACATCCCCAGCAGCTCATGTGAGTAATTCCCAGGGTGAGGTGGCGGGGTGGGGGGAGGCTGCAGCATTTAACACGAATACAGATGTTGATTTTTCAGATGACCAAGCAAGGCAAGGGATGGTAAATTTCAGTTCCATGCTGAATGCTACTACACATGCATCCTGCATCTTTAGTAAACATATCAGTGAAAGGAAACAAAGTAGGCTGCGTAGAGTCCAAGCATGTACTAAAAAATTACAGTTACTTATTGTGACAGCACTTCTTCACTCAATGTCCAATGATTTAGTCTCTCCTCTGCACAAAGAGGCAAAGTCCAAGGAAAATGAAGCAATGGCACATGCCTACAAGTACATCCTGAAAAGAAGAAAATCCTTACAAAGGGCCCCACTTTAAAGCATTTAAAAATTTTCCTTCTAGCAAGCTTGCCTTGGGCTCTGGTCCTATTTGAGGCTCTTAATCTTACTTCTGTCTCTGGCCAAAGTTCTGCTCTGTTGGTAAGAGCAGAACTACTATTATCTGGAAACTATTTCTAGCCTTCGATTAAAAGGTATATTTTTCTTGGTTGCCTCCACTATTGGTTTAAATAGTTCATGATAATGCCTCAGTTAGAGACTGTGCATGCCCATGCAGCTCCGCACTTATGCCCCTTAACATTTCCTTAAATGCTCCACTTATGCTCCTGCCTACCATGGTCAATCTAAAGACTCTCATGGAGTCAGAGCCTGCTTGCTGTGGTCACAGCATCTACTTACTATGTTATAGCTTTTTCCTTTAACTGATCTTTTCCCTTGGTCAGCCATAGCTCCCAAGGAAGCTTTTTGTGTGTAGCAGAGAGAACAGGACAGAGCAAATACTCAGTAGATATTATATGGTGGATGACGGAACAAGGGAGCCTTGAATTCCTTGTGAAAAATTATTTAAAGTTTTCAAAATGATTGGTCTTTCGATTTTAATACGAGTTTAAAAACATCAAGCAAGGCCATGGTTCTGCCGGCCTGCCTGCCTGCCTGTCTGTCTGTCTGTCTATATTCACATGTGGCCAGGAGTGTGAGTGCATGTATATGCTAGGGATGGAAACAGAGGACAAACACAAGCATCTGTTCTCAGCAAGTTCTGTACTTTTTTTATTTTTGTAAGATGGCTCTCCATCTCACTGGCCTATAACTTGGCCTCACAGTTTTGGTTAGGAAAGCTGGCCCAGGAGCTCCAGGGATCTGCCACCCAAGTGTTAGAAACGCTACTATACTTGGCCTTTTGCTTTTGAGGGAAGTGATTTATCCACTGAGCTATCACCTCAGCACAAAGTAATCATTATGCTTGCAATAAACAGTGTCCAACTCATGTCACTGATATGGTTCCATGCATACTAATTTGAATAAGTGTGAATTACATCTGAAGAGAACCATTTTTAAGAACAAAGAAGATAGAGTCTTACTGTCTGGGAGAAAAACCTCAGTTCTACCACTTACATTGGACATGACTTTGGTCAAGTTGCTTAGTCTGCTTCTGTCCTTGGGCCTAGCCATTGAAAGGTTATAAACAGGGATTAATTAAAACTTTATCAGAGAACTTCTGTAAGGATTTAAAAGTGATTAAATTTAAAGCAGTACTTGGTACACCAAATCTAGGTGGAAATATTAGCGCCTGTGGTAAATATTAAGCAATTGCTTGTTATTCTTAACAGGTAAATAGTATTATATGATATCACTAGAATCATTATTATACTGATTGCATTGATCGCATGGCCCTGGACACAAAGAGATTGGTACTTTTTGTTGGTGGTGGTGGTGGCAGACAATAAAGTTGGTGCCTCTTCATGGTAAACTGAGGAAAAAAAACTCTTAACAATGTGCTAACACAACTCTATGAGAGATATATAGCAGAGCATTCATCTTTCAGTAGTAATTAATATTGCACCGATCTCATCATAATATAATGGGTTACTCTAATTGACTTTACTCAAAAATATTAATTCCAGAAGGCCAGAATGGGAACTCCACAGGAAGGAAACAAAAATGACAATTTGAGGAGGATTTGAAACAAGACACCAAAGTCCCTGAATAAGAATTCAACACATACTTGTTATCCAATTTTCTACAGAATCTACATGCAATAAATCTTATCTGGAACCATACTGTTTTATTACTCTTATACATATTAAAATTGGTATCTTTTGTGCCAAGATTCTTTGCATTTGTTTGCACTAAACAAATTCACATCTTATACTTCAGGCATAAGGTCTCTAATCTGAAAGTCCAACATGAGAAACGCTCTATTACATAAAATTTGGGGATGCTGCCATGACAGTACAGGTAAAAACTCCCAGAACTCAATACACCTGGTAGCAGTTAAAACAGAGGCAGGCAGTATAGTTTATTCATCATATGCAAGGGGAAAGCCTTGTAGCTTCCTGTGGTAGTTAAAATCGATTGTCAACTTGAAAAGATCTAGAATCATCTAGGAGACGAGTCTCTGGGCAAGCCTGTGAAGATGTTGAGTGATCTCTATGGAGGTTTGCCAATGATCTTGGTCCTGGGCTGAGTAAATGGGAGACAGCAAGCACCCATTGTTCTCTGTTCCTTGGCAACAGAAGCAATGTTCCTAGCTGCCTCAACTTCCCCATAATGGAAGACTGTGTTGTTCAATGTGAGCCAAATATATGTCCCCCTCTCCTTAAATTGTTTTTCTCAGGTATTCTCTTATAGAAAGAGAAAAGCAACGGACCCTCCCTTGGTTATCCTATATCGTTTTGCACATGCACAGATTCTCTACTCAAGCACACACCCAAAGGGTTAGAAACTGCAGTGTGCAGTCTGTGTGCACCAAGGGCCCACTCTTCACTGTTTTATATTTGTTTGTTTTATTCTTCTATATGGAATAAGATACTCTATGTTGTTTCTATTGTTTAGAAGCTTATTAATGTGTTCTGATGATTCTACTGTGCTGCCTGCTTACCTTGGTTACAATAATTATACTATATTCACACATGTTACTCCTTTCTGTTAAGCAATTATGAATGAACATAAAATGGTTGCATGCTAGTAATATATATTGAACCAACAAACATTCTGTTGTCCAATATCATCTGATCATGTGGGCGGCTGAGATAATTACACTTTTGTCTTATAATGTCCCATGTGCAAAAACTTTGTGCACAAAATCATGAAACTAATAAACTCAACTTTACCTTATTTACATAAGGTATATATGAATGCAAAGCAGTTTCTAACTTGAACTTTTAAGAAATCTCCCTGAGTACATGAAATCTTTTAAAAACTCCGAACAAGTGATAATAATGAGAAATTGTTTTCTAATGTTCTAATGTAACAAATCGCTCTTCTCTTCTTTGTTTCTGTACTCAGTATGGAAGCCGCTCTTTTAATCCCTTAAAGTGGTTCTTATCCCCTGCTGCACACAAAAACCTCTTAGTGACACACACACACACACACACACACACACACAATTTAGATTTCTGGGTCTTCTGGGAGAGATGTATAAATGATTTTTCTGGAATGTAGCCTGGTAATTCCAGTATACAGCAAAGGCTGAGAGCTACTGTTTTAAGCTCATAATATCTGAAGGCAGGGAGCAACACTTGAGAATTCAAGAACATAATCCATGTGCAAAGAAGATATAGAAAATGTCTTATATGTATTGCCATATAAATTTTAAATATTGTTTTATGCAACTACATTTGTGAGTATGAATTCTTATGTGAACATGAGCATCAGGGCCCAAGTAAGATAGGATTTTTTCCTATCATCATCATCACCATCATCATTATTATTAATTACAAATGTTTTAAAACACACATGTATACATGCACATGATGTTGGCATATTGCCTTTCCCTTTTCTCAGAGAATAAAACCTTTCATCTTGGAGAGAAACTTGGGGAGATAAAACAAAGAGATATCTCAAGGGAAGAAGAAATAACACCGAGAAAGCTCCTTAAAACAGGAAGCAAACAAAACATGTTAGCTTCAGGAAGTCCCTGAAACTGACCAGATTCACTAGGTCCTTCCCACCCCAAGAGTGTAGAAATAGTAAAGACTGCTGATAAGATCTTCCAAGAACCGCAGTCACCTGAAAGAAGCAGAAAATAACCAAGCACCCTGGAGGAAGAAGAGACCAGTGAACTACCAAAAATGAAGAAAAAAAATGAAGAAAAGTGAGTTGAACTTCCTGGAAAAGGCTCAGACCACCAGGATACTTCCCAACATGCTGAACTGTCTGCATGATATACAGTATGCTCCAGGTTTCAAGCTACTATGAGCTATAATCTACGCTGAGGTGGGCTTTGGTGATTCAACTGCCTTTGATTCATGTCTGCTCCTTTACTCATATTCCTGCAATTAACCTCAATAAAACCCATTTTTTCATCAAGCTAGACTTCGGTGATATCCATATTTTTCATTAGCAGTTCCCTATCCGAGGCGAGTAGAGAGATATTGCAAGTATGTGGAGGTCAGAGGAATATTTGTGGGGTTGGGTCTTTCTTACCACCTTCTGTAAGTTAATTATTGCAGGAATTGAATTCTGGTTTCCACTGGTTTCCAGAGTGACACAGCAAGAGCCTTTGCTCTAAATTAAGAAATTGTTCCCTTAGTGCCAAGACACATAGGCCAGTGCAATTATGCTTCAAGGAGACCAGGATAATCCAAGATCACAGCTTAGCTGTGTTGTCTACATAGTACTGGCTTGTAGACACAAATGATAGATGACTTAGGGGTTATAGAGTCTTGCATCATGGTTTCAGAGAGCCTATAAAGCCAGGCAACAGAATGGGCATCTCTGCAAGCAATTGGTAAAAGACAACTGTGTGAAGAGAGGGAAGTTTTGGTTTCATTGAAGACATCAGAATGTTAGAAATGTCACAGTCATGGAGAGTCCTCTAAAAAAAGCTAACTGCATGATGTGGAATTGGGCAAGGACAGTGGGGGAGGGGCTGTGGATGGCAAAGCAACAGGGGTGTAGCTTATCAAACCCTTTGAAGGCCAAATAATTCCATCATGAGTCCTAGATAACAGACATGGCACTGTGGTATTTGGTGTCTCCTCTGGTAGGTTTCAGTGTTGCTCCATTCAGATATTTTCTTGCTGTATTCACATTTATTTCTTTGGGAGTGGTAATGTTTATTCAGTGCCATTTGAGGATTGCAAGTTTGGAAATATGTAACTCAGATGAGACTGTGCACTTACTTAACTCTTCATTGGTGTTGAAACCTTGAAAGACTGGGACCATTGAGGGTGTTCTGATGCATTTTGTATCATGCGACCAGTGGAGAGCTTATAGCCTATGTCAGGTGTCAAGTTGACAGCAGAGGAGTTATGGTAGTTAATCTTGACTATCAACTTAGCAGGACTTATAATCACCAGTGAAATGAACCACTGGGCATACCTGTGAAGGATTTCCTAGGTTGGGATGAGGTAGGAAGGCCTTGGCCCTTATGATTTTTATTATGATATTATTTACTTCTAATTTTGTCATCTACTATCGTTTTATAAATGTCTAGTATAAATCTTAGAACCCCCTTGTAGTTTGTTAAACATCACATAGTTAAGAAGTGAAAAAGTTTTCTGAGTTCAAAGCCAGCCTTGTCTACAGAGTGAGGTCCAGGACAGCCAGGACTACACAGAGAACACAGAGAAACAAACAAACAAAAAAAGTTAAAAAGTTAAAAAGTTATATGTAATTCCCAGCAGGACACGCCTATTCCCACGTGTCCTAATGGTCTTCTCTATTCCTCTCCTCATGTCTATTCCCGTGTGCCCCTGCTTGCCTCCTTATACCTCTTAGCATTCTTTTTTTAAATTATTGGATATTTTACGTTTTTATATTTCAAATGTTATCCTTTTCCCCGGTTTCCCCTCCAGAAACTCCCTATTCCATCCCCTCCTCCTGCTTCTATAAGGGAGCCCCCCCTCTGCCACCTACCCACTCCCACCTTACTTCCCTGACATTCTCCTACACTGGAGAATGGAGCCTTCACAGGACCAAGGGCCTCTCCTCCTACTCATGCCAGTCAATGCCATCCTCTGATACATATTCAGCTGGAGCCATGGGTCCCTCCATGTATACTTTTTGGTTATACCTGGTAATTCTGTTCCCCTCTATATCCCTTCACTAATCCCTTAAATCTTCCTTGCCTATCCCCAAAAAACTGATATCACAGTTTTTTTTTAAGGGAAGTATCAACCA
>NW_021620923.1:2005929-2025220 GCF_004785775.1 Grammomys surdaster
GTTCTTTTCATACTCTAATACTGATTTTTAGAAGCAAGATAGTAATGATTTATTAAAGGGAATGAATTCATCCATGGGACATAATTATTGTAATTTCTTCCGCTGGGATGGAGACTTTTTTGCATTTGTTGACCTACATTGTCTTATGTAACACACACACACACACACACACACGCACACACACACACACATACACACACACACACACACCCTAGTAAGACAACTAATCTAATCTCAAATAACTAAAAGTCAGAATTAAAAGAAAATCAATCTAAGAGCTTACAGTATACTATTTTGTCAAGAAAATAGTATGCTGAAATCAAAATTCATCTTTCTATTTTGTAGGAAATTGTTCCTGCTCATTTTGGAGGTATTTAATATATTTAATGTAATATATTTCCTATGATGACAGGACTTTTACTGCTTTAACAGGATATAATTTCAAACTACTTAGTCATTTACCATATCTTAGTGGTGATTCCTTACTTGGTTAAAAAAAAAAGATTGAATATTCTATAACATTTGCTTTGTTTAGTAACAAGATATTAGGCTCTTTGTTTAAACTGACAACACAGGCATTGCCATAACCAACTCCAAAATGTATACAATGACAAAACTAGAGATTATAGAAAGATATGGGCAAAGCCCTCTATAATATCACAGTTCTCTAAATGTTTCACCATGAGACACACAAGATTGTACACTATAAAATGTTAATAACACCACAGCCAATAATACTCAGGCAGGTAAATGACTCTGGAAAGAATTATGAATGAAGCCATTTTAGTAATCCAGTGTGGGTTGGGCCAAACAGCAAGACATAAAGATCAGTATTGTCATCCAAAATAATAAACTCCTCTTGGTACGTCTGAATAAAGTGCTGAAATCTATTTCTAATAAGTGTTGAGTGATCTTGGCAAACCTAGAGAAATAGACTACACGTAACTAAAATTCAACAAGTCATCACTGGTTTTGTGTCTCAGGGCAATGGGGTTTATAAAGGTAAGATTATCGGTTTTAATGACAAAATATTACAAAAATTAAGGTCGGGTATTGATATTGATAATAGTGTTCATATTTCAAAAGCATTAATTTGGACCCGACTTTAACTTTTGGCTCATATTTAAGGAATGAAATTAGAGTTCAAGTATGGAGCAGTCTTTTAATGAGTAAGAACGAGGACTTTCCCATAATCTCTCAGCGCCTTGGAATAAAGAGGTAATGGGTTCAGAGTAATGATTTGTGACTGACATTTAAAGCAGTGTGGATTATATTTCACATACCAATAAAAATAAACCACATCTTTAAAATATAAATGATGGACCAGTCTTGTATGGTCTCAGAATTCTCTTATCTTCTATTATACTTGAACAGTATAATAGTATATCCTTGAACAGTATAACAGTATATCCTTGAACAGTCATAAATGATACACTCTTAATTTCATCAACTCTTTGCAAACTTCTCATACTTAAATAAAACATCTAACCAGAGAAGATGCTTGGGAACTCCCCTCCTGGCCTTCGTTTTGTAGAACAATATAAAAATACTAATATCTTTTGAGCTCGTTGGAACTTTCAGTCCACTGATAATATACTAGAGAATAAACCTCCCCTTTCAAATAAGTTGAGTCTTCATGAAACCCACTTCTAGTCACATCTTCAGCCTACATTTCTGTGGATCCAGAACTGGCAAGTTCAATGCTGTAAGTTCTCGCCATTCCACGCCCAATTCTATCTTGAGCTATCTCAGCATCCATACAGAAGCCTCTGACAAAATTCCAGCTTTCTTAAAATCTTTATATCAAATTTAGGTGGTGCTCCATTGAGCCCTGCCCTCTCACCAAAAAACTTCACAAAGACAGTGAGGCTGTTGTGACACTAAAAGATAAAGTCTATAATCTCTCTCAAATGTGACAGGTTTTCTACTCTTCTTTTCTTTCTCCTTCTCCTTCTCCTTGCCAGCCCCACCCCCTTTTTAAACTAAATCTGGTGTCCAGAGAACAAAGCTTACCAGAACATCTAGGTATTAGATCCCACCCTACCTGTCTTTTTAATAATTCTTCTCCTAGGATTGCAGTTTCTCCTTTGTGTTTGGAACATTAGGTGGGTTGCTTCAAATATTTCTATCAGAAAAAGTCCTGGATTGCCAGAATTCCTCTGTTGATTTGAATAAGCAACAAAGAAGAACAAACCAGGATCTTCTGATGTGAAGAAGCTACAGGAATTGTCTGCTGTGGAAGCCAGAAGGATCTGAGGGCCTGTGCTTCCCTAACATCCCATTTTCCAATATTCAGCTTTTGTGTTGTTTTCTCTCTGGGCTGGGGGAAGAAAGCAGGAAGCTATCATTCTGGGGTCTTGCATGAGAAAATAATTCCAAGAGGTGGAGTAGGGGGTGAAAGCCATCCCAATCTATTGAAGTCGTCTCCCTCATCTACAGATGCCACTGACATGAAGGAGCCATGTGTAGCCTTCCCAGCTGTACACTATAGGAATGGTTTAAAATAACATTGTTTTATTTACTTGGTGCTACATAGACGACCCTCCATTCTATCTGGTGCAGGAAAGAAAGATACAAAAGATCAAAACCAAGGTCCTGCGAGCAGAGCTGGATGGAGAATGAATGGAAAACATACCACCCCATGGGACCTTTTCTCCTTTACTTGTTGCCATTGAGTTCCTTCTTGCTCGTTTGCTTCCTACTTTCTCTTATTGTGAGAACCCTGTTCCATTAGTAAAGAATTGGTAGAAACACAATTTTAATGGTTTTCATGATTGTACCTTCTTCCGATTAGTAAAGGAATTTATATCGAGTTTAAAAATGTTCACTGGGGAAAAAAATAGCCTAGCAGAGCACCAAGAGTGCTTTGTGCTTTGTTAAAAAAAAAAAAAGTCAAACACCAAAGTCCCATTGTTTCATAAGACATTTCTGTCTTTGAGCCAGATACCAATTTCAAGAGCCAATATGGAGGACTGGATAGATATCCTGTGTCTAATAAAGTTCAAGCTTTTGAGACTTCAATGGCACAGCACCTCTGACTGTACCTTCTGGTACTATATTATCTTTCGTTAAATATTCTGTAATCTTTATGAACTTCAGATCCCTGATAATCTGCATCTGTCTCTGCCAATGCATCAGCCCCTTCTAACCCAGTGCTACCTACCTGCTATTGAACATATCACTTGCCTCTCATCTTCCCGGTTCCTGTTCCTATCAACTGGTTTAATAGAAGGCACCCTACCATTCTTGCAAACCTGTGATAAGAGATCAGAAATCCATACATCAAAGTCCTATGGAGCCATCTTGTCCGTAATTATTCTAATCATCCACGTACACTGTTCTCTTGTGGCTGCTATTTCCTAGCAAGAGGCTGCCTTTGCATCTGCTCCTGCCACTTTATCTCCAGGATATGACAAGAGTAAAGCTCTAAATGAGCTGAGCCATCCCTGATTGCTGTCCAGAATACCCATTCCGCTGCAGGTATTCGCCAGCTATCTACTGTGATGTTACATTGCTTCAGGCTGTGCTACAGGGAACCCTCCTAGGGTTTCATCTGCCTGCCATGTGCTCAGCTCTCCTCTAGCCCTGGGGAGTTGACTTTCATGTAGAAGGGCTTCAACGTCTCAGGATTGCATGAATCCCTGAGACCTCATTGTGGGGAAACGATGCCCTACCATCTGGTGTGGAGTGTGGCACTAAGAGATGCTGATAGACTTTGTCTCCTAATTGAATGTGCTGGTGATGGTAGGTGTCGTTTCTGTAAACAAGACCAGACAGCACAATAGCCTGGTAGATTTTCATTTTTTGGTCTGGAACGGGTTTCCTTGTTTTCATCATCCTGTCATTCCTGGAAATGTTATGAGTTTTAAAATATGATTTATTACTTTACCTGCTAATGCGCCTTTATTAGGTAGTCAGCTGCTGAAGTTGCAGAATTTGGTAACAAGCCATTTCACAACTAATTATGCAGCCCCATGGTTGAGAGCATCCAAGTGCTGCAGGAGTTGAATGGACAATAACAAGCAGAACAGTATAAAGAGCGAGTCAAGCAGAAAAACTGAGCAGGTTATATTTAGGAATATATATATATATATATATATATATATATATATATATATATATATATATATATAATAAATGAAGGATTTTTTCTTTTTGTTTTTAGAAAGAGCCTGATGCCTGACACACTAATTGAAATTGCCCTTATAATCTGAGATCCTATGCTTTTTAACCATGATACCCATAATTCTCACATGTACTTTTCCCTGGAATTTCTTGATTATTCTATCCTTATCATTTGTAATCTAACTACAGGTAGAGGAGTGAACAGTGTGCTTTGTGGTGTGTTTTGTTTTCTGCTTTCATGTCTATATAAATAGGGCAAGAGTCTTCCCTGGGCAACCAACCATTCCTAGTGTGGATTCTGTGCTCAATTATAGATATGATACCAGATAGAATATAAAGTGCATAAGGGGCCGGGCAGTGGTGGCGCTCGCCTTTAATCCCAGCACGTGGGAGGCAGAGGCAGGTGGATTTCTGAGTTCGAGGCCAGCCTGGTCTACAGAGTGAGTTCCAGGACAGCCAGGGCTACACAGAGAAACCCTGTCTCAAAAAACCAAAAAAAAAAAAAAACCAAAAAAAACCAAAAAAACAAAAAAAAAAGTGCATAAGGTAACAATTGATTGTAGTGTAGACTTGGCAAGGAAAAATCTGAAAAAGAAAGGTAGCATTCTTCACAAAAATCTCCAAGTACTCAGTCATCCATACAAAGATACCAAATGTTACTGAAATAATATATTCTTCCTCATAAGTACCAGCCAGTCTTTGTGACCAAATAAATGTGAAAAAAAACTTTTTTTTATCCTATATGTAGTCCTAAATTTACAAAAAAACAGCAAATAAAATTAGAATGGAAGGTAGTGGGTACGTTACTAAGGAGTAAGAAGAAGGAAAGGCGTCATGGGATTTGAACCCTGCTCCTTAGCCAGCAGAACCTGGGACAGATCGCCTAACTTCCACTGCCACCACTGCTCACCAGAAAAATTGAAATAATAATGATAATAATAATCACTATGTTTATTTTACTTCATTAATAAGAAGCTAACAGAAAATTAAGATACTTAAAACAGTTCTGAATATTATTGATGTACTTAATAACAGGTGCTACAAAGATTTATAAACTCTAGCTTATAAATCGAGAATATAACCTCAAGTCTCCAGCATGGTTTAGAACGTTAGCATTGGAAAGGGCCCCTTATTTTACAAGCAGGGGAAGGCAGTCTAGGCTGCTTGTGAAGGGCACTTAAAAGGCAGAGTCACAAGTAGGATCGATCCATCATTGAGCTCAGAGAAGGGCAGCAGACAGACCTACTGCACGAACATTCTTTACCAATGATGCCATTATTGGACTTCTAAGCAAGAATAATTTCAAATGACTCATTCCACTTACTCTTCCCAAATTTTGTTTATAAACAGCCCACTACAGCACTAGTAATGAGATTTAAGAGAAAACAACCTCTACTGAAAATTACTCAACTCAAAGTTTGCTATTTGTTCAAAGGATTGACGTACTATTTAATATTTTCTTTGCAGAAAACAAATTTTGGCCACCAAGACAATATATCATTTCCTTCTAATACTTCTAATTGTTTGGAGCTTAAATGTCACTTGGGGGCCCGTATATGAATGACTTAGTGTCTGACCTGTAGAGCTATTGGAATTCAGTGGAAATTTTAGGAAGGGAAGACCTAGTGAAAGGAAGTTGGTTGGGTCAGTGAGGGTGTGCATATGAAGGAGCCACACCAGGACATCAGCTCCTTCTCCCCTCCCCCTCTCCTGCATTCCCTCCCTGCTCTATTCCCTCTCTATTAACTGGCCAAGATTAGAAGTGAACAGATGGTCTGCCACCACTCCTACCATGATGTACTATACCACAGCATGCTCAAAGTATCAGAGCCAAGGGACTATGGATTGAAACTTCTAACATTTGTGAGCCAAAATAAACTTTCTTCCTCTTAGTTGTTTATCTTAGGTATTCAGTCTCAGTGACACAACACCAGCGAACACAAATAATAATATTCTGATCTAACTGTATTCCCCAACTACAAAGTAGATCAATTACCCAAGAAAAATAATGAAACAGGATAAAAGTCGGAGCACTGACTCATACTTCAAACATCCATTGAAGTAACCCCATTTGTGTATATGAAATTTCTCCACAGAGTAAGAAGATTTTTCTTAACATAAACACAAAGTCAGAAATTACAGGGCCCTCGCATTACAGAAACAGTGATTCATGAACTCTTATGTATGATAGAGATCTTCAAAAAACTTCACAGCTTTTAGGAGAGGCTTGCCATCCTGTATACATAAAATTAAACCAGGAAGCCAGATATTGCATCTGGAACGTCAAAGAACAAGGAATTTGAAGAAAGATGGAAGAAACTTCCAAAGTCTTTTTCCTCTGGTGGGGAGGTCAAATAAGAACATGGTTTATAATTACATAAAAAAGATGTTGAAGAGAGTCAGAATGATCTTTTCAAAACAGAAGGAAAGGCCTGGAACACCTGCTGAGGTTCACTGCAAGTGTACCTCATAAAGCAAGTGTACTTCACACAAAAACTTTTAGGAATCCATGCTTTCACAAATGAAGTTTTGCTCTAAACGATACACTTCTTTATTAATGGGAGTCGGGGAGCAGGCATTCAGCAAAGTCCAGAAGTCTGACAACAGAGTATACTTTTGACCATACACAAAAAGTCAACAGAAAGGCATTCACAAAGAACCATGATGAATATATAAACGATGTTGCATTTAAGAAATTTTAATTTCTTTGTTTCTTTACATGAAGATCAGATGGAGGTTTTCCATGTTAGGTGTTATAGATAGAATAAGAAATGTACTTCACATGGTCACGGATTTGAATAACTGATTTCCAGTTGTTGGGGAAGTTTGGCAAGGTTATGGAACCATTAGGAAGTGTATGCTTGCTGAAGGAAGCAGGGCACAGGGGTAAGACTTTGAGGTTTAATACCATGACCCCACTTCCTGTTCTCTCTCTTTCTACTTCCTTGTGGGGCTGTGGCTCACGTATGGGCTTGGGTTCTGTTGGGCTGAGTTGTGGGTCCTGTGTGTCTGCTGCCCCAGGTGGCTGGAGCTGCAGCTCAGGAGGCAGAAGCACAGGAAGTTAACTGAGCTCACTCCATGGATGCTGGGCAGAAGTCGGGCTGTGAGAAGCCACAGGACTCCACCCTGGGCATGGACAGAACACAGTCTGAGACCCTGTGTGGGCCAGACCTCTTGGGTTGGGGGTCCCTGGGACAAGGCGGCTGGCCGGAACTGGCTGGTCTCAGCCCTTGGGCTCTCAGGCCCAAGGGTTGGGGGGAAGGGGGACATAAGGGCTAGAAGGACCCGCAGCTGAAAGGGGCGAGGGGGAGAAGCTCCAGCAGAGCCCAACAGGGTAGATGTTGACTCTTGGTCGAGGTCACTCACTTGGTGGGCTCTGCTAGCTTGCTTGAGTTGGAGGGCTCCATAGCTGGAATGCAGAGAGGTCAGTGGGAGACTAGGCGGTGGCTCAGTAGTTGAAGACCTTCTCCACAGTTCCCCATGGTGGGGCCCCAAAGCCAAGAGGTAGTTCATGGTTTTAAAAGGTTTATTGTCATGGCAGAAAATGGATGAAGCTGTACCCCATGTTCTCAGGGCGGACCTCAGGTTAAATGCCTTTTGCAAGTAAGAAGAAGGTCTGGGAAGAAATGCTTAATTGGCTATGCCCTCTGGCCTTTAAGTATCTCATGTATATGGATATGTCTTGAGGCTCTGCTGCCTATAGTCACATCCTCTACCTGTGCTACATGACCAAAGGCCACAAACCTTTCTTTGGGAGGGGCTGTGGATGGCTGAAGCTAAGTGAAAGGAACCAGGGCCCAGGAGCAAGGCCAAACACCTACCGTCCCTTTAGGGTCTGCAGGGCTCAAGGCCTGTGCTCAACCAGGTACCCAGCTGCCTTTCACAGCCCACTGCCCCACACTTCCTGTGTGATGAAAAGTCTTCTTTTTGACTGATACAGCAGCCTTATACAACTGTCCTATCATTCAGCTACATCCCTTGTCCTTGAACTTTCAAGTCTTTCAGATAGATGTCTTTCTTTAGTGATAACCCCATCTCTACCTGAAATGAGATATCAGGCAAGGTAAACTGTCTTGGTCTCTTCCTTCATCATTACAAATGAGGATGATAATAATACCAGTCACGTCAAAGTAGAAATGATGAATAGGAAACAAAAGAATTAGCTATTCAAGGTCTGTTGATTATTTATTATCCTTCTAACTATCAGAGGCAAACATATTAAAACAGTAAAAAATGGCTGACTACAGTTGATAAGCTACAAACCTGAGTCATGTCCATATAAAAGAAATGAAAAATGAGAGATCCAAACTCAATAACCAGAACATATAGAATCATTCTCTCTCTCTCTCTCTCTCTCTCTCTCTCTCTCTCTCTCTCTCTCTCTCTCTCTCTCTCTCTCTCAATCTTTCTCCCTCTCCCTCTCCCTCCCCTCCCCTTCTCCCTCCCCTTCTCCCTCTCCCTCCATCCCTCTCTCTCTCTGTTTGTGTGTGTGTGTATGTGTCTTTGTCTGCGTGTCTGTGGTCATTTTGTCTCTCTCCTTACTTAGGTTTAAGTTTACGGTACAATAAACTATGAACACAGCCCATAAATATTCCTCAAATAATTTAGGAATAACCCAGATAAATATCCTCCTTTCGACATCACCGAGTTATTCTAGGAAAACTGTATCTCAAGCTGAATTTCTGCTTTTTGTTTTAAGCAGTTTCTACTCCTGCTTCTCCTAATTCCTTTGTATTAACTCTATTTCTTGCTTCTGTATCAATCTGTGTTCACATTCCTTCCATCTACTACAAAGCCCTGTCACGGTCAATCCTATCACAGCTTACAACTCTGTCCTAAAGACATCTTATCAAATGTGACTGTGTCATAAATACTTAATGTCTGTTTTCTCAAAACTTTCAGCTTTTTCGAATTTTCCCATCTTTGTACAACAAGAATGTGTGCAAGGCTAGAGAGATGGCTCACCACTTAAGCACACCAGCTGTTCTTCCAGGATGTTCTTCCAGAGGTTTGGAGTTCAATTCCTAGCAACCACATGGTGGCTCACAGGTATATGTGATGGGATCTGATGCCCTTTTCTGGTTAGTGTACTCATATAAAGTAAATAAAAAATAATAAATAAATCTTAAAACAAAATAATATGGTGTCCAAATGAATATTTGAAAATTTTTACTGACTTGGTTACTATCAAATCACTTAATTTTCTTCAGAAGAGACTCAAAAAGCTTTTTTAATAGTTTATAATTCATAATTTGATCATTTAGCTCCATCATGATCTCTCATCTTTCCACCCCTTACAGTGCTGTGAGAACAAAGCCCTGGGATACTTTTGGAATGCCATGATTGCTCATTAGTGTCTTTTAAATTTCGACACCAGTTGTTAGTTACAAAATACAAAAAGCCTCTCTGGGTGAAGGTTTTAGTCTACTGAGTCTTACCTCTAGTCAACACTGCTCTAACAATAGTAAATGAAAAATTTCAGAACTGAAGACTTCAGAGCTTTTCAATTGTGTGTCACTCTGAGTACTTCGTGGGCCATGAGTCATGTCTCTGCCCAGGGTTTTCACACTGTATATGCGACCTTCACTTTACTCAATCAATGGCCATTTTGGGAATAGCCTTGCTAGTGTGTTGTCCCAGTCTTCATGATACAGAGCCTTTATTTTAATCGTTCATGGCCCTGCATTTCAACTTACCAATGCTGGCAATCTGCATTTCTAAAAAAAAAATTGTAAAGTACTTCCTTTAAGCCAAAAAGATTCTTAAAAGTACAATATTTAGAGAGACCATATTTATACTTTAATTATAGAATATTATTAGTTCTTATTGTCAATTACTGTTATTAATCTCTTTCCTAATTAATAAATTAGACTTCATTAAAGGTGTACATCTAGAAGGAAAACATTGGGCTCATCATTCTGTGTGGTTTCAGGCATACAATGGGGGGATCTCAGAACATCCCTGTGAGTCAGAGAATACTATAAATGCAAAAGGAGTTATCAGTAGGAACAAACCTTAGACAGCTCAAATCCTATCCTGTCGATTCAGTATTTTCAGAATTGTCTTATTATCTTTGTGTTAAACTCTACACCATTTTAAACACATATGTGGCATAAGAAGGCCCTGCCTTTATGTTGAAGCAGGGCTCTAGCACCCACAGAGCTGCACAGAGTAGTGGTTTTTTTTATCTTTTAATCAGCTTCTTTGTTTATTCCAGGACAGACAGACAGGACTGTCTAAAGATCATAAGTAACTAAGGAGAAATAACAAAAAAGCATTCAGACAGGCTGGCAGAGGAGTACTGAGAACATGGCAACATTTGAGTAACCAGTAAAGTAACTAAATATTTGATTCTATATAAAAAAATAAAACCATTTCCAATTTTCAGTCTTTCTCAATGGCAACATTTGCCTATGGAAAAATGGTAATAAATTAACCCTAAGAATTTTTCAGTTTGGATCAAGGCATACTTGACATGAGATCACAAAACACAATGAAGCAGAAAGTGGCTCAGATTGTATAATGACTATTTTGGGATAGCTAACATGGTTCAGTAGATAAAGGTGCCTGTAGCCAAGCCCAAGGACTTAAGTTCTGTCTCCTGATCCCATATACCGGAAGGGGAAAAAGAATCCCCACAGATATTCCTCTAACTCCCGCACATATGCCCCAGCACATGTACTCTATGCATGAACACTCAAAAAGAGTTGTAAAAGCCAATACTCTAATGAATATTCTTTATGATATAAGGAAACAGAGAAGAGTAATGCAATGTGCTATCAAGTATTACATTTAAAAATTTCCTTTTCCTAAAGCAAAAAACAACAACAAAAAAAGGTTTAAACAGTTGAAATAATCAAGCCACTGAGAAACATATAAAAACTCCCCTCACATTTCACATATGGGGTTAGGATAAAGAAAGAATATTTTATTTAGTAAATATTCTCTCAGATTGACATGGATGTAAAAATTGTTTTTCTAAGTATAGCATATGGTGTACTATAACTTGGGGGATTTTTTTTTTTGCTTAAAATGACTTTCATTAGCAATTCATAATATTTTTTTAAAACAGGTTACCTATTCACGTTGCTCACAGGCAGTACATATGATATTTTCACAGAGCTATCAAATAATATTTTTTAAAACAGGTTACCTATTCACGTTGCTCACAGGCAGTACATATGATATTTTCACAGAGCTATCAAATAAGCATGTTACAGCAGATGCCCGAAATACATAAAATTACTAGGTACCAGGCACAGATAATATCAAAAATTTTGATTGACTCAGACTTTGTTTACTTTGCATTGACTTACGAAAAGCCACAAGCTTAATAGTCCTGTTTATTAAAACAGAGTTGGACAAGCTCAATGCAGAAGAACAAATAAAACGTGAACTCATTTTTAACTTGTGGATGCACGCACACACATAACATCTTTTTATTATCAGCATGCTCCCAAATTAAAATTGTTACCACATGCTAAGTAAACTTTTTCAGATGTTCAACAAAGAAGATCAAAAGAAATTTCATCATATATTTTTAGATCTCCAACTGGGCAAACATATAGAAAGGCAGACATGTCAAAACATCAAGTCACCCAGAGGTAGAGTAATTTGGAAATTTTCAGTTCAATGAGATGTCTGTGAAAAGCTGCTTAGTGTTCTTTCATGCTTCCCTAACTGACATCTTACAGGTGAGATTATTCATGGGGATTTAGGTACTACAGAGCACTGGAAGCTGGGAAGAGAGACCACAGGTATCCTTACACAGAGGAAGCAATGTGTCCTAGTGGCAAGAAACGCCAGATGAGGAAGGATGAATGCATCTGGGACGGTTTATCTCCTGGAGTTCCAGAAGGGATGATGTGATAGATTAGCATCATGTTCAAGGTTTTCAGACATTCTGGGGATTCTCTTTGCTCCCTACAAATTCTCACAGCTTTCCTTCAATCCCTGTTTGTAGGAAAGGAAAATAACAAAGGATGTGTAGGAGTCTACTGTGGGGGAGAACCCAACTGAATCTATTAGTTGTTCTAATGAAGTATGAGTCGGTTACCATCTTCTTCTGAGAGCTTTCGCCTGGTCTCTACTAAGCACCCGTCATATATACTTAGTGTGCTGTTAAGTCGAGGGCGTTCCTAATAAAATTGGTCAAAAAAGTTCATAGGTGAATTACCACAGGAAGGGTTCTGGATGGGATGAGAAAATGCCTAACATCTGAGCTTTCTGGCTAGAAGTCTGTTCAGTAAATAATCAATTTTGAAATTGTCTCTCAATACTTTAAGATTAAAATTTAGGATTCATAGTTTACCGTTTTTAATCAAAAAATTTCACTGTATCAGATTTATTCAGTATTTCTCTATAAAAGAAAACAAAGAAAGTTGGTCTTAGGCCTAGACCCTTGGTTTAGCAGTAAAGAGCACTTGCTGCTCTTCCAGGGGACCTGAGTTCCATTCCCAATACTCATGTTTTATGGCTAATGAGTATCTGGTAACTCCAGTTCTTGGGGACCTGGTGCACTGTTCTGATCTCCATGGCCACAAAAATTCACATGCATACACATATGCATATATACAATTAAAATTTTAAAAAGTTATTTTATGAATATTAGTATTAAAAACTAAAAATCACGATGTTAGTTCTTCATAAGTTGTTTTAAAAATTCTATCCTAATTCTTTCATTAACAAATGATATTTATGCAAAAATCAAAAAATATGGGTTATAAACATTTAGGTTGTAATATATACATTATAAAAGAATGTAAACCAAGTGACTCGTTGTAAATACACAGATAACATATCCAAAGGTAATAGATGAATCATGCCTATGGCATGTTGTCTACATACCACTCTTTTAATAAATCGTTATTTTAATCATGCCCATTATTTGTTCAACAAATAGAAATAAAAGTGGTTTGCAAATGAAGTGCCTTTAAATTATTTAGGCACTGGAATGTTCTGGAAACATCTGGCGGTACATTTGCAGATGTGATGCATGCGGCGACAAGAAAAGGAAATACTTCCTGTGTGTTCACCACTATCTACTTTCCGGTTGCGTGCCACTGTATGAATTTTTCGTGTGATCATAGTAAACCACCCTCGAAAGATATGTCATCTCACACTAATCTGATTCATTAAAAAAAAATCATGAATGTTATGTCCTTTCAGATTGGCAGTCACTTTTCTGGTCATTATTTCCATTGTTTTGCAAGTAAGATAAGATGATTCAACAGG
This sequence comes from Grammomys surdaster, assembly GCF_004785775.1. Taxonomy (NCBI): domain Eukaryota; kingdom Metazoa; phylum Chordata; class Mammalia; order Rodentia; family Muridae; genus Grammomys; species Grammomys surdaster. Next base: position 2,019,289 of record NW_021620923.1, read on the forward strand.
CTAACCAGTTGAAGCAGGGGGAAGCTTTTCATGAGAAGTAGAATAGCAGGGCAGATGAGTGCTGAGAGGAGAGTTCAAAAGAATGTTTCAGTCTTCTAGTTAATTTTAAACATGTTTTCCTGGGCTAGACCAGTTCTCCTGTCTCTTTATGAAGGATGACAGTCTCTAAAGAATATCACACACCAGTGCAATGTGCTGCCATCCTTGCCACTACCTGCAAGAGTCTTAAGAGTGGGCTTTTCAAGATGAAACCATCCTTTTTTTTTTCTTTTAAAGCACAAACTAGACATGAAGGTCATTAACATGAGAAGAAGCACACTGCAGTTTCTAATCAAAGGAAGTCAGCAGAGGTCGTCAATATCTCTTTCCCACATGATAGCAAGAATATTTCAAATATGTAAGAAAACATGATGAAGGGGTTGGATAGGCTCACTGAACTACTGAACAAAAACAATAAAATAAAGCCAAACCAGATTACAGTTTGAAGAGGTCCTTGATTTGTTTACTAAGCTCACAAAGTTCCTTTGAACTCAACAAATAGAAGATTTAAAACTTACAGGATATTTTTATGCCACAGATTCTAGAGAAAGTGCCTGTGGGGCTCGTCATCACCAATAGCACCGTCTGTGCTACCTTTTACAGACAATGCATCTCATAAGGTTCTTCCCAGGATGCTCTTCTTTTTATAAGGTATAATATGTCAGATAGTTATAATGATGATCATGTATAACACATGAGAACTAGTCTCTGTGATACTTTATTGTAATTATGATAGTTTCCATGAGTTAGTGGTCTTTTAATGTTTGTCACACTGTTATGTGATTGTTTCTAAGAACATTCCATGAAACAAATTTTGAAATAACTTTTCTTCAAGTTTCCCCTGTAAGTCAAGGTTCTGAACACAGGATTGAAAAAGTGGCTGCATCAAAATAAGTCAACCCATAAAATCAATCTCAACTAGAAAGCCAGCAGCAAAGGAAGACCTGACAATGTGGAAAATGGAAAAGAGATAAGGAGGCTGACCATGTCTAACCAAGGAAAATCTTCATGCAATGCCTGAGTGTGGGCAACTATTAACCCAGCACACACATTTTAACCCATCTGAAACTGTACAGACTGAATCCATGTGTTACTAAGTAACAGCATAGGCTGATTTAAAAAAATAAAGTCTGATGTCCTCCTCTATATATGAACTGATTTCATGTGACTTCTGTGCATCTTAGGGGCCACAAAGTTCGGTCTTAAAAAGAACATACCCCACTTTCCTCAAAAGTTTATATTTCTCAAATTTAATTGAAGGTAACAAATCCTTCATCACTCTCAAAATACCCATCCAATTGTAATGGAGCCATGCAGGGACTATAGTTCAGGTGGTAAAATAGTTGTCACATAATCGTGAGGACCTAAATTAGGTTGCCAGCATCCATATAGGAAGCCAAATGTGACATACACATTTCTAAATTCATTGATAAGGAAGAAGAGACCAGAGCAACCTGACTGAGGCTTGCTGGTCACCAGCCTAGCTGAATCACAAAACCTCTGGAACCAGTGAGATACCCTGTAGCATGAGGAAGGACATCTGAGGTTGATCTAAATACACACACACACACACACACACACTACAAAAATAATTACATTAACTCTTTCTCTCTTTACTTTCTCATTCCAAAAACTTCCTAAAACCCTTTCTCCTTATCTTCAAATACATGGCGTCTTTTTTCACTAATTGTTATTGCAGGCATATACATACAAATGCATACATAAATACAACCTGTCGAGTCCATATAATGTTAAGTGTTCCTGGTATGAATGTGTTTAGGGCTGACCATCTACCACTGGAACATCCAATTGGTGTGTTCCTCCCTGAGGAAGACCACTTCTTCTGCTCCCAGATTCCCAAAGTTGTCTACAGCCCTTTGTGTAGGATGGAGGCCTTGTGGGCTTTTCTCACTCACCTTGCCATGTACATCCTGATCTGTAAGTAACATAAGGTATTATTTATAGACTTCTGCCTAATTACTTTCCAGTATTTCTAGAATCAATTCTATCACAAATGCAAAGGTTAAAAAAATGAAATTTAAAGAAAGCTCAGATGCCCTCTCCCCAAATCCCACCTCCACCCCCACCACAACCCCCCCGCACAGCACAAACATTTCACATTAAATCAAATTCACCAAGTCCTATTTCCCAAGCATTTTAGTTTAGGCTTCTTTCTTTCCCTAAAACATCTTTTGTGTATATAACATAATTAAGGAAACCACAACAGTTGTTCAGCTTTTTGCCAGTGGGAATGTTTTAAAAACTAATACTTCAAAGTCCCCTCTCCCTCACACCCTTCTCCTCCTTTTGGAAAAGAATCTTTATTATACTCCCTGCACCTCCTGGTCATGCCCACCCCTCCCCCAACACATACTGAAACAATTGTGCTAAGAGAGGGGAAGAAACACACACACAAACACACACACACACAAATGCAAAAATATTCTCAGGGAAGATGTCAACTTATCCCGGTACCCATTCCTTCATCCAACCTAACGGGTAAGGAGATAAAAGGAAGGAAAAGAGAAAGAAAGCAGAGAGAAGAAACAAAAACTGTTCAAGTCGTTCCTCTGGACAGATTCCGCTGGCTTGTGGCTATACCTACACTAAGAGTCTCAATGTCTACTGATGGGTTTCATCTTCTACTGGCCTTTTCCGTCTTACACTCAGCATCTTTTGGATGGGTAACCTCAAAGGTTCAGTGTCAAGCCTTCCTTTGGTCACCAGAATTCCTTCTACTTGGTCTTTGATAGATAATTCCCATATGTGTAAGGAGATAAACTACTGCATCATGGGCCACATAAAACACCTTGGATTTTACAAATAGGTCACATTTTTAGTCTGGTATCCAATGGGAACACTGCATTTCCAATGGGAGACATCCAATGGGAACATCTTTTATCAGACCTTGACAGGACTACTTACAATGGAGTGACATATAAAGCATATAACAGGACCAAGAATTCTGATAACCCTGACACTTCCATGGATCCCTAATAGTACTCGGAAGATTCAAGCTGGAGGTCTAAACTGGAGGAAGACTGAAGCTGAAGAAGAAAGTTAGAGACAAGCACGGGCTATCATATAGAGAGACCCAGTTTCAAACAACAGTAACAAAAGAATTTTGAAATCCTGAAGGGGACAAAAAGGAAACTGTATTCGTTTTGGTTACTATTTTTCTATGTTAATGGATATTTTACAGTTTAAATGAGTTTGTATAGAAACCATGCAATATTCTACACTATCTTCAGGCATTTGGTCCTTTTTGTAACCTGAGATTTTTTTTTTTTAAAAAAAGGTATCTCCCCCAAAGTGTAAAGCAATGGGCGATGACAAACAGCACAGGAAACTGGGTGATGACAAACAGAACAGGAATTTTCTTTCCATAGGGAAAATGAGGAGGCACTGTAGTACTCCTTGTACTGAAAAAAAAATGTTACTTTGTTTCACTAAACATAAAATGCAGCTGCGAACATTACCCTGATTTCAGAGGCATTAAACATGAATAAAAATAACTTACTGTGAGTGATAAAAATCACAAAAGCTACAGAGTTAAGTTACTAGGCAACTTCCTCACATTTTTGAGGACCAAAGGGAAAATGAAGTTTGTTGTATACAAACAGAAACTTATATAAGGACAGATGGCTGTATCCTCTGAAGTTTAATTGAAGCATTTAAATGCATGCATATTGTATATGCTTGTGTATTTGCTCAGATGCACATGAGGATGTGTCTCTGTGGATGTGTGCCTATATACATAAAGACAAATAGCGAGGAGGGGGCCAACACAAGAAACAAGAGGAGCAAAAGTTTCAGACACTAAATGGTTAGTGCCCTACATAGGAAAAGGAAAAGGACCTGTAACACCCTCACCAGTGATCATAGCCAAGAGCTAAATGCTAGAATCCCGCTAGAAATATTAAAAAGATTCATTTTTAAAGCTCTTGGTGCATAATAACACAATAACAATAAATGTGGGGTTTGTTTTGATATTGAAACTAAATTTGTCCACTTTTCTCATGGGGCTTGAGTTGAAAGTAAAATTAGCTAAACATCTAAGGGAACTAGTTGTACCAAATCAGTTATTTCATAGGCTATTACATGGTTTTCATCTTCAAGAAAAATCAGAAGCTTTTCCTGGACCATAATTAGTTTTCTTTTTTTAAAAAAATCCATAATTAATGCTATTATGTCTATTTAAGTGTTACACTGAGCTTCAGCCAAAATCATAGAAATAATGATGAATATGGACTACAATGACTTGTAAATTAAATTGTAATAATAGCCAAAGAAAAGAGATGCAAATACCATTGCTTCAGTGACTTAAAAACATGCCATTAAAAGAAACTCTGATTTTAAAAATGGGTTTCATAACTCAGCACTCATGTTACAAGCGACTGTCCCAGGTTGGAGTGAGATGCAGGGAAATTTGGACCTAAAAATGTAAGACATATGGTCTTGATTGCCTTTTGCAGCTACACTAAGAGTTCAGCGTAAAGAAAAGCGTTCCAAACGCCAGCTTGCAAACTAGGTTTTTATGTGAAACTCTAATAAAACAGCAGCAGATGTTTCTATGCTATTAATTTGTTTGGGACATTTTTGGCTGGTTCCTTCCAAATCAACTGCTATCCCGTGTCCAACAACTGCAGCATTTTTTTTTCCTTACAGAGGGAGATGGAAGAAAAGGCTTTCCTTTTGGAGTAGCTATTGCACCAGTTGGCCATACTTTGAAGAACGTGAATGGCTGGAGTTTCAAGTTTTTCTCCTTGAACTCACTCAGGAACTGGATTTTTTTTTAAAGACTCTCCAGGAGTCGTAGGATAAAACCATCCCATCAAATGATGACCAAAGACAAAAATGAAGAGGTGTACAAGTAGCAGGTAAAATATGTATTGGTAAAAAGCAGAATTTCCTATGAATTAAAAAAAAGACTTTCTGATAAATGCTAAGTCTTGTCAGCCTTGAATTATTTGAATTCTAAATTTTCCTTATACTTGTGTAGATGGTTCTGGTTCTGATTTACAAATGAAAATGGTTATGACCTTGTAAAATGTAAACACTACCAGAGTCAATCTGCTTCCATTTGTCCTACCCTACTCTTGTAATAGTTCTCTTCATGTTCTTCCCATTTTTCATGTGTATGTGTGGTTTACATATATGTATGCATGCTTTTGCATGTGTGCAGATGCACACACTGTGTTTATGTGTGCATGCCTGTATGTATATGAGTAGGCCTTCCCATGGTTGATCCCAAAAGTCATCCTCATTCAGTATTCCATTATATCTATTGAAACAGGATCTCTCAGTTGAAATGAGAGTTTAGTGAGGCCTCTGGTCTTGCTAGCCAGATTTTTTTTGGAGTTCCATGTCTCTGACTTTCAGAATGGGGTCAAAGTTGTGCTCCCACACTCAGCCAACATTTAAGTGGGTTTCTGGATTTCTAAACTCTGCACCTCTTGCATGTATAGCTAACTAACACTTTAGTAACTAAGCCATATCCCTCAAATCTCTTGTAACCAATATTTTTTATGCTATCTCATTTTAGATTTATTTTATTTTCAATTATGTGCATGTATGTGTGTCTATGTGTTGATATCTGCACAGGAATCCAGTTGTCCACAGAGGTAGGAGTAGGGCCCCATTCTGGAGTTGTAGGTAGCTGTGAGGTGCTAGATTCAGATGCTGGGATACAGACAAGAGTCCTTTTAAAAGGCAGCACGTGCCATTAACTACTGACCCATTTCCCCAGCCCGTCAGAATTCATTGTTGATATTTCAAATGTTTGAAATGTTAGAAGAAATCCATTTCTGTTAGACATATATATTTATTAAAACCATGTATGTTCCACCTGAGAGAGAGAGAGAGAGGGAGAGAGAGAGAGAGAGAGAGAGAG
>NW_021620923.1:2025620-2097788 GCF_004785775.1 Grammomys surdaster
GGGGAGGGGGGAGAGGGGAGAGGGGAGAGGGGAGAGGGGAGAGAAATATAAAGAAAAACACTACAGCCTTTCCTTAACTTAGCCCTTTCTTTTGATCAACTGACATTTCCCAGTAGAAAGAAAAGCATATAGAAAAAAGTTGTCTCTTTCCAGTAAGGCCGGGTCTTTCCACTCTGCACTAGTGTACCCTGGAACTGGGCTAGTTCCTTCATATAGAAGTTTGCTCTGGCTGGTAACACTGAGAATTCATTTTTCGGGATCTTCTCAGCCCATACAGCTTTATACTATTTTTTCCAAGATTACACAGAAATCCTTAATGGGATTTAAATGGTAGCCCCAAAGCCTATTACTCTATGAAATTACTCAGGCTTCTAGCTAAAGTGCCAAAATAATTTGGATCTTAGCTTTGTTTCTCAAACAAATGTAATAAAGTATCATTAACAAATTCAACTAAAGCGGGTTCAAGTTCAAAAACGTCTGCACATTCTAGTGTAATTAGAGACAAGAAGGTCTAAAGCCCTAATGGAATTTTCTATAATTTTCTCTTTAATTGGAAAACGTTTACCACTTGGAAGTGTTTCTGTGATGTAAGAGCCAACTAACAGCAAGAAACCTTACAGCACCCCTTGTCTATATGCACGGACTCTGATCTTTTGACACTGAAGGTGGTCCTTCAGGCTACTGGAAACCTATATTGGTCAGAGAATAGAGTCCCTGCTCATGCGAAGATCCCTTTACAGTATGCCTTCTGCCCTGTTCACCTGTCCATTCATCTCTTGGCCTCATATGGCACATGGCATTCTCTTAAGCTTGTTATCTCTCAAGCCACAGAGTGAATGCTGGGATATTGCTCTCCAAAGCCTTAACTAATTAACTCCCATTTTTTTCTCTCGGTCTCAAATTAGATCTTTTATTCACTGAGAAGTTTTGAACTCCCTTCTCTGAACAGTGTCTCTCTCGTCATGCTGTTTTCTAAACACAGTACGGGAGGATCTCATTTTTGTGTGTTCACATAGAACCACAATCCATGATGCTATACTGCACTTTCAGCAGGGTCTTCCCAGCAGGAACTATTCTAACGTTAGTTTGGAATCCTCTAGCAATGCCTTTACATTTTAAAAGTCTCAATTAAAATATAATTATTTCACTTTCCTTCTTCTCTTGCCTCTCTCAAACTCCTCCCATGTCCTCCCTACAACTACCTCATGGTCTTCCTTGGGAATTGAAGTTGCCTTTTACTTTGATTATTACGTACATATATGTATATATGTATTTCTATGTATGCATATAACCTGAATTTTAAAAATCTTTGAACAGTGGAATTGTACTTGAACATGGCTTAATATTATTCCAAGAACATATTTGGCTACATAAAAACCTTGCAATCAATCAAGAGTGAGCATTTCAAATTTGTTTCAAAGTCTCCACCCCAAACCCTTCTTAACTTCCTCCCCAAATCACATTTCTTCTTGTTGTCTCAAAAGCTCTTCCCAGGATGACATCTCAGAATATGGCATCTACAAGTCTGACGGCATGGTCTATCCACCTTCCTGTCTTGTCTCCTCTTATTCACGAGACTGCAGTGAGGCAGGGCTCCTCTACTGAACGCTCTGGTCACCCTTCCCATAGTGCTTCTTACTGCAGCTTCTAAGCCCTCTGTCTGGGTGATGGATATTTGTGAGAGCCTCCTTGAACTGTCAGATGTTCCCTCCAATGTCCATACTCATCGGGCTTAATGGAATCTTTTTGTTTACAACTGTATGGGCATTCTGACCACTGAACTTTCTTGCTATCTTTTTGTAGTTTTTCCTCTTTGCTTATCTGACAAATAATTTACTTTTACCTATTTATGTCATTTGCTATCTGATCCCTCTTGCAGGCTATGATCCTGTCACGCTGCCCTTTCTGTCATTCTTGCACCAACAACAATGTCTGCGTTCAAGGTAATATTAGCAAGTTAAACAGCATGTGATAAATAAAATTGAACTGTGTCTATTTCACAAGCAGGCTGTGTATTTTTTAAAAAATGAAATAATTTCTAACCTGTACTACTTTTTACTTGAATGAACACAATTATTCACATGGTAGAAGTCTTAAAATGACAAAAATGAAATATCCATAGCTAAGCTAAGAAGAGTTCTAGATATTTAAAAAAGGATATTTCAACATTTTCTTTGTCAGTTCTTATATGATCTAAACTTCAGAAAGCATAAGCCACAATGTAACTCATATTGAAATACTGAGAAAGATTAGTTTTACTATAATACACTGCTCTCCTAGAAGCGTAAACACATATGCTCTGCTTTTACATCAAAATGGATACTGAACTCATCAAAGCAATAAAGTTTCACAGATAAAGCAATAAAGATATCAGAAACTGTTATCATGTCGTATCTGAAAGCTTGTGTTTTCAAACCGTGTGGTCGAAACTTATTTCGTACTTTTACTGAGTTTTACTGAAAATACACATACCTATAAAGATACAAATGTATTGGTATTTACCTGACCAAAAATGAGTACATACTGTCCCAATGTAAGATGCTTTTAGCTTTCTACTGAAGCATCCACACTGTTACTTATAGTCATATAAAATCAAAGAGATTTTTTTACATTATTCAAACGTATAAAAAGAAATATATTCCATTATTCCATGCCTCATACACTTTTGCCTTTCCTCTCAATATAGAACACGGTGGATCAAATATTTTACCTATGGCTACTAGATTTAAGTCCATTACTAATCGCCACTGAATACTGCTTTCTTCTCTATAGGATGGGCTGAGGTTAATGATATCCATCAAGTCTCTCTCTATAATAATAGTCATCCTTTACTGGAAGTCCCCAAGAAGCAAAACTTCCTTGAGTAGCATCTCTAAGCAGTAGTAACATGTAATTACACAGGACTGATCACTATTAGTCTGTGTTCAGATTAGAGATAGTCATTCACTCACCCATTCAAGTGACGATTCCACTCCACCCAAATCCCATTCTTATCGACATCTTTTCGCTTAAGTAGATCCCACGTTTCGTCTTGGGAAATTGCAAGCATGAATTTCCGAGGCTAATATTTAAAAGGTGCTAGGTATTGTAAGAGTAGCCATTCCACTCCTGACTGATCTTTTTTAACCACTTACCAACTGCTAAAACTGTGGCTTTAATGACAATTTTACTCCCAATTCTCAAGAGAGGTGTAATTTATTTTCTGAATAAAAATTTTCTAACAGTGACCAAATGTGAGTTACAGATATCGTTTGAAATGAAGAAACATGTAGAATTTTACATTTTAAATGTTAGCACATAAATAAAACCGATCTTACTATGTGTCATTCAACTCAGTGTATAAATATTGTTTCAATGTATAAGATTAAACACCTTTAGAATACACGGACGTCTAGTGTGTCTTATATCACATACCACTTGCCATGCATGAGTCCTGCATGGGTAGTAACTACACTAGTGACAACATATATAGTAAAAGATAATTTCCATCTCTTTATATGCTAATGCACGGTTTTGAAATAAAAATTAGGCAATGCTATTAATATTAGAAAACTGTAAACCAACCCACTAGTGAACAGACTTTTTTTTTAATTCTCAAGCAAAATTTGGGCAAACTGAGTTCAGACAGTAACATAAAAATGTCAGCAGTCATGTTAAACTGTTATAGTCCTAAAATTATGGTTGCTTTAAGACTATAAAAATTATATATGGATTCAGCATGCCTCTTTAAAAAAAACAGCAAAACAGGAAACAGAGAGTGATTAAAATATTGATATGCTATACTGAATGTAGAAATATTACAAGCAGTTGTTTTTGAATAACAAATCAATGGAATCATGTAGCATCACATACCTGTAGATATCTAAAACACAAAGCTTGGAAAAGTCATTCCCAGGAATTCCAACAGCAAGAAGCACTATTCTCAGGACCATAGATCCCTTTAAGGTAGTCTAGCTGCATGTCAACCTTCAAGGCTAAAGCTGCCAGAGGCAACAGGTAAAGGCCCTGTTGTTGAGTACACCTTTTCGGACTGGTTCAGTTAGGCTTGGGCCATGCACAGGGTTCTGTAGTCATGAGCAGGTGGCTGTATTACCATGTTACCACGACAAGTATAAGTGACTCATGTTTTGGAGGGTCAGGTTGCAAAACAAAGCATGGCCGTAGGCGCCTACCTAGGAGTTTTTTGCTTCTAATCTGCAAGTACTGATGGAAATATGGCAGCTGGAACTGAGGAGAGATGATTTTCCCAGTATCTTAGGGTTTCTATCCCTGTGCAAACATCATGACCAAGAAGCAAGTTGGGAAAGAAAGGGTTTATTCAGCTTATACTTACACATTGCTCTTCATCACCAAAGGGAGTCAGGACAGGAGCTCAAACAGAGCAGGAAGCAGGAGCTGATGCAGAGGCCATGGAGGGATGTTACTTACTGGCTTGCCTCCCCTGGCTTGCTCAGTTTACTTTCTTATAGAATCCAAGACTACCAGCCCTAGGATGGCACCATCCACAATGGACCCTCCCACACTTGGTGGTCGCTAATTGAGAAAATGCCTTACAGCTGGATCTCATGGAGGCATTTCCTCAACGGAAGCTCCTTTCTCTGTGATAACTCCAGCTTGTGTCAAGTTGACACACAAAACCAGCAAGTGCACCCAGGGACCCCATTTCCACTTTTCTATTAGGCTAGATGTGAGGTTGCAGTTATTCACTGCTCTCTTTCTATGTTGTCTGCTAGGCGTTTTGTGTCTTTTATCATCATTTCTTGCCTTGTATTATACCTTTCTCTGTAGTGTATAGAATAAGTGTTCACTTTTATTTTTTCTATTCCTCATCTATATTAGCTATTTTCCTGAAACTTTTTACTGGCGAGGCCACGTTTTCAAACAGCCTATAATGAATGTCTGTTCATAAGTCAGAGTTCAGAGATCTGTGGGTGCCCTGTGCCCATCACCTATCTGTAATTCTATTCAAATTTCAACTCAGCATGCTTATTTCTTACAGAAAACCTTTCAGATTTGATAAGGCAAAGACTTCCAACTAACTCTCATGGTAAAGAAACACATACATCAGTTGATCAAGTAACTTTCTCAAACACAGGCCTGTTGAGTAGTTTATTGGAGTTGCAAGAAAAATAAAATCCTCATTTTCAATTATTAGGGGAAAATGGCTCCCAATTAGGAGCCTCAAGAGCTTTTAGCTGCCTAATGTCATGAGAGTTTTAAAACTTTTTGATTCAGTCAGTAATTCCATCTCTATAAACTAGTCCTTGTAATTTACCCAGCTTTGTGAAGCAGAATTAAAAGAGCATAATCTAAAGAAAATACAAAGTAGTCCAATTTGAAAGCCATGGAATTTCATATTCAGCCCACACTCTGCAATTTCTGTGTTCTGCGAGGGCTGATCTAAACAGGCATTAGTGTAGAATATGCACTGTGTTTCTCATTAGAGGATAATTCCTGTAACATGGAGAATAACTGCCTCCCTCCAGCAACCATCTTTCTATTTTGCACTGTTGCATTTAAGGTTTCGTAATGTCTTGAGTATGTAGGAAATTCCCAGCAATAAAGTCATTTATTCCTACAAATAATCATACAGAGACCTTATTCACAATTGCCTCTGCTTTATGATTTCAAAAGCAGAATGTAATAGAGGCTAAGTTATTTTCCAGGACAACAGCTAGGAATCTGAAGGTTGAGAAGATGTCGGCTAGGGGCTGGGGACATGGCTCAGTGGTTGCCATATAAACACAGAATGTGTATAAGAGCTGGAAAAGCTGGCCTGTCGCCCCAACCCTTGGAAGGCAAGGACATGACTCTGGAGCAAGCTAGCTAGTTACACAGCTATACTGGCAAGCTGGGGGTTCTGAGAGACTCTGCCTCAATGAATAAGATGGAGTGTGAACACAGAGCAAGAAATCTCCCAACAGCAATTCAGGCCTTTATACATACACACCACACACACACACAGACACACACAGAAACATCCACACATATGTGATCACACACACACATCACATACACCATGTACACACATGTAAAAAAAGAAGTTTTCTAAAAGTATAAGATAAGAAGGTTCCAGAAGTCAGCTTCTGGAAGAGATCGATGTGAATACGGTATGAGGGATTAAAGGGACATGGTATTAATTGAGGTTTGATTTACTTAAATCATTCATTTTTGACAGGCCGAATCTACACTGGGATTTGAGCTTCCCATTCTGGAATGCTTCCATTCAGTTGTGGCTAGATCCAAAGCCTCTCTGCCAAGAACCTCAACGCATCAAGGAGCCCCACGTACTGATCTGTAACTATATTAAAACTGCTACAAATAACTGCTGAGCAGACCGACTCTTACATCATTTAAACCAGAAGCTCGGTGGCAACGTGCCATCACAATCTCTTTCTCCTTTGGAAGCTAAAATGTGCTGTCGTATCCTTTTCTTTTTAAAATGTAAGCGTTATTCTCCTTCGCCTCCCTCGCTGTCAAACTCCTCCGGACCCACATACAGAGAAACACATAGAGATATCATCTAAACAGCTTTGTAATATTTATTGAATTAAAACATGACTAGGTATAGCATCATAGCGTTATCTGGCCCCCAAGGAAAATAATCCAAGCTAGTTAATTACCTCTTTTCTAGGTTTTGTTTTAAAAACAAAATATAAGAAGAAAAATTGCACTTTTATATGAACCTATCAGTTAATATAGCATAAGCTTCCAGTTGTATAAAAACATAGAGCTGCCAGTATGTATGTGCCGTGGCACTGGTATTTGCTCTGTCATTTCAACCGTACAATCCCTTTCACAGAGTTGAACCTATTTGAATCTGACTCTTTGTAATGTTTCCCATTTTCCTCGGAACTGGTAGCTTTTCCTATGCTATAGGTTGTAGGTATTAGTTTACAAACTTGTTAAAATTGCTTATAAATTGTCAACAGATTGAAAATAAAAGCACAAACCACCTCTTCCTCCCCAGCTCCCATAACAGCATATAATGAATCCTTGGAATCTGCCCAAAAGCGGCAAGGTTGCAGCATAATTTAATTTAATTCAATTCAATTCTACATAATTCAATTCTTTGCAACAAACTTTCATAGACATCTATGGCTATTGCTTTTCCCCAGGAACTTTTGTCCCATTCCCATAGTACAAAAGCAAAGCTTTAGAGAAGGTTTCAGCATCATCACCTCTGAAGGGAGCTGTGGCAGGGGTGGGGTGGGGGCGGATTCAGACAGAGAAGGAAAACAGACGAGCATGCCTTCCTCATGAGTAAACACAGTTCACTGTGTCCAAGGGGTCAACCCTGCATTAGTCCATCAAGGGACAACATGGAGCTCCCTTCAGAGCTGTGCTGTATCAGAAGAGAGCTAAAGAAACATAATTACGTATGCAACTGTCTGAGGCAACGACAACAAACACACTCACACTCATAAACACACACTCACAAACACACATATATACACTCACCCATACACACAAACACACACACACACACACACACACACACACACTACTTGTTAATGACTAGCTCTAGCAATATTATTAGCAAACTTAGTGAACCTACACTCCCAGCTTGATTAGTTTGCCACATTCCCAGGTTGACTTGAGGGTCATGAATGGTGTTAAAGGCACAGGGAAGCCCAGCATGAAGAAAAGCAGCAGCAACTAAAGCATTCTTAAACTGTTCTCAGAGAACTTTCCATAGGGCCTCTTGTCCTGTTTTTGCTTCAGTTGCTAGATGTGGTTTCTCTCATCCAGCTAAACACTTTGCAAACAACAATCCATATAGCAAATTCACATTAAGTATTCTGGAAAGCATAAGGCAACGGGGAGGGAAAGAATCAGCCCTCAAACACATCACAGACTAGGTCATAAGTTTCCATTATTCCATACTCTGACAAACTCTGTATGGACTGACTAAACTGCAAAGAGCTAGATTTTGTGTGCTGCCCAAGGACAACACACGCACTGCAGGATGTATATTCTGCAGCATGAATCGCAAGTTTCTTCTCTCAAAGAATTATTAATTCTCAGAGATAAAAATTACCTGCCTCTATCATTCTGGTTCAGCTGAGGGACTATCCAAAACCCAAATTGGGAATGTTAAAAAAGGAAGACAAGTCTGCTTAAGTCTACCACGCAGACAAATATCTTCCAATGATTGAAAATTAATATTTACCAAATTGAGTGGAATACACTTTGTTCGTGCACAATGGGGCATTTGTTAGCAGTGACATATTTATCTGCCCTTTCCCAGTCCTAGGAAAAAATTATGTCAATTTCCCCTCAGACTGCCTTGCTATTCTGTCACACAAATTATTTCATGAAACATGAATCCAAATGTTCTGCTCTTTTTCAATATCCTTTCACCACAAATTCCAGAGTTCCGAACTTCATGGCTTTTCAGTAACAATTCAGTCCTTTTTATTCTAAAGGCAAAAACAAAATACTGCTGTTTTTAATCAGGCTACTTTTGCCTCATCTTCAATAGTGAAGATTCGGCCTTTAGTGTCACATGGAAACTCTTTAAAATAACAACAATGATTTAAGGTGGTCTTCCTTTATGTGCTTTATTGTCTTGAGATGTTCATGGCCAGAGATTCTCATTTGTTTCTTCAATGCTGGTGTTTCTTATGCAATGTGTGTCTAAGCTGACACTAAATATATGGAAAATGTCATTCCAATGATCTGTCATTAGGTAGGTAAATATTTATAACATATATAAAGTATCGAGAAACTTGAAATAATTCACATGCCCATTTTTTTTTAAAGATACATGTGTAGTAGCTCTAAGATCTAAAGAAAAAAAAAACAATGGAAAAGCCAGTCAATACATTCTCATATTCAACAAACATGTTAACTCCAATAGCTGAAGACACTGTAATGGTAATTCACTGGAAATTAAGGGATAGAAATCCTGCTATGCCTTTACTTTGTACTCTAGGCCATTCAACAGGCAAAAAAGACATTTTCAAAAGTGGTCTCTGAGGTCTAGCTCGTCCTCACTCCCAGACACTGCCAATAGTATTCTCTAATATGATCTTTTCTTGTTTGGCAAGAGGGACCGTAGTGAGGTAGTATGTAAGCCAGGCTGAGTGAGCTCACTACATGGTTGAGGATACTTCTGAACTTCTTCCTACTTACCGCCCCCCCCCAATTATGTTAGTATGATAGGCATGTACTGTACATGCCTGGCTATGTGGTGTAGAACATGGAACCCAGGGGGCTTCTGCATAGTAGACAAATATTCTACCAGCTAAGGTATATCCCCAGGCTTCTCTCATGATCTCTGAACATGCGAGCTGCTTCTCGTCTCCACATGACACATCTTTTTCTCTAGCCATTCACCGCCACATAGTAATACTTTTCACTTGCTCTGACAGAATGGTTGATGAGACATTAGATGGGACTGGTCTACTACTGCCAATACTTTGAGTTGATACAGTCCACGATGGCAGGGCAGGGTTGGCAGCATGCAGCTCTGTGGCATGTACTTGCTCAACCTCAGTGGATCAGGAAGAAGGAAGGACTAAGACAGAAAATGGTATCACACATTCTAAACCACAAGGCTCACGAGCCAAAAGACGATACCCACTTTCTCTAGCTAGACCCCTTTGAACGTAAAGATTCCATAAACTCCCAGGACAGAGTTGGAGATCAAGATTCAATATATAATCCTGCAGGAGACAGGCCACAATAAAACTGACACTTGCCTATTAATATTCACCCTTTGTTTTCCTCAGTATGTGTTACTCTATTAGATATTATTTTTGCCTGGATCCCGGATTGAACATAGATTCCACAGAAGTATTCTATTTTAAACACTTCATTTATCTTCTCATATACTTTATAACAGTGTACATGTACAAATGCAGAGAGAAGATCAAC
Source organism: Grammomys surdaster (assembly GCF_004785775.1). Lineage (NCBI taxonomy): Eukaryota > Metazoa > Chordata > Mammalia > Rodentia > Muridae > Grammomys > Grammomys surdaster. The sequence goes on from NW_021620923.1 coordinate 2,035,503, forward strand.
AGAGTTATTATTTGCGGCCATTAGACAAGTGATGTGTTGAGCACATTGAGAGTAGCCTACATCAGAGTTGTAAGAGCATGAACTACAGCTTATTGTGTTTCAACTGCTTATTTCTAGAATGGCACCTTGGCAACTGTAGCAACAGTGGGGTTTACTGATTAAGGCACATCAATATAGATTCTACAATGGTTTAACACTGAACGTGTCATAAATGACCTTCATCTTCAACGCTTTGGAAATGATTCAACTTGTCCATTAGATGATCTTTGCCCAATAAAGTGATCAAGAAAAGGCTCCTTAGACAGGATCCACTCTTTGTGCTTCTCTCAGGACAGAAAGCTTATTGTAAGCTGGTTGGGAACAAAGTATCCTGGTAATCCTAAATGGCAAACCTCTCCTTGAGATAGAATTTTGCACTTCAGTGTATAATGATGGAAATGAGACTTTGTGAGAAGTCATCAAACAATTCAATTTACATAAAAAAGGTATGACATCAAACAACCCTAGAGCAAAACTATCATGTGCAAGATTGTGTAAAATATTGATCATTTTGGGTGAATTATAGACTGTGAAAAAATTATTTGTATCCACTGTATAAGAATTATAAAGGTTCTTGTGATTGGGGTAAGATTGAAATAGCCTCCATCAAGGAAGCAATGTGTTTCCATGTGGCTGTAGCAATAACTGCAGTGAGTTATTGTTTTGATTGTTATTCAGCAACATGCTGAAATTTCTTAGTAAATTTTCTTCTCCTTACGGCTATCGCTGCTACTACTGCTTGAATCTTGATGCTCGTGTCGCGGCTCAGAAATGAGTAATTCTCTTTCTACCACACTATTCCTTTCAAAGAACTATTTCACTGTGCTTTTTCACACTCTCATATTCTCTTTCCTTGAAATAACCATTTCCCTCTATAACACTCAACATCAGATGCATTTAAAGCTTCCATTCTCACATGAGTTTCCCGAACGTATACAGAACTGATTAGTTACAAATGATTGTTTTCATTCAGGCATACTCTCCATAGGCTTAACAAGGCAGCATCATATAGGTCCCATTCTGAATTTCATAGAAACTTCTAAAATTTTAAAATGGCTACCACAAAGTCAGGGATGGTAGCGCATGCCTTTGATTTGAGAACCTGAGAGGCAGAGTCACAGGCAGGTAGATCTGAGTTCTAGGCCAACCTGGTCTATAAAGTGAGTTCGAGGATAGCCAGGGCTACACAGAGAAACCCTGTCTTGACAAAAACAAACAAACAAGAAACAAATGAACAAAAAGGCTCTCCCAACAATAAGAGTTGGAATATACAAAAAAAGCCAGACTCATTTAGTCTTAGCAGAAAATGTGTCTTAAAAGTATAATTGTTTCCAGCCAGATAATAATATTCATCAAACAGCCCTTGATTTAGACCAGTGGGACTTTAACAGAAAATAAAGCATCTTTGAAGCAAAACACATGAAGAGAGGTTAGAAATACTCTATCTCTGACAGAAGTCTGCTCTGAGAGAGCCAAATGGGCCTTTCATGAATCAGACAGCATTTATAAAAGCTGGAGGCATCCATTTCCCAGAATGCAAAGAGAGAAGCAAAACCACATTTTGTTCCATTGATTTTTCTGCTTCTTGAATCCCACTATAAGGAAGATAGAGAGTGGGTACATGGACCCATAGGTGTCATTCGTCACATGAGAAGTTTAGCAGAGTCCCTGCCTGACAAACTGAATTACCTACATATCATCTCTGTTTCAAAATCAAGAGACTGTAGCTTTGTGTAAATCCGATTTGGAGACCAACTGCAACAGAGATAGTCTCCCAGGGACAATCATTTCATATAAAATGTGCTAACATTGTTCAGTCTCATTGAGATACTTAAATCTGCAACATCCTCAGGACATTTATTAAATAAAGGGGACAGTGACTTCTGCTGACTTTGAAATAGTGGGACATATCCACCAAGACCACTTCCCAGTGGTTTGTTCGTATTGGAAAAAGGCATCCAATTGAGAATGTCTACTCATACACCCAAGCATCACCAAATAAGCACAGCCTACTCACACTGCATTTCATAGGGTAGCTGCACAGTTGTCACATTTTCTACTTCCTGCTAAGGCAGAAGTCAGCTGTAATTCATTAAGGAAGCTGTTTGAGGAAAATTACATTTTCCAGAAGCACACCATTTGACATAAAGGATCTCCGCTTCAGTAACAGACTCTTAAAAAGACTAGCCTGGCTTTGAACATCACTACTTTCATCTCGTGTGATCCCAGAGTGAATGTTACAAAGCGCAACCCATTCGGTGGGATAATTAGTATGAAGTAGCACATTATTACTAAAAAGAGCTTTCCATTTATTGAGTCATAACAGAAACATCTTTGTCCAAAAAAAAAAATGGTTTTAACTTGGTAATTTGCTTCATTTTGAAGTCATCATATCCTATGATTTTGAATTTTAAAATTAATAGTTACTGAAAAAAAGTAATGTACATTTTAAGAACTCTGGGAAATCCTGATGTTTCTGGAGATCAACTAACGAGGCATAAGCATGTATTAGCATGTTAGGTGTGAGGTGGATATATAAGTACTTCTTCACCGACATCACGGTTGGTATCTCTTTAAGACCTGAACTTGATCACCAAGGCTGTTTAAGAACATGTTATTCAGAGCCGAAATTATTTACTGAATGAATTTAAGAGTTGTTATGGCAGGTGAAGGGAAAGGATTATAGACAGAGAAGTCTCCAGTATTCCAATCATTGTTTTAGCTATAGGTCATCATTGGTAATTATCAATGTTTTCCAGCAACACATTCACCTCTCATAAAACCTACACATTGTCACCATGTATGGCCACACAAGGAGATGGCTCTTTCTATCACAAATTCACTTCAATGTATCAACCGCATGGCTACTAGCATGGCAACTGGCGTTCCAAATCTGGCGAAGCTACTGTGGCAGCAATGTTTCTGAGGTTAGTTGAAAACAAGCCTGTGAATATACATATGTCTATGAACTTACAATTGATTTCAGTAGTGTGAAAATAAAAGAGAAAAATGAAATGAAATCTTGGTAGGAGCCATGCATATCACTCTTAAATGCAATTCTAAATGGAAGCTAGCATAGAGAGAAGCTCACTTTAGTTTCTCCTGAAAGCTTCAATTCAAGACATGTTAAAACATAAAACTGAGAGTATAACATAAAATGTAAAACACCAAGCTCTGTGTTGAAAGAGGAAGATGACATAAGAACCTTATTCCTACATTTTGGTTGTCTTGGATGATCGTTCTTACATTGCCAAATATAAACCTATTAATATTTCTCTTAAGTAAAGTGAACGCTGTCCTTGGGGAGGGGGTCATATCACTTTATTTTGTTTCATACAATGAACAAATCTATAATGAAGAGATGTAGTGCAGCCTCTTGAACAAATAAAAATCCTAAAGCACCAAATTCAGAGACAAATCTAAGTTCAAATAACAGGTAGTTGTCAGTATCCCATCCACCATAGTCATCTTACTATTGGTGTCTATTGTGCATTCATTCTAGACTCTACCAGCAGATAGCAAAATAGGCACATGTTCAAAAATGACACCATAAAAATACCATGAAAATGACATGATATTTTTGCCTATGATAAATATGTATCCTCTCACAAATGTTAAACCCTTTCACAACTTCTCATGATACCTAGGCCTATCTAAATGCTACAGAAATGGCTGCTTAACAGTTCGGTTACTGAGCTGAGCTGTTGAGGAAATAGTGATTAAAAGGTAATACCTACATTTTCAGTGAAAATGCAATTTTCCCACAACATATATTTGCCACTTAGAATTATTTGAATACTGCCACATGGAATATGTAAACATGCCTCCATATCTACAGATTCCACGTGGCAGTATTTAAATAATTTGGTTGTATCTCATAAATTTTATTTTTCTGTTATTTCTTTCTGCTGAATATAAGGTGGTATGGGGGGGATATTATGTCTGTGTCTGCATGTGCGTGCACGGATGCACACACACCCACATGTGCACAAATGCATAGTCAGAGAAACTGATGATAACTTCTCTTTAAGGAATTGGCTCATATCTTAATTGTGGGATGACCATCTAGTCTGCACAGTATGGTCATGTGGAAATCTTCAAATAGAAAGCCAAAGATCCCACAAGAAATGATATGTAATTAATACCCAGGGGGAAAATCTATCTTCCTAGAGGGACATCAGCCATTTGAATTCTTGTCTTTTAATTTAAGTGTACTAATTTAAGCACTAATCTAATTTAAAAAAAAATCGTTCAAAGCAACAATGACATTCAAGCTCACTAAATATCAACATATTTATTGCCTACTCAAGTGGACACAAAATATCAACCATCAGATGCAACTAATAGATTCCATTTTGATGCAATCATCTTAATGCACAAATTAAACGAAACTTTGTAGCCAGGTCTTCTTGTTTCTGCAGAAGCAATGGAGGCTCAGTATAGGAAGCTGAAAGATAGCCTACCTATTCATTTGTTAAAGTAAAGCCTGGCTACAATACAAATCCTACATAATTTTCATAATGTACACTTCATATCTACACACTGGTTGTCCAGAATGGGGTTAAATCTTGTCTGAGGAATAATTTTGTTGTTGTTGTTTTGTTTTTGTTTTTGTTTTTCGAGACAGGGTTTCTTTGCGTAGCCCTGGCTGTCCTGGAACTCACTCTGTAGACCAGGCTGACCTCGAACTCAGAAACCCGCCTGCCTCTGCCTCCCAAGTGCTGGGATTAAAGGCGTGCGCCACCACTGCCCGGCCTGAGGAATGATGTTTAAACAAGCCCCGGAGTATTTGCAATAGGGCAAAAGGTAGTGAGTGGAACAGACTGCCCTGATGGGAACATACCGATTTACTACTGAAGTCTTCATTTTCAATGCGTGTGTTTAATGACCCAGGGAAGTGTTGAATGTATCCAGGCATGAGACCAATCACTGTTATGCAAGCTTCCTGCTATCATACCCTAACTAAAACCAAGGCTTCCATCCTGGAAGGGAAAAAAATAATCAATGAGGAATATAACTTGTTTTTAAATTCCATAGTGTATGCCCTTATGAATTTCAATATTTGTATATGGAATACATAGTGTATTGTAACTTTCAAGGAACTTAAGAGTTTTTCTAACCTCTGTTCCTCACTTTTCAGATAAAAAAAAATTGTTGTCTTTGACAAAGGGTGTAGAACTTGTTAGGCAGAAAACTGTGTCAGAAACCACTGAGAAGCAATCTTTCCTTCCTTCCTTCCTTCTTTCCTTAATTTCCCTTTCTTTTCTTCTTCCTTTTCCTTTCTTTTCTTCTTTCTCTTCATTCCTTCCTTTTTTTATTCTTTCGTTCTTACTTTTTCCCTATGGTAGTTGCATACTCAATGAGAAAGCTCTTGCTCGCAGACTGCACTGAGCTAAGAATATAAATGTTCTCTGGTGTATGTCAAGCCATCTGCCAGTTTCATTCCTAGATACTACACAAAAAGAACTTTTACATCTTCCCACAATAAGCCTTTTATGATGAAAATAATGTGGAATGCGTCTCCAGGAGCCACTTAGCCAACCATAGAATAACATTAAGCAAAGTTCAATACCATAAAAGCAAAGTGGTTTGCAACTAGGGGATGTACAAGGGATTGCTCACTTGGAAGACATTAAGATTCTAGTGTTTTAAGCCAGGTAGTCTTGTGACATAGTAGTTTCCTTCCATCTGAAGCATTATTCAATTCACAAACATATTTAAAGATGTGTAGCTACGTTGTAGAATTCACTTCTAAATAAAACACATCCAATATCTGAAACAGAGTTAATCTCTCATAATGATTAAATGAGAATAAACCTTTATTGTTGTTCATTTTACTTAAAAACAAAAATTGGAGTCATGCCAGTCACCTTCAAGAACAAGTATGTTTCAGACACTTCAGGATATTCCAGTAGATCTGAGCTACGCTTACCAAATATCACTTAATCCCACAAAGTCAGTCTCCATAAGAGGACATGTCAAAGTGAGCTGGATCGCCTCTGAGCTTATATACTCCCGTGTGTGAGTGTGTGTGTGTGTGTGTGTGTGTGTGTGTGTGTTAGTTATGTATATGTAAATGTGTATGTTTGTGCAAGACACAAAGTATGTGTCCCCATGTACATGCCTGTGAAGGTCAGAGGTCAATGTTGGGTATCCTTCTTAGTCATTTGCCATCTTATTTTTTGAGAATGAATTGGCTCCTTCTACATGTAGCTTGTCATTTTTGGTTAGGCTGGCTGGCCAGCAAGCTGTGTAAGTCCTTCTTTCTCAATCTCCCTGCACTGTGGGTTCTGGAGGTCTGAACTCAGGGTCTCTATTCTCATGGTGATCAGTTTACTCACTGAGCTATCTTTACAGCATTTAATCCTATTTGTCCACAGGGAAGACATGTGTTTGGTACATAAGGAAACCTTGCCCACATGTTTGTGCAGTTCATCTCTCCTCGAGAACATGAGGCATGAACATGGCCAATTCATCAAGAGCTAATGATTTTTGTCTTTCACATTTCCCCTAGGAAAAAAGTCGATGCCTGCTTCCACTCTCGATGACCACAGAGCTCCCCACCCTGAGAGAAGATAAGAGTTCTTAGGTCATAGTTCTGACTTCCCTCTAAGAAGTGTTGTCATTGAGAAATTGTCTATGTAACTTGTTTCCAGGTGGATTTAAAGACATGGTCATATAAGAATATTTTATCGTGGAAATAAGTATGTTTCCTCATTAGAGTGTTTAAATGGTATCCTTTGGTTAGATCACTAAAAATGCAGTGACCTGGACCACTGACGTACATAATTAAGTAAACTGATTTTCTGCAAAACCTTTTGCAGAAAACTTATAACAATTTGACATGCGTTCCCATTACTCATGTAAAGGCTGAGGGAGAGACCCAACTCCATTAAGTTGTACTATGATCTCCACATGCATGCTTGTGGCCTATGTGCCCCATACCCCCCCAACTGATGACATTTCTAAAAATAAAATGAATCTAAAAAAAATAACAGAAAAGTTGGTAGTGATGAATAAGCACCAACTTGTGTTTACGTTTTATAGTTTTACTGCTGATTTTATATAGGCATCGTGTAGCTGTGTAAAACTCAGGTATCACAGACCCAAGCCTGAACATGTTTATTCATCATGTAGCTTCCTTTAAAAGTCTATCACAAGAAAAAACAAAAAACATGAATGTAGAGAAAAGGGGGTAATTCTTGATGTGGGACATAAAAGGAATTGGAAATACACAAATACACAAACATACACACACACACACACCTAATTAGTGATATTTTTCAAGTCAGGGATCAAAAAGATCCACTTACATGGGCTAGAAGTAGGCTCAGACATCTGTGTAAGGATTATATCTTCCCTTTGGAGCTTGTTAAAAGTTCCTACTTCACAGTTCTCAGCACTAGATCATAACAAGCCATTACTAGAAGCCTTCCTTCTTAAGTGGTGCTGTTATAACGACCTCTGATGATGTTGCCGGCCATATTATTTCCTACCATAACACAACTGAAGTATGCATGCTACTCTACTGAAGGCTACTAAATTCTCAGAGTCCATAGTCTATGATTTCAGGTTTAAAAATAGCTCAATGATGATAAATCAATAGATTTTTTTAGACTTACTTTATTTTCAGAAACATTATGAGTTGGGTGGTGCTGGGGTACACACGTGTGCAGCATGCCTGCGGAGATCATCAAATGACTCCTGAGATCATTATGCTTTGTCATCGGGACAGCATGTATAGAAACTTACTTCTCTGTCAGAGTTGTTCCAGAATATAAAAGAAATCAATTTAGAACATGGCTGGGATATAGACAGATGGCTAGCCACCCTCTCTGTCCAACTCTTCCTTTGGTAACTCAGAATCTTCAAAGCAGATTCACTGGAAAAATGTTTTCCAGACACCAAAAAAAAAAAAAATCTAAATCTAATTCTAAACAAAGTACTTCTTCAGATTAACTAATCCACAGAGCGAAGTTGACCTGTCTAAAAAATGGTAATAGGAGATGGCAAGATGGTGCCACAGGCAACTTGTTGTGCAACCTTGGAGACCAAAGTGCAACGCCAAGACTCCACAAAGAAGTGAGTCTACAGGTTATGACCTCTACACATGCACACAATAAGGAGAGGAGACAACAATTGTTTCATTAACATAGAAACTTTATAGGTAAATCAAAACTTCTTCCAAATAACACTGTCAGTTCGCCATTATCACAAACAATAACTGATGGAATCACAGTGTGGCTTGTGTTGGATCACAGTTTGGAGATTTATGGCCCATAATCAGACATGTTCTCTGGGTTTCTGGTAAATCAGCAAATTGCAACAGTGTGTGCAGAGTAGAAAAAAAGATGCCACTGTGTAACCATGAACAATAGGAGAAAGAGGGTGGACTACCCACAATTCCTCCAGGGCCAAGACTCCATTGCCTAAAGTCACTCACAGGATCCTATCACTTGTAAATTGCCCCCATCTTTCAGTGCTGCCTAGAAGACCAAGCTGCCAGAAACATGGAGCTCCGGAGACATTGATGATCCAAAGGACAGCAAACGGTTTCTGTTTGGTACTTAGTGTGAATATAAACTGCATTTTAATCGACAGAGTAAGGAAGTTTATCTAAATTGTGCTGGTTTTAAGCTTTGCTATTATGTTTGTAAAATAGCCAATCAAATACACAGCATAGATGATTATTTCTGCATGGGGTGGGGGGAAACAGAGCACACTGTCTGACAAAAAATGCTGAGGTGGCGCTCAACATGTGACTCACGATTCAAAAATCACTCATTAAAAATTAATGCTAAATAAAAAAGGGTACATTTGAAGGAAACAATAAATAAATGTTAGTAAAATAATGTTAGTAAAAAGTTGTGGGTATTTAGGGGTTAATGTTATTACTTTTGTTTCCATTCACAGGGTTGTTTAAATTGGTTTAAAAAAATGAAAAAACATGCTCAGAGTCATTTAGCTTTCTATTCATTTAAAATAGCTCAATGATGATAATTCAATAGCTCAACGATGATAATTAAATGTTAGTTATATCTTAAATTTCAGGTCCTCCATGTTAACCTTTCTCCACAGTCGTTTTCTTTGCTAAACTCAAAATATTTTCTTTGATCCATCCTTTGTTCATTTGGATAAACACATATATTTATGCAGGTGCACACACATATGCTCTCTCCCTAAAGCAAAGTGCAGCCAAAATTAGTGAGCCCTGGAGACTTGTGAACTCAGAAGAGGGTTAACCGTGACCTACTCGTCATTTCCATCCTGTCGCTAAATAGTACTGCTTGCAGACAGACAACTCAGTCACTCATGGTTTCTTTCATGCCCTCATTCAACACATTTTTATTAAGAGGCACTACATCTGACCATTGTGGGAAAGGCAGGATACACTACTCCACACTGGGTAGTAATTCAGTAACTGAGGCATGTTTCCTTTCGTTAGTATTCTTGAGTCAGAGGACAGTAATACATAAGTCATTTAGATGCATGTAAGACAGAGTGGAGAAGATTTGGGAAGACATTTGTCAATAGGGAAAACGAGTTCAGCATGCTACTGCATGGCTATAACCCCACCAGTTGGGAAGCTGAGACAGGAGGACTGAAAATTTGAGACCACTCTGGACTACACAGTGAGGTCCAGGGCAGCCTCAGTTACGTGGGAAGACCCTCTGCCTGGATTAACTGTAATCAGAAGGGCCTGGTGACTCAGGCTTCTAATCCCAGCCACTTGGGAAGCTGAGGCAAGAAGACGAGTAAGTTCAAATCTTCTACAGAAAGAATTAAACGCTAGCCTGAGAAACGCAGATATGGTCTCAAAATAAAAAGCGGAAAAAAAAATAACATTCCGTAAACACTTCAAAACAAATCAAAGAACAAGAAGGAATAACTCAGTAGAGCGAGGGCTTTATAAGTAGAAGGGGAAGCCACTCGAGTAGACAGCAAATGTAAAGAAGATGACAACATGGGGAGTGTTTATATTTCCTCACTGAAAAGAATCTCCAACTAACAGCCTCACCCTCCATCCCACTGAAGTTGTTCAGCACCCTGGTGCTTAAGTTTGCTGACGATTAAAGGAGTAATAACTAGAGAGAAGCTAATTTCTTTGAAACATATAAATAGCCCGTTAGAGGCAAGGATTACATAACTGCTCACAATCTTCCTTATCTTGCCTTCTTGCCTTGGAAGACTAAGTACAATGTCACCTAGCTGACTGGATAAACTGGCCTCCTTTTCAAAACGAAGTGAAGAAATTCTTAGTTTTAACCTCTAAAAGAAGGCCATTTTTTCATTTTTTTTTACACTAAAGAATATTTTTGGAATATTATCATCACTTTTGTTATGAACCATCTGTTCAAGATATGATTTCCTTCCTTCAAGTTAATTGATTATGAAAATAAATCTTATTCTTAAAATGTTAACTTTTGTGTCCATGATAGTGTACCATTAGACTAAAACTGCTGTCCCCAAATAAACCTTTGAAAACAATACAGAGGGTGTAACAATGAGATTTTCCACTTCTTTCCAAAAAGGCTGTTGTAACAGAACAATGTCTCAAGATGAATCAAACCCCATTCTATATTAAGCAGATGTTTCTGTCATCTAGGGTTTTCATTTTTAAACCACAGAGGCTCCATTAGAACCCATGAAGCCCAACCTGTCACTGAACTGAATCTTTCTTTCTCTCTGAGTAATACCATTACAAATTATGTATTTAATAAGATTCTCCAAATGTTGTCTTAGTCTGCTTTCTACTCAGAACAAAGGACAATCAATACAAAAAAAAAAAAAAAGAATTATTCCCAGAAAACACCAAGATGAACATTTTCTAGTATAGACATAGAGAAGTAATCAGAGATGCCATTTATAACTTTGCAGACAGGACACTGGATCATGACATTTTTAAGACAGTCATTCAGTGTCATGGGTTTATAAACAGCATTATTAATGCCTCCAAATCAAAAGAATGAAGATGTACTCTGACACGGGAGTTATTTTTTTCACATTACAATACTGTCTGGTACATTTTCTATAGGGAATACTTATGACTGTATTACAAAAAAAGAAATTTCTAGGCAAAAAAAAAATACTGCTGGGAAATGATACACCCATACAGTTCTATGCAGACACAATGTCCAAGAAACTATGAGAACATACAAATTATAAATTTGCACATTTAATCAACTGAGAAATGTGTGCTTCGTTGTATTTCTAACTGCTAGATTAATCTTCGACTCCTCAATGAAATAAGACAGCCAAATTAAACATTTTTAAAACCATAGTTATATATTCAGGGTTTAACTAAAATTATTCCTAACATACAAAATGAGAGTCTAATTAGATGCTTAGAGATGACACCTTTCACAGTATATCTTAAGACTTTTAAGCATTTAAAGGAAAAATTTAAATTATGTTACTTCTTTCAATGTGGAATTAAGTCATTCCAATTGGGCTATGCCAAAATTTTTATGGAGAAATTAGTGATGTGGGATATTAGTAGGATTAAAACATAAAATACTTAAATTGAATAATGCCGCCTATTCTAACTAATCGTAAGTCTCATTGAATATTTAATAGCACATATCTGTAGACCAGTACTCAGAAACGCCTTCAGAAAATGGGAAGCTTGGTTCTCTTTCAGATCTACTCCATTTTAGGAATTAAAAATTGCTTTACAAAGCATGAAAAACTCTCAAATCCTGTAGGTCTAAGGTTACACTGTAGGCACTACACGGACTGGGATAAGAAAAATAAATTTTTAGCTGAACTTGGATCAAAAATGTCAAACAACTACTTGTTAATAAAAACTATAAATTAATTTGTCTTAGGCCCTAAGACTTAGGGTGTGAATAGGACAACATGGTTGAAAAAGAAAAGCATTATGTTCCTCCAAGACTAACTTCTGCTTCCATACCATAGAGTTGTAAGCAAAGTCTCCTCTTGGCATGACAAGAAAGTGGAATGTGCTAGAATAAAAATTGTGGATTGTGGGGCTCAGGCTAGCAACTGTGAGGATGGGTTTTCATTTGAAAATAAAGAGAAAGTACATAAACATCTATAAACATCTGTTGTAACTTATAAAATAACACACACACACACACACACACACACACACACACACACACACAGAGAAGGTCCCTATGGTAAACATATAGCTTTCTGCTAATCTGTTAAGTAGTAATAAAAAATCCACTACACCTTAAGGCTTAAACACATTATGACTGAATTGCTAAGGCAGTTAAGATAAAATAGATATAAAGAAGGAAATCTAATTATAGGGAGATTAACAATAAAGGTTCATAGTATAGAACATGTATAATGATAAAACATAGGTATATTGAAGTCATTCCCAATTTAAAAATATTTACCCATAATTATATTTCATGTTATAGTTACAAAGTTCACTCTAAGAAGTCCCTAATAAAATACTGAAGCTCAGTAAAAGAAAAGGATGTGCAAGTTCATTAAATAAGGAAGGAAACACATGGTTGGAAACTCATAAATTGAGGACCTGCCTAAATATTATCTGATACAACACTTAAGAAAAATGGAAATTTTGCTGAACACTTAATATGGTTCATAGAACATTAGTGAAAGAAACAACGGCCACTGCTTGATCATCCTTCAGTGGTTGTCCTTTATCAAATATAATAGATAAGAATAGGCAGAATTATTGAGTTCTAAAAGTAATCAAATCTTTTCTTTTAGTACTCTTATGGATATGCAGCCAATGCAATCAGATAGGAAAAAGAATATCATAAGTGTACACAATGGACATAAATGAAAAGACTCAGTTCACCTGTGTGACAACTGAAAATGGCTGAAAGTGCTTCAGTATATAATAAAGAATTCAAATAAAAAAAAAACTGAGAAAATGTTATGGCAACAACAATGACTCGGCCTTCCAGGCAAAGAAACATAGCGGTACCATAGGAGAGGTGAGAAGCGTGAGCAGAGCTCTTTATAAAATGTTTTATTAAAACTAAACAAGAGGTGGGCAGTGGTGGCGCACACCTTTAATCCCAGCACTTGGGAGGCAGAGGCAGGCGGATTTCTGAGTTCGAGGCCAACCTGTTCTAGAGAGAGTTCCAGGACAGCCAGGGCTATACAGAGAGACCCTGTCTCGGAAAACAAACAAACAAACAAACAAACAAACAAACAAAAACTAAACAAGAAGAAAATTCATCCTTATATACTGTCAGTGAAAAAATTTAAACATTTAGTATTGTCAAAAACAACATATACTAAAATATAATCAACAAAGATATGAAGAAGCATACAAAGTAAAACATGCATATTTACCATTTAAAGATCATCATCTGTAGCAGAATCCCCCCTCCCCTACATTTTATAATAAACTCGCTAACTTGGGAGGAGCTAATGTGGGAGGAGTCAGAAGAGGAAGAGGAGAAGGAAGAGGAGGAGCTAGAGGAGGGAGAGGACCCCGAGAGGGGAGAGGGGAAGATGGCAGTGGATGTCAGAGTGTCTGTAGCAGTCTAAGGTAGCAACTTATCAAAATGTTAAATATTTGGGTTACAACTATAATTTTATGAGCATCTTGTTAATTGAGCATTTCCAATTATAAAAGACCTTTGGATAATATTAAGCTTTATAGTCTCATTTCTACCGGGTACCATGTGGATGGCGGGTATTGTCTGAGGTTCAGCCGAGCTTTGTGGAGACAGCAAGGGCCGTCTCCCACGCTGGCATCTCGTGGGTGCCAGGGCCGGTGCTTCTGGCCAGTCTGAGGCTAGCAACAGTGAGAGCACACCACTGCTCTTGGCCTCGGGCCTTGTCTAGTCGGGAACATGGCGGCCCCAAAAGAACAAGCCGGATTGGGGCAAGCAGTTTTAAATATCATCATCAACAAACATCCAATATCAAATGAATACATGGAAAAATTGTGTCAGATAATGAATTAATTAATATTGTAAATATGAAAAGTAGTCCTACTTTTTTGGCTGAATATTAATATCCCAATTCTGTAAATATTTTTAATTTTGAACTCAGTTTTATTTTTAAAAAAAGTTTTATTAAATTTCAAGTAACACTAGAGTCTTAGCTTGCCAGAGACATTTATATATGTAATGATGCCATTGTAACTATGATGTAGCAAATATATTAACATCTAAGGTTTAGTTGAGATTTTTTAAAAGTTTAATTCACGTAGATGAAAACATCCAAGTTCAACCTGTCATACCCAGTATTTTAGTGATTTGATAAATAATAGAAACTATAAAAATAACCACAGCAAAAGCCCCAGACCTTCCCTTCATACATAAAAGTCATGTTGACAGAGATCATAGTCTGTATGTACTTAAAGATCAATACATTACTACCAATCTTGCCTAGCCCTCCTCTTTCTGGCTTGTTATTTGACTCTGGTACTTACAAAGCCTCTTCCTAGTCTTCACTCTACTACTTCAACATAAATCTTTACTTAAAAAGAGATAACCCAAAACAGAAGGCCCAGGCTCCCTTGTATAGACATTCCTGGAATTCCCTGGATAGAAATCAGGTTTTTAAATGTCTTTTAGAAGGGGTTAGTGTCATGTCTGCTGTTGTTGATTTTTAAAACTATCCCTAACAAAGATATTCAGAGACACCAATCTTGTTACCCGCCTCTGGCTTTTAGCTGATAATCTATGTCCCAAATTTATCTTGAAGAATTAACTCTCTAGTTGGTCACAAGGAATAAAATGCTGAGTCACTGCATTCAATTACACTCCACTATTCCACCCACAAGTGTGTTGGCCTGAATTCTGACCATCTTATCCTATGAGTTAACTTAAAATGTATTATTGGATATCATACGGACATATATGTGTGTATGTATATTTTTCATATATACATATATGGTGGCTACTCTACTCTAGGAACATTCATTGATTTGGACTAGGTAAACTTTTTAAAACATACTAATGAAGCATTAAAATAGATGAAAAACATGTTACTATAGATAAAAGGAGTGATATTTGTCAAATAAAAACATGTTCTAGAACAAATTCTTCTATAATTTTCATGTAACCACTTCATTAAAAATAAGTCCAACTTCATCATTTATAAGCTTTATTCATATGAAATCTTCTTTAACTCAAAATGGTAGATTTTTACAGGCATATAAAAACCGTTTCTTTCTGTGGATTTCACTTATTTATTCTCTGAATTATCTTAGACCACAACCAGGGGTGAGGAAAGCAAACAGTGCTGCCTCCTCCTCCTCTTCTTCTTCCTCCCCCTCCTCCTCCTCCTTCTTCTCCTCCTCCCCTGCTTCTTCTCAGCCCTCTGCAGTGGCTCAGAATAAATGACCCCCATGAATCATCTGTTTATATTTATAGAGATAACAGGGAACAAATGATAACAAAGTGTATTAGCTAAATGATGAATATGCTACCAGAAGCCACACGAGACATCAGTGGCATATCATGGAGCTGCGTCTTACCTGTCAGAAGTTATTTCCAAAATAAATGGACCTTAGATAGCATGGCCAATGCTTTCATTTGGGCTGTCACCATGATCAAAGGCAAAACACTGGGTGATGGATTCAGCTGTTTCAATCACAATGAGGTCAGAATGAATGGATTAGATGTTCAGCTGTCCTGATCATCCAAAAGAAAGGGATATGATCTCAAGAGTTTAAAAAAATGGCGTTTCATATGACATTGATGATGTCTAAAAGTGACCAAGATTGTATGTACATTTTTATGTAAATTCTATTCAAGCTTCCACTTATGTTTATTCTTTATTAAATTATCTGCATTTATAGATCACAATTTTGAATAGCACTCATGATAGAAAAATCACCAATGTGCAATGTTAATTGTATCACTTGTTCTAATTCATTTATTCCTTCCAAGCATTTCTGAGATGACCAGACACTACCCACATTATAAAGATGAGAAGACCGTGATATGAGAGCACATGTGATGAAGGCCATACTATGAAATCTCAGTCTCTTCATAAGAAAGTAACATTTACTTGAAAGAAAATCTAAACCTGAAGTTGACACATGAAGCCAATTTTGATCATGTTAACCAATCACAATAAACCTTGGTATTCAGAGAATGAACTATTTAAGAGTGAATTACATACAGTAGTCGCTATATAAAATGCCAATAAGATTAATAATATGTGTCAATAACACACAATCAATTCCAAATTCTCAGGTTACCCATGAATAAATGCAAATGATAAGTGAAATAAAACACCCTAGAGCCCTTGTTTACCCAAGCAAGCAAATGTGAACCTGGATGTGTGTAAGAGGGACCTGGTACTCACTTAACTTCCCAGCAGGCCTTGAAGTTAAATCATTTCTTACTGCTGAACCCTTTAGGCTGAATGAAGAAGATTCAGTAACTGCTGGGGCTGCGTCTCTGGGCCCAGTACTATTTAATCAGACCAAGTGCAACATCTCCACAAAGAGCCTGCCATACTTAATCAGCAAAGTAATTACCGTGCCCAGAATTATTGACAGTCGACTTGATGCAATTACCTGATTTTGACCATAAATGGAGTGGAAGTAATGATGAGAAAACTAAGATATAACTTTGACTAGGGAAGTCCTTTCTAAATCGTCACAAAGCCAGAGCCATGAATGTTAAAAAAATAAAAAATCAACAAACTTAATCACTTAGATTCTGGGTTGCAAACATATAAAAGTTAAAGAAAATGCAATAAACAAGATGAAATGAACAATGTCAAACTGAAAAGATTTACAGTCCCAACAGTACATTATAGACATCATCTAATTTCCTTAATATATAAAGAACTCATATAAATAAATAAGAAAGAAGAATTTCCATAGAGGAACAGAAAAATATATTACTGAGTTGTTCACACATATATGTGCCAACTCCATGGGATACTTAAGAACACAAAATGATATATCATTCTAATAAGTGAAATTCAAATTAGAAATACACTAAAATTCACATTGGAAAGTTCAACATTTATAAGTTTAATACTAGTCAAGTTATCAGAAAATTATAAATTATCTCGCACTGCTGAGATGACAATTTTTTCCATAACGACTAATTATAGGTACACATATGCGTATATATGCATTTTACATTTATTAATTTCTTGAGGGGGGAGCTTGCCAAGGTCACATATGCAGGTCAAGGCACAACTTACAGAAGTCAGTTCTGCTTTGGGGGACTCAAACTTAGACTCCAAGAATGGATGTTAACACCAAGCATCTTCACCACCTCCCTGGCCGGCTGCATAAATATTTTAACCCATTATTTAACTATACAAATTTATCTGACTGATAAATTTGCAGTTATAAAAAAGTTAATTACTCTCTTATGAGGATTTGGTGTGTTAAAAGGACAATATAGATGACTGTGGTGGCTGAACTGGTAAATTTCACTAAACCTAATGACCTGAGTTAGATCCTTGAACCCTATATGGCAGAAAGAAGGAGAAAAAACCACCCAAGTCAACCTCTGATCTCATCACTTGAGTAATTTTGCATGCACATACACATGTCCATGTGCATGTGCACATGCACACATACACACATACACACACAGAAAAAGAGAGAAGAGCAGTGCAAATATAAATATAAAGGAGAATATATAAATAAATATATTTTTAAAGGGACAGTAAACTACATAAATATTCACAAAACAGGAACTAGGAAAGGACTCTTTAAACTGAATACTATCCAGCTTTGGTAAGGAGTGAAAAAGGTTCTACTCTAGTATGTATAAAATATCCAAATTTATAACATATTGAAATATTGTACAATGAATTAAGCTATTATGTCATGTGCTTAAACTTATCACTGAAAGGGTTTTGCAATTTAGTAATTAAAGGGTTCCAATAAAAACTACAGGTGTGTAGACTTTTGCTATGTAATGTTTATAAAGTTTTGAATATTGGGCTATGAGAATGTTCTGACTAATTAAAAATTAATTAGAAATATTTATCTGTTTTTAAGATTCAAAATTAACTTAGGGTTCATGGACTAAAACTACCAAATAAGGCTGACTTTGAACGCATACTTGACAGATACTCTTTTGTATTTTTCTTTGGTAGAGATCTTGGGTCTTTCATAATATTTAATTATTCTTTCACATATACACATACACACACACATACATACAAACACACAAGAATGCACAAACAGAAACATACACACACACATACACAAACACATATATGCACACACATACACATATATGCACACAAGCACACAAACAAATAAATACACACATATACAAAAACACAGAATCACAAATACACATACACACACAAGCACATACAGACAAAAACACACATATGCACAAACACACACATAGCACTTTTACATCACCTGTGCCAACTACATGCTAGCTGAAAATGTCTCTGGGCAAGCATCCTTCAATAATAATAATAATAATAATAATAATAATAATAATAATAACATTTCTGCAGAAGTTTTACAAAAGGGAGGTGATGATATGGGAATAAATGTTACACAAATTCAAAGCTAGTTGATCTTCTATTTAATAGAGAGACCTACAGCATAAAGTAATTCCAGAAAACAAAGTTCAGGAAGATTCTTTGCCCAGGGAGGAAAATATGAATGTGGTAGGAAGATGTCAGGTAGAAAACCACATCCTAAATCAAATTGAATGTTTAGTACAAGTAAGAATATGAGATAACATAGACAGGAACCTAGCATCGTCATCACCAGAGAGGCTTCATCCAGCAACTGGTGGAAACAGATGCAGAGACCCACAGCCAAACATTAGGTGGAGCTGAGGGAATCCTGGAAGAGAGGAAGGAAGGAGCCAGAGGTGTCAAGAACATTACAAGAAATCCCACAGAATCAACTAACCTGGGATCACAGGAGCTCACAGAGACTCAACCATCAACCAGGAAGCCTGCATGGGTCTGATCTAGGCCCTCTCTGCTTATATGTTATGTTTATGTAGCTTGGTCTTCTTGTGGGACTCCTAACAGTGAGAGCAGGAGCTGTCTCTGAAGCTTTTGCCTGCTTTGGGACCCTTTTCCACCTACTGGGTTGTCTCCTCTAGCCTTAATACAAGGGGAGGTGCCTAGTCTTAACTGCAACTTGATATGCCATGTTTGGTAGATATCTCTATAAGGCCTGTTCTATTCAGAATAGAAATAGAAATGGAAGAGTAGATCTGTGTCAAGGGAGGCATTGAGAAAGGGCCTGGGACGAAAGGAGAGAGGGGAAACTGCTGTTGGGATGTAATGTATATGAGAAAATAAACAAATAAATTAGTGAGAACCAGGCATGTGGTGCATGCATATAATCCCAGCACGCATGAGGCAGAGGCTAGTGGAGTTCCATGAGATGAAGGCCAGTCTGTCGATTGGACAAGTTCCAGGACAGCCAAGGGCTACTTATTTAGATGAACCCTAAGCAGTACAATAAAATAACATGAAATGTACATAAATAAAATATAGAATAAAAAAGAAAAAAAGAATATGAGAAAAGTTGAAAAATAAAGTCGAAATAGGGGTTTTCACATATTGTTTAAGATTCCAGCTACTGAACCTTACCTCATTAGAAACTGTAGAGTGTATGCTCTGTGTGTGTGAGCACGTGCAGGAGCGCGCCTTTTGTGTGTGTGTTTGTGAGTGTGTATGTGTATGTGTGTTTGTGTGTGTATTACATAAAGACTGTATACATGCAACCAAAATAACTATTTCAATCCAAGTATTGGGGCGAATAAATTGTGATCACCCCATTTATATGCACTCTGCAAGTTTAAATTACTAGAATTATACTTCCAAAAACAAAACTATTTTAAAATTCACCATCAGCCAGTGAGCTATCAGGAATTGAAAGCAGGTTAGACTGACACTAAACTCTGAGTTGTCTTCCTTCCATAGAATCTGTTTGGACTCAGAGCTTCTCTGACCTTTAACTGTCCACAATTTTTTTTTTTTATACCACCATGTTCTGGCTTACCAAACTGTTTAATGTATTCCCACAGAAGCCCATGGCCTTTTGAAGTTTAAAGGACCTATTAGAAAAGAAGTTTCAGATACACCATAATTTTACAGGAACAAATAAAAGGTCAAAGGCCCTGAGCTGAGAGATGACAAGACGGTTCACTGGTAAATCAATACAAAGCTTTGTGTTGACCGTGGTCAAGGATTTACAAGCAAAGGGCAGATCATTTAGAGAGTTCAGGAAACCTGTCCTTAAGCACCAGAGGCCTCCCCGTGCTGTTCTAACACTCAAAAGCCCCTGGCTCCTTATTGTAAATATCACAAAAACCAGCTTACATTTGGATTCTAAATATTTAATACTTTAAATAAAAAGTTTATATATTTTTCAATTAAGTAAGAAACCATATATCCCATGGCATAGTATAGGAGCTAGGTTTGCCTCAGTGTTTAATCATTAATGCATTCAACGTCCACTTTGGTATGAGTAACACCTTGAAATTCCTCCAAAGCAGACTCTGGAAAATGGAGGGTGTAGGGTTAAGTGAACCACCAAATAAGCAGTGTGCTTAAGTTCAGAGGATCAATGCGACCGGAGAAGAGATGTCTACAAGGAAGTTAATTTGTCAAGAAAAAAAGACCACTGTGTTAAAATGGAAGTTATAATAAAGGAGATTCAAGAAAATAAAAAAGCAAAAACAGGATTTGGCTAGAATCCCAGATACATACACTACCTAAAAATTGATTTCAAAGTAAGTTTCTAAAACACATGGACACTTGCATTGTTA
Organism: Grammomys surdaster; assembly: GCF_004785775.1. Lineage (NCBI taxonomy): Eukaryota > Metazoa > Chordata > Mammalia > Rodentia > Muridae > Grammomys > Grammomys surdaster. Next base: position 2,056,244 of record NW_021620923.1, read on the forward strand.
AGTCAGCCAGTAACCGCATGTAGCTGTTAGTGAAGATTTAAGGTTCACACAGATTTTTGAAGGCAGTAGAAAAATAGGTGAACAGCTTACTTATCAGTAACCTTTGTTTTGGCTATGACTTAAAATGCTTATATTTTTACTTTGTGTTAAATTACATAATATCATAATTGGTTTCATCTTTTTCATTTTTACTTTTAAATGTACCTACTCTAAAACATAAAAATACTTACGTGGCTCAAGTGTAATATTGCCTTCTACAATATTTATATTTTATATTCATAGTTTTCACTGATTCATGCTTTTGTGGATGATTTGTATGTATGGATATGTATGTACACGCACACACACACTCCCTATTGGAAACAAAATCACAGAAAATACTTTCCAGAAGCATAGGGCATTAAAGCTATAAAAGGCCATTGGCAGGACTGCACAAGCTAGCACAGCCTTTGAGTGACATGGGTTCAAGACCAGGTCAGTCGAAGCTCGCCATAATATTTGTAATGTCTGGGGAGCCCCAGAGGGGAAAGTGATCGAATGTCTACCTGTTCTAATCCCCTGGTAGAGCAGGCAGTAGCTGCAATAAGCTGCCTTTCTAGATAAGGGGATACAAGTGATTATAAAGAAACCCTTAGAAATCCATGCAGTCAATCATGGAGAAACAATGTGTTTGGCATTCCTGAGGCCAATGAATTCTTTTTTTCCATATTTAGCAGTGTGCCCTACTTTGCTGATTTGCAAAGATCCCTCCTGCAGATTGAAATATTGGGTTTGGTTTAGTTTTATGCACTGTCTACAGACACTGTAACTCACCCCAATGACTGACTTTCTTCTACCAGTACTCCAGTATGAATATGAGGCTTCTTCCAACCACAAATGCTAGGGAGCGGGTAAAAAGGTATAAATGTAAATTCTAATTTGTAAGCTTTTGTAATTACAAACAGAACTGAATCATGGAGTCTCCCTTTTGTTAAGAGACCACGCAGTCATAGCAGGCCAGCTTCCAGGGACAATTCCCTCAAGACAACATGGCAGGCATTAGAAGCTAAAGCATATCTTTTGGTTCAGGCAGGGTGACAGTGTAAATTCTACCACTGACTAAACTGATCTTTAGTTTTTGTCAATAGCTAGTGCCTCTAGCTTCACTGATAATTTGAATTTGATATAGTCAAGTGATATTAAAATGCATGCGAATGTGAACTTTCCCACATTCCAACTATAGCAAAGTTCAAGTTCACTCTAAGACTCTGTCCTGTACATCCAAGATGCCTGCCATGCAAGACAATCAATATCATTTCTTTTGATTGTGGCATCTTTCCACATGATTCTTAAGGCAGGAAAGTGATTTTTTTCAGACTAGAGAAAAGGTACTTTGTGAATAGATTTTTTTTAAAGTGCAATCTTCAATTTATAGATTCCACAACTCTAAGATCATTTTCAGGATCACAACTCCGGTCTTCCTTTCCTTTGTTCAACTGGCCTACAGACACAGGTCTCCACTGTGTTTAAAACGTAGTTAAATATCATGGACTGGCTGCCGACATTACGCTGTTATTACCTTAAAATGGAAACATTCATTTAAAGTATATAAGTGGTGTACTTTTAAAGAACCTTTCTGTGGTTTTCCAAAAGCATTCCAAAGAGGTTACTTACGTTGCTTTGAAACTGGTTTGAGTTATGGGAAGGCCATAGCCTCAGACCAGCAGCTGAGACAGCAAAGGAGATGAAAGTTTTCAGCTTTGAGATCCAAGGGCGAAATCCAGCTGCCACAGCTGGCCCGCTCAGATCTCAACACTTAGTAGAGCGATGGAGAAGGTGATAATGGTGTGTCTGGTTTGAAAAAGCGCATTAATAAAAACAATCTTTAAATAGAGCAGGGAAATCAATTAATCAAATCTAGGCCCTGGGCTGTAACATGAAAACATTAAAATACAGTAATAATAAAAAGCCAGGGAAGGGGAAATCCGCTTAGATACTTAAAGACATTCCACTCCTGAGACATTCAGTATCTAGCTCAAAGAATCCATTCAGTACATGGATATTAGATGTAAGAAACCAAGAACTTCTGCATTGTGATAGAGAACAGGATTTTTTTGGTCAAAGCTATGTCTTATGTAATAGAAGCCAGTAGCATCCCTGGCTGTCTCTTCCTCTCTATCATTCTGTTTCTCTATTTCTCTCTCTCCTTTTTTAAAAAATGTATTTTACTTTGAATTATGTGTGTAGCTGTCTGTATCTGTGTGTGAGCATATGCATGTGCACTGTCTGTGGAGACAAGAAGTATTGGATGGCTTTGCAGCTTCAGTTGCAGGCATTTGTGAGTCATGTGGGATAGGTGCTGGAAACGGAACTGTGGTCTCCAGAGAGAGGAGTATATGTTCTTAACCAATAAGCCAGGTCTCCAGATCAATTCTGTTTCTTTGTAATAGTTAGAACTCAGAACACAGGAGTAAAACTAACTTAGATTTTAGAGATTAATTGTGTCAACAGGTTAAGTATCTGAAGTTTAACCTCCAAACAGCTGCTCAGCGAGAGCATGTATGCTTCCAGGAAATGAAGAGAAACCAAGGCATAATATTCAAATGGAAAATAATTTCTTCTAAGTAATTAGAAATTTAAGAAACATTGTAAGTTTTCAAGTGATAATGTCTTCCTTCCAATGAGTTCAAAGTTCTAAAATGTCATTATCTTATTAACCAAGCCACCAAGCCAGGTGGGTAAGAGAGTTGACACTTACTATTACATATATTTTAAAGATTGGAGCCTCGACTTGCTAAGGACATTTAACTTTCTCAAGGACCTAGAGTCACTCAAAGGTAGAAATGAGCCAAGCCTACTCATGTTGTACTGGACACTCTGCACTACTCAGTAGAAACGAGTTCTGCTTTCAAATACGTGAAAGGTTATCATGATAAAAGGTAGAATACTTCATATAGAATTAGTTTTGTTTATTTATGTAGCAAATGAGCATTTATAAAATGAGAAACCCTACAATTGAATATTAATATCACAAAGTAGTAGATCATTATTCTAACATTTTTCCCCGATTTATTCTCATCAAAATGAAATATAAAACCAACCTATATGCTTTGACTGCTAAGAACACAGTTACTTTTCCAGGGCCAAACAAACAAACAAACAAAACAAAACCAAACAAACAAAATCTACCAGAGATGCCATAGGAGACAAAGGAAATATTCTGTTTCAATGGAACCAGGAACCAAAGAAAGGTGTTACTTCAAAATGGTCTACTGTCTATTTCACATGGAAAAGGGGTTTATGAATTTCATGTCGTCGTCCCTCTTACACCAATAGGACATCTGACAGTGTTGTATGGCTTCAATGAGGAACACTTCCATGCAGGCATTCTCTAACTAAAGGCATCTTGGGTCCTGAGGATGAAGGAGTTAACAACAGAGATCTCTTTCATCACTCTTAGTTACAAAAGCTAAGCAGAAGCCTAATAAAGCAAGATAAGGCTTAGGGAACACAAGTTACTGTTACAGATGAGGTCAAGGAATACCTGGCTTGGTAACTTAGACAATCAGACTGTGAGGAAGGGAAAAAGTAGGCCTTTGGGGGAAAGAAACTGCCAGGCACTAGGCATATAGCAAAGCTCAAGTGAAATGGTCCTTGATGGAGAAATGTTTATTGAAAGGGTAGGAGATTGAGAGAAGGGAAGAAACTATGTTTCATGTTTGTATAGAGACACTGACTTTAGCACAAAGCAAGAATAAAATCCCTGAGAATTTAAGGCACTGTGCGAATAGATGGATGTTCAGAAAGATTATCCAAGGAACCTGATGAGAGGGTGGTGTTGGGGCTAAGCTGAACCGAAGTCAGACAGCTTACTTATGAAGCTATGCCAGTGAATTCTATATGGAAAGATGTTGGTGGCTCCCTCTGCCATAGTAACAGGCGATAAACAGAGAGTGTGGACATATCACCGAAGGCTGAGATGACAGATTTTACTGCTGGACTAGGAAAAGGATTATCAAAGAAAAGAAAGTCAAGGCTGACTTCACAGCATAGAGGCTCAGCAAATGTGTGACGGAATTCCAGTTTTAAAGAGCTGGAGAGAACTCTCAGTCCAACAGTCTTTGAACAGACGCTTTAAACTCAGTAAATTGAAATGTCTTTTTTATTTATTTGATCATCACAGGACATGTTGGATGTGCAATTCAATGAGGAATGATTTAAAACTGCAGAGCTTTAAGGGATCTAAGCAAAAAAAAAACAATACAAACAAACAAACAAACAAAAAAACCAACTTCATTCATTGGCAGAAACACACAGAAAATCCTCCTTATAAACACATGTTACTCAGAGAGCATTGGCAGTCACCACTGTTTTATGAAGCCCATTTTAATCTCTCATTTCCTGGTATCATGCTATAACTACAGGTTGGGTGTGGGGGGAACTGGTCAACAGTTATTCCAAGAGCTTCGCTTTCTCAGTCTGACCAAGAAAAGGTGATTACGGGTATTCTTGGATTAGAGTGCATGAAACAGAAGAGTATGTCATTTGGTGGCACATACTCTAATGGCTGCAACTCATAACCCAAAGGTAAAAATATACACCTTAAGGGATCTTATGTGATCTGAAAGGTTAGTTATGTTACAGTAGCATATTTTGGCTCAGACAGAGTACGTTATTTGGCTCAGAAACAAATCACGTGTGAGAACACATAGAATCTCCCAAGATCTCATAAAACAGACAAAACCTTCTCATTGCCTAGTGATGTCTTACACACTGTTTCTAATGACAGGTGCTCCAGTATTTGAGGTAGTGCCATTGACAACTCTACTGCACTGCTGGGCATTTACGAATTCAGCATATGAAATTACATATAGAACACACTTCATAATGGAGGTAAGTATCTACAGTACAATACAGTCATTTGCTATATTATTCTTTTTTTGTTAATTCAGAGTACATAGTGTGCATTTACTGAAAGAGTGTGGTACCATGTGTCATCGGATGCTGGCATCTGCATCATCTTCCTCAAATTTATGAAGTGTGTTGACTGTATCAGAGGTGACAAGGAGTGGCTGACCTAAACCTCCTAGGCTGTGGTAAGTAAACTCCATGATGTTCATACAGAGTTGAATGTATTCGATGCATTTCTCAGTATATGTCCCTGTCAGGAAGCCACACAGAACTGTTTGTACTAACTTCCCCTTGGATACGTTTTTTGGCTCACATGCTCAAAAATGAATTCATATTTATCAGCTAAATTAAAACAATACCTTTTAAGAAATAAACAGAGCAACATCAATCCTTTTAAAAACTTACTGGAAAATTTTAGAATTAATTCAGAGTCAGATAACAAAAGCTTAATAGAAAGGCAACGAGGAAGTCACATTTAAAATAGTTATGAGGAAAACAAATACAATCACAACTATGGCATCATCATTGGACTGAGAATAGTAGAAGGAAAACAGAACACCAGGAGAATGCATAATAAAGAATAAACCAAAGTCTTCTTAACTTTTAGGGAACTAAACTTCACCTTAGACAAGGTGGGTGCAAATGAGAACAGCTCAAACTGAGGGAACCCCAAGGTAGGATTACAGGTGCTAAGTATCTACAGTACAACAGCTGATGCCCGAGGCAAACCATTCCAGCAGGTAGGCTGTGATAGAAACAGAAAATGTCATCTGTCACGCTCTTGTTGCAAATAGTTTTTATATATGTTGATACGGCCTATTGGTTTCTAAGTCCTACTAGACAGAGAACACACCACAAAAGATTCTAGCCGGTGAACTGAGAAAACACCTGTCTTTGTGTAATTTGGTCCTCTTCTGGGAAATGCCTCACTGAGGAAGTCTGTTAAATAATTATGAAGGGAATGCTTCATTTTCAAAATATACACTTCATAGATCATGGATGAATGTCATGAAGAAAAATGTAATTGCTGACTGCACTGAGGAAAGACAATAAGGATGCAGACATTTCCTGTGGCTCCCGGAAATGTCTGAGACTTCCACTGTGCTCACTTTAGAAAAATGCCTTCCCCACTTTTTACACCATGACTATTTATAAAGTGTGGCTAATAATCCTCACAGATAAGTGTCATAATCTAACGTTAACAAAGGATAGCTGAAAGGAGAATATGTATATCAATTCTGGAAAATGTAAATCAGATTATAAGCCACACTTGATTAATTACACAATAGAAGATAGGTTAAAATGTGACTAGTAAGAAGTAAAAGAAAACTCAATGTGTATTCAATGGTATGGTGGCCTTTGATGTTAAGATTTTGATTTATTTAAATTAATTCTCTTCATTTAATCAAAAATCATTTATATATTCTTACTTAACATATTGTTTGCTCCAAGAAATACAAATATTTTGGCCATTTTTCTGAACCTGATATTTTACAAACCGTATTAGCAAACATTCATAGTACATTTATGGTAGTTATTAATGATGGCTTGAATAATCATCCCTGTAAGTACTATAAATTTAAGCAACTCATGAAGTAATGGTTTAGCCATTCCCAGAAATTTAAATCATGTTTTAATTTAGAATCAGTTCCTAGGAAATGAAACATAACAGAACTTCTAGCATGTGTTCATTTTTAATGGTTTCTAACAATCTCTAAAACTATTTAAGGCTCTCATTTAGGATTATGAGGTATTCATAATTGAGCCAAGCAATTTAACACACGCTAAGTAGATGTACAGAGCTGACTTGTGGGAAGGAGGACTTTGAAACATATTTGAGCCCAATTAAGTGAGAATCTTTATCATTATAACAAATTCATCTACATGATATTGTACATCCCATATCCTGTAGTGTAACAGCACTTTTAAATTTCTTTGAAAAGAGCGTAGTAACTCAGATATGAGTAAGAAGTCTAGAATGATAGCCGATTGAAGATGACTTTATAATCTAATTCCTTTTTCCATTACGAATACTACTGACACATCTGCAGTTCTTTGTCGTCATTTTTTTTTTTTTGGCCCATGTCATATAAGCAAGAAGAAAGGTTCTCATAAAGAATCAGAGAAGGTGGCCAGAGCTCGAATCAAAGCAGTCTTTAAGGAATGGGGTAAGAATCTGTATTTTGACTAAGAAGAATGTCTGGAACCTTTGAGAGATGTTGAGGAAGTGAAGGATGAAATCATATCCATTTATCAAGTGGAATTTTTAAAAAGATCTATTTATTTATTTTATGTATGAGTGTTCTTCATGTACACCTGCATACTAGAAGAGGGCATCAGAACTCATTAAAGATGGTTGTAAGCTATCATGTGGATAATGGGAATTGAACTCAGGACCTTTGGAAGAACAACTGGTTCTCCTAACCGCTCAAAGTATAGCGTCAGATCAACAGTTCAGTACATATATCCTTTCCTTGTGGCCAGTAAATGGGATGGATAATAGTGTAAGGAAGTTGCTATACAGGGATCTATAAAATGTTATTAACATTTAAGTCAGTAGGTTGATTAGCAAAAATTATCCTCATTGATAATATGGCTGGGGCTCATACAAACCATTGAGAACATTAAGCAAAAAGGTTAGGGATGCTCTGGGAAGAAGGCATTGCCCTGCTCTGTCTTCAGACTCAAGACTACATCAACCTTTCACAGGCTCTCTCATCTGTCAGTTAGCACTTCAGCTCTTGAATTTGTTCTTCACCACAATTACATAGTCTTATTGGCCAATATCACAACATAAATCTCAGTCTCCCTACCTCTGTACCCTACATACAAAAAGAAAGAGAAAAGCAGAGAGATAAAGAAATAGAGAGATTTCTTATTCCCACCATTTCAATTATTGAGGGATATATTTTGTATGTGTGTACATAGTGTGTGCTTATGCAAAGTAAGGTGGCTCACTATACATACTGACATCATGGCTGCACATCGCTTTCATAACTGTGTACATTCCATTAGTTTTTTTTTTAAGATTTGTATTAATTACGTCTCTGTGTGTTCCCCTGTAGAGGTTAAGTGAATGAGTGCGGTTGAATGAAGAAGACATAAAAAGAGAGTATTAGGTCCCCTGTAGGTAGAGATACAGGCATTTGTGAGCTACCTGAGGTGAGTGCCGGGACCCAGCATCAGATCCTCTGTAACAACATCAAACAGTCTTAACCATGAAGCCATCTCTCCGGTTCCTAGTCTATGACTTTTCAAAGACAATTAATAGTTTTAGTTTTACAAACAGAAACAAGGAACCAATTGTCTTGAACTAAGTACACGAACTGGAAATTTACATTCCAGCTCTCAAATTTATTCCTGGAAAATATTTCTCAAAGATATGTTTTAAAGTGTATACAATTTTAAGACAGAGGATTGTCTAAAACAAAATCACAATAATGTTAATATTATAACTAGAAAGGATGTGAGTTGCTCAGGAAAGGAACTGTCAAATAAACCCAGTTTGGCTGACCATAACCACCCACTACTGCCGACTGAAGAGGATGCCAATGGGCTCAATCTGGTTTTGGAGGTACATGAAATATCTGTTTTGAAATTTTCAATACAAGGTCCAAAATCCAGGCTAGGACTGAGTGCACTGAATCACACTCTGATCACTGAGTCCTATTGTACACTCAACCAGTGCTACCCCGAAAAGTAATCTGCCATGGTAATTCCACCCTAGAAGGGAGATTCAGTGCCTGGAGAATATTATGTGTCTGAGTTAACATTCTAGAACCTACTCTAGCAAGTTGCTTTGAGCTTAACTGAATTGATTCTGCACTGAGAAACAGGACTAGTTTTGGAGGGCTAACCACTCGGTTTGAAGCCTGGAAAGTCAGGTCAAACCTCACCAGCAAAGAATTCACCAAGGAAAAGGTACAGAGTCATCCAGTGATACATGTTTGCCTTGAACAATGAGGGAGGGAAGAATTTCCAGGCCAGGTCAGCTCTTTCCTTGGTAGTTTTTACCACAGTACATGAATCAGGTTGTTCTCTCAGCCTGGCTCAGGTGTCCTCACTAAACAAATGTGTTACTAACCATTCAGTATTCTGCATTTCTCTGCTCAGATACATTCATTCATAATGATCTGATTTTAACCTTTCCCTCTAAAGACTAGCTCACAGACAAGAACATATTAGGTAGAATAGTCAATTCTAAAAAGCATTAACCACAAAAATATTTTTGGGTTAATATCTGAATTTTTAACTCTAAACACACACACACAGAGACACACAAAACCTGGGAATACAGATAGCTCACTTCACATTAAATGGTGAGAACTCAGAAGTTTTTCCTTTTTTATGAAGTTCTACTGGAAAGGGAAAGAGGAAATCTCCTCAAGATCCAAATGGCTCTCACATGTTGTTGTAGTTATACTAAAAGATGCATGTTTCAAAGTTAAAGTACAGCTAATTCCAAGGGAAATTTTCAGAAATGGTACACTGCTAGGGCTTCTCTTTTTGGAAAGCTTCAAGGGTAACAAATTACATTCAGAAAGTAAGATCCATTTCCTAAGTAATCTACATAATGGTTGCAATTCATCTACAATTTTGAACATAAGAAAATGGTTTTGAACCGGAAATCTGGGTTGCAACGTCTAGGAGTCATTATAAATTTTCAAATGAAATGCAAAAATGTGAACTAAACCCAAAAAGAACATTCAACCTACAGTAAATATCACATGCTGGCCAAAAAAATATTTTTCAAACCTAGTAGGAAAGGCCAAAAACAGCCACATAAACAAAGTGAATAAACATGTCACCCGAAGAATATTGATGCTATCGGAAGCTACATAACTTCCATTTCTTATTACTAGGATGTCATCTTATGAGATAAGATATAGCACCATAAATTTAAAGGTCACTGAACTTTTCAAGGTAGCCCAAACATTGTAAAGACCTGCATAATTCTCCCAATAGTTAGTGTATAGCCAATAACTGTAACAGTCCAGCTATGTCAGTAAGGTCTACTCATTTGCCCTGACTTTTGGGTGCAATGTAGTCAAATTATCAAAGTCCTCTGGTCTATTTAAGGTTAGTGAAGACTACAATTATTATATTGCATATCACGAACAAACATTCTTTATTTTATTTTAAATGTTTTCATCTTGGATAGTAAAAACTGCTTATAAGTGTCAGAAAACTGAAAATTAGCATAGTTTCTATTCTCATCAGAAATTGCCACGGTGAAGCTGTTCTTTATTTTTGACAACCCCTTCTCTAAACTGGGCTTTGTGCCTTTTAAAATGATATCTACAACCTTATACAAAGGGTAATTGTATTTAACAAGTGAGTTTTAAAACAATAGTATTCATAATTGCACCCAATATCTTGAGCCAACTAAAATCGAATTATAAGGTTTTATGACAATGACATGCAATGTGTTTTATCTTATTTTATTGGTTGGATCTTGTGTGCTTGCTATGATGTTTGTTTATCTGAGATAAGGTCTCACATTATAGCTTTGCCTGACCTGGAAAATTTTATTATTATTGTGTAATGGAGGAAGGACTTGAAAGCACAGCAAGCCTCCTGCTTCAGCCTCTTGGATGACAGAAATGAGCCACCATGCTTCATAGCTCATTTACCCTCTTAAAAGCTCTTTCTGGAAGCCTGAAATAGACAGTGAAGTTATCAGACAACAAACCTGTGGAAATAAATACATTTGGGTGGTCCCAAGATTGTACATATGAAAAGATTATACACTCCTAAGCAAGCTTCAAGTTTTAAATTTAATAGACCTGGATGCATACTGTTTGCTGAAGAAAGGGTCTGTTTACATAGCAGGCAACTACAGATCATAATTTTAGCCCAGGCAGGCCTCAAACGCAAGGCAATCCTCCTGCCTCAGCTTCTTGAGCATTGAGACAATTGTCATTTGCTGCAATACCAGATTACAGTAATTATTTTTTATTAGAGTAGATTAATAGCATATTTAAGTTACATTATTTTATATTGTTGGGGGATGCTTGCCATCATGTGAGTATAGATGAAGGTCAGTGGACAACTTGTGAGAGTCGGTTTTTCCTCTTCCCTATTCGGTTTCCAAAGACCAAGCTCAGATAACCTGTTTTGGCAGCAAGCAGTTTTACCACATGAACCATCTTGCCCATCCAATTAGAGTAACTAGAATATTCTGAATTTAAAATTCAATCTTCAAGAATAGGATAGATCCTGGATCAGAAAGGAAAGCAATAGACAAGGTGCAGATATTGTCACTGTATGAGGGAAGTAAAGGGGTAAGCGAGTAAGACAGCAGTGGTGAAGACTATTGGGAGACAAAGAAATAAGTGTGAAGGTACATGAGTTTTAAAGGGAAGGGAAGTAAGATATCCTCTGCTTAGATTTTTCATATTCCACGAGTTACAATGGGAAAGACCCACTGATTGAAGCTCCCACTGATGGCCCTAGCTAGTATAGTCTAACAGTGGTTGAAAAGTTGGTTTTGACTCAGAAGAAAGATAGATCCACTCCATCCCAGGAAAGTAAGAGAGAGGATTCAAAATAATAACAACAATAGTAATAAAAATGTAAGTAATAGTGAGTTCAAAGAGGAAAGAGCCCATGTAAGGTATGACTCTAACCGCAGACCACCATAGCTGGGCATAGCACTGAGCAGTCAGTCCAGCGAGTTTTTCCTATCTAGAGCCCGTATGGCTTGCATGCCGAGTTGAGCAGCCTCACCTCAGCTTGAGGTGTATTCTTTGCCTGTGCAGTGGCCATCCAGAATACTCAACGTCTTCCCTTTTGCAATTTTTCTAAAAGCAGCACTCTTCCCAGAGAAGACACTTTCCCCCTCTGCCCCAAACTCCTCCCATTAGCCTGGACTGCACATTTTCCTTAACTCTCCAAGTCAGGGTATCTTCTACTGTCTTTATATTGAGTCCTAGTAATTTCCTCTTTTAAAAATTTGTTTTACTTATTTTATTTATTTACTTATTTATTTTACATTTCCATGCATGTAACTTCAGCATAATATGAAACGCATAACCAGTTGAAAAAAAAACAGTCGGGCCTTGTGGGCTTGCTCTTCATTATTTCATGAAAAGACAAACTTTTAATTGGTCTGAGTTTTATGTGTAGGCTGACAACATTCTCACAGTCACCTCTGAACTCAACACCACTAACTTCCTCCTTCCATCCTACTCTTGGGCATTTCCTATGCCTAGGCATTAAAGACAGGGGTCCAAACTCCAAGCCCTTTAGCTTCATCCTCTGAAATTCTACTCCTCTTCATATTTCATCCTTATTAAAAACTGGCATCAGAGCACTTAGGTTCCTGGGTAGAAAGCTTCATATCTGGATGACATGTACCTCCAACTCCTCTCGCAAGCCATCATCCTGAAAGTGTTTCATAACAACACCACCTTCCTCTTTCTCTACCACCCTGATTCCAGCTTCTGATTATGTCACTTCTCTGTACAATAGCTTTTTAACCCAACCTGCCTTTAATACTTATTCCATATTGGCTCCAAGCTTTTTGAAAACATAATGTTAATGTATTACTTCCTGATATCTAAAAGCATCCATGAGTCTCATTAAAAAGTTCTGTCTTCTCATCCTGGACGTGCAAAGTCCTGACGTCATTGCCCCATTGCCATGAATCAGAGGCTGCTACTCCATCTTGCGCCCAGCACAGCTCTTTATTCTCCTGCTGTGGAAGACCAAAGACTATCTTTCCATTACTCATTCTTCAGAATGGATATTTCAAAAGCTGTGTCTCCAAAGGAATTTTCTTTGATCTTTCTTTAAATTTCCCATTAGACACATCTCCACTTTCTTTTGTGCCCCTAACATCTTGTATTAGTAGCTCTTGATCCCCTTATACTGAACAAAGATATAGATGTGTTTCTCATGTACACTAACTTTCATAGACATCATAATGAATGGTACAAATTATTTAATCATGTGACAGATGATCATAGGAAGGCTGCCTGTATTGTGGTGACATACATATATATATAAGTTATACTTAGAATATTTAGACTTCAACAAGTATAGAAGGTAGACTAACCCTCAACTATATCCACCTCTTCTTTCCAGAGCCTATAGATTACAACAAATAAAACCTGGAAACGTTGCCAAAATAAACATTAAAAAAAACCACCAGATTATCTAGGCAGGCCCTATCAGGGCCTTTGGGGCTTCTCAGGAGCCCCAAATCTGAGAACTTTGTCTGGCACCAAAGAGATATAGGAAAACAGTACCTATCTTGGCTGGATGTGGCCACCTGGAAAATAAGGCAGGGAATAAAGGAAACAAGATAAATAACTAATCTTTGAGAGAAAGATCAAATTTCTACAACAACAACCATCAGGCAACAACTTAGTCATCTTAACACAGAGGAGTGTGAACACACCTTCATTCCAGGCTTTCCAGAATCATTGCAAAGTATACAGCTGAGCCCAGAATATTCATAAATTGCAGGGTAAGTTTATGTTGCCTTCAACTACTAAATTTGTGAGTGGTTAAGGTTGCTACAGAAAACCAATATAATCAACTGAGGGTATATCATATCATACCATACCATACCATACCATACCATATCATATTTTAGACAGAGTGCCACTTTGTAGTCCTGGCTGGCCTGGAACTCACTATGTAGAACTCACAGAGATCCAGCTGCCTCTATCTATCTAAGATTAAAGGCTTGCACTAACATGCCAAGAGAAAAGGCAGACTATTCCATCAAATACAATGTTTCAGTGTACCCATACATCAGTCCTTGAAAAGGACCACGTATACACCAACAAACTAACTAAAGGTGAATAATAAGAAAGCATAAGTGACTCATAAATATGGTCATCAGCTTCCTTCTTGATCTAAACATGCTTGAGCTGTACGATATGATATGAAATGGTATGGTATGGTATAATATGATATGATATAAATCTCTGAGCAAGTACCAGAGGGACATTTCAGTTGGAGGGTACTTCTAACAGAATTTGCAGGGTGTCATCTACTCGCCACTATTCAAATACCACATGTCCTTCCACATTCCCTCTATGCCAGGCAGCTCAGAAACACAGGCTTAGAAATACCAAGGATTGACTCTGCACTTTTAAAGTTGTCTAATGAAACTGAAGTTAAGACTGCCTTGGAAGTCCAGTTTTAAAACGATTAACTATCCAATCCTACACAAGGATACTATGAATACAAAGAACCACAATGATTAGAGAATTGTTTTTACTGAGTTCTTTTTCTGAGCTAGGCAATGTACTACCTCAATATTTTCTGGGAATCTTTGAAATTCTCTACACTCTATTATTCAAATGAAGAAACTTGGGGAAAACACTGTAATTAACTTGTCCTGGGTTGAATATTTTCTAATACAGTTCACAATCAACCTATAGCCTAGTTACTTGCAACATCTGCTCTAAATATAATATATATATATATATATATATACATATATATATATATATTAAATATACCTAAATATATATAGCCACTGAAATATTGACCATACTTGATATAGACCACATTTAACCTGCCACTTTTTGATCTTTAGGACTAAATGCAAGAAGCAACAGCCAATCATGAATTCTGCCAACTGTACATGAGCAAACAATGTGGATAGAGACACCCAAGTCTCTGAGAAAGCCTACCATTTGCAGAAGAGTATGACCAGCAGGTCATTTTGGGGGTAGAGAACAGATATGGAGTAAGAGAGAGATAATTTCCCAAACACTGAGCCAAAAAGTTCCTACCAGTAACTGCAGGAAAACAGCCAAAAATTATACTTGCTTTATAGTTTCTTCATTTCAGGGGATTCTTTGAATCTGAAATTTCATACACTTGGTTTCATTCCCATAGTCTATTTTTTTTCTTTTTTGAGTTAGATTTCAGCTGTTTTCTGTTACTAGGCTAGGGGATATATGCCAAAATTATACCCATCAAATGCAGTCACCGCTGCACTGAATGCAATGTCTGGCCCAACTACCATGAGTTGAAAGAGTGAGAGGTAGAAGGGCCTCCCCAGTGTCAACATCACTTGTGGCCCAGGCTGGTAGATAAATGGCTCAGGAGGGATACAAGAATTCATAGCGCACTACTTTAACTGAGGGATAGCATAACTTTTTCATAAATTCTTCAGTTAAAATTTACTATTCTGCAACCTGTTACTGTGCAACATCAAAGGGCACCTGCCATGACAGCTACAAAAAGCTACACATGGGCTGTTTATTGCAGTCTGTGATTCTTTGGAGTTTACAAGCTCAGTAGTTACCTTTTCCCAATCTTATTGGAAATTTAATTAGGCTTATTACCCTCTTATCAGGGCAAATATGCAAAAGACTATATTATCATCATATTAATTTTTCTACTAATGCACATGTTTTCATGAATAATATTTTAATACATAATGTTTTCAGATATATAACATGAAGGAAATAAGGAAAGTACCATTTCTCCCAAAATAGAACATAACTTTTAACACTGAACCTGAGCCTAGTGACTCATGCCAGTAATCTCAGCAACTGGAAAGCTGAAGCAAGAGAATCAGATTAAGTTTTGAGGGTAGCTTAGACCACATAGTGAAACAATGTGACTTTAAAATTTAAAAATTAAAAAAGGTAATTAATTCCTTAAATATGGAATTGATGAAATCTTGGCCTTAAAGTTCATTCTTAAAATTAGGTCAAGAAAATAGATGTATTTGGAATTGAACATAACAATTCTAGTACCTGACTATATTCCTAAAAAGGCTTATGACTTTCAACATTAAAAACTACATATATAGAGGGGAAAATGCTGTTTAATAGATCTATAGTTTAACCTTGGGTGAATAATAACAAAACTCCAACAACTACAACAAAGTTATTGTCCAAAAACTATAACAAAGGCATTTTACACACATGAAAGAGCAAGAAGAAAAACAAAACAAAAAAAGGGATAAGACATTAAGAAACAAATAGGCAAGGATCACACAATATTGTTTAATTTTATAATCTTTGTGACAATAAATGACAAAAAAGAGAAAGTAGTTTCAACTTTTTCTCACAAACTATTACAACGTGAAAGTAGTCACGTGACTAGTTTTTCACCAAGGAAAACAACTACAACAAAGTTATTGTTCAAAAACTATAACAACAAAGGCATAAAGGATAAGACATTAAGAAACAAATAGGCAAGGACCACACAATATTGTTTAATTTTATAATCTTTGTGACAATAAATGATAAAAAAGAGAAACTAGTTTCAACTTTTTCTGACAAACTATTACAACGTGAAAGTAGTCATGTGACTAGTTTTTCACCAAGGAAATTCTGTTGACTCAAGCACATATCTGCTTTACACTTTTCATCTTTTCCTCTTCAGGGCTGAGCTACACTGGTCATACCCTCTTAACTACAGCTTTGCTTTGCGGGAAACTGTTCACATGTGGATGCCTATTAACACAGTTTTGTTATTAACTGGAACTGGTTTAATCTAGTAGTGTCCCTATTGTGCATCAATTAGTGGGAAAAAAACAAATAACGGAAAGACATTATGCAAACAATGTCAAGTAGATGAAACAGACAAGTGACAGAACGGCCATGATGATCACAGAACACTGGAGTGGTAACAGCAAACTGTTTTGATGTTCAAGCGTTTAATGCGATACTGTGCTTTCCTAATTCGTTGAAAGAAAATCTATGAGGATATGACACAGACACTCAAGTGCTTGATAAAGCATCAATTTTCAACACATCTGGGATGCTATCGTGGATTATACAACCATATTGTTACGTTAGTGTAGTTACACTTCCTTCCCTCAACAGGGCAAGACTAATAAGTCAACAATGCAAATTAAAATACATTTATATTTACATGAAAATACTGGCCATAATTCTCAAACACAGGCCACATATGTATATGTGTGTGTGTGCATGTGTGCACATGTGTATCCATAATATTCGTATTTATATCAACATGTATGTGAGTCACAGAGGCCTTAAGCAGGAGTTAATATCTTGGAAAATATGCCTTATATTCAACTAGACACTGAATCCTGCACTTCTCTTCTGGCAAAAAAAGCAAGGAAACGAGAACCTGTTATATATGCTACAATAATGAAAGTGATCATGTCCCTGACTACAGATACTTGTCAGATGAGGACCTTATTTTATAGACTATTAGAGCCTCCTTTCATCCCCTATCTAACTCACTGTTTTCTTGACATACATATGTTTCTTAAACAGAGAATTAGTATCCCCAAATCCCATTTTATAGTAATGTTTCACTGCAACATGGACTCATTCATCAACCCCTGTAATTAAAATAAAATGTGATTAAAAGCTGAGAACCCCTCTCTTACTCCTCTCTTGGTCCCTTGACCCTGTGCCTGCAGGTTCACTGTCCCCTCTCCCTCCCCCCTTCCCTTCCCCCTCTCTCCACGTGGTCGTGGCCGGCCTCTACACCTCTCTCTCTCCTCTCGCTCTCTCTCTCTTAATAAACCTCCCCTCATGAAAAAAAGAAGAAGAAGAAGAAGAAGAAGAAGAAGAAGAAGAAGAAGAAGAAGAAGAAGAAGAAGAAGAAGAAGAAACCCATAAGATCAGGTAAATATCCATGCATGGCTTTCAAATGAAGACATATAGTGATGGTTTATCTCTGGGGAAAAGTGTAAAGGGAGTGGGATAATGGCAAAGAAAAGAAATGCTTGGGATTTATAATACAAAAGCCCAAAAGATGTCTACAAGTGTAGCACTGGGATACCTCGGGTAGCTTCAGTTCAGGCAAGAGATTTCAACTGTAATAGATCCTTGCTCTTGCTGCCAACCAAGAATGTGACAAGAACAAAGACATGAACATCCACTCTCCTTGCCATTATTATTTGGAAGATTATGTCTGTCATTAATTTTAACAAGTCAGAGGCATAATTCCCATTGAAGTTTCTGTTTATCTCATAGAAAAATCCAGTCCCTCGTTAAGGAAATCCTTTTGCTCTTACTGAAATATTTCAAGAAATGAGTCCCTCCTTTACCACAAACCCAAGCCATCAGTTCCACGCCTGTGCACTCCTTGCTTCAGACTATTGTTCCATGAAGCTACCTAGAGAGGAAGCTGGAAAATTGCCTTCTTCATTTATATTACCTTACAAGTATTTGTAGTCTAGCGATTATATCTCTCCGCACTCTCCTGGGATCAGAGTAAAATGCTAGCAGTCTAAGGACACAGGAAATTGAACTTTTGTCACCTGCAGAGGGCTAAAAAAGTATTTGAATTTTTTTTTCTTCCACGCTAAGAAAAGATCTCTTGTGTGTGAAAGAAAATTACCTTCCCTTCAGGAAGACACATCTGGAAATATTCTTAAGCATCGTCTAGCGGAATGACTGAGAAAGCTGATACCAATGTTTTGTGATTTATTACAAGAATGCAGTACAGTCTTTAAAGGATGTTTTCTTTTGCTGGGCTATTTCTTAGGGGTTGTGATGCAAGTGATAGTCAGAAACAGAAAATCTCTTCACGGAAGGACATTGGCTCTTGGTATTAGCACCCTACATCACAGTGGAGCCGAAGCCGAATACTCAGTGGGCCCTGCTGACTTCTGGAAATGCTTCCAAGCTCGCTCTTTCTTTCTTAAAGCCAAAATCAGCTACACATTTTCTTCAAATGCCTACAATAGAACCCTTATCTTGTTATTCATCAAAACCTCAACAGAAGAATTTTCCGCCATATCCTCAGATCTCATACTGTGCAGGCAGAAAATGCTACTGCTGCAGAATAACCCAATTTGCCTCCAAAATGAAACTAATAGCAGAACCCTGGTCTATTCTTGTCTTGAAGGCTCGTTAGAGTCTCCATGGGGAAGAAAATTTCCCTGCTGATAGAGTTGTAGCATATCAAAGATGAATCATGAGTACAAAGAAAGATTATTTTGTCCAGTGAGACATTTCCTACTCCTTTACTTGGGCGGCATCATTTCTGGCTAATTACCCAATTATCACCAACAGAAAGTATGGAGAGAGAACTAAGACCATAGTGACAGCAAGTCAGAGAGCTATCATGATGTGGGGACTATATGTTCCTCTTTCAGTATGAAGAACCAGAAGATATCAGAAAGAAAAGATAGCATGGATGTCAACAATGCTAAGTATGAATTACAGTTGTTCTATGGTTATTGGGAACACAAATATAGAGGCTCAAAGACAAAAATAAAAGCAAATGAAAAGGTCTTAGATAAAATAAAAAAGACAAATACATAAATAGATACAAACACCTGGTGGTACCATCCACTCTAACAACCAGGTAGGCCCAAGAGTCACTGTACTGTAGAGGTTAAAACTGCATTGTCTTTTCTTTAATGAATGGAATCCTTTCCTATATCCTTAGCACAATTACAACGCTTTTAACAAAATGTTCTTGCATTTACAAATCGTACACATTAATCTATAATTTAAGACACTATCCAGCAGTTAAAAACAAAGTGAACACATTTTCACTGGTAAGCTCCTCACAGTAAAATCTCAGGATAAAAGCAGCATAGGAAAACTGAGGCTAATGTAACCCTGAAGCAGGAAAGGGGCCGGGCACTCAGGCACAAGATGAGAAGGGGGGTGTACTTGGTACAGCACAGCTGTCTTCCACTACACATAATTACACATTCTCAGTCTGAGCTGTGGAACAAAGCTTACAAAGAACAATGGGTTCTTCCTCCAAATAGTTAGCCTTTTATTTATTTTTTTTGAAAACTCTAGGTAGAATCAGAACCACCTGTTTTTGTGTTGCAAGAATACATACATATATCTTTATAATAAAGGTCTCAAATGCTTATATTTTCCTTATAGCAAAAATAGGGAGAATTTAAACAAGAAAATTATTGTTCATCTCTATTATAGCTAAACAGTGAAACTGTAAATGTAGTAAATGTAGTAAATATCATAAAAGGCAGTCACATCAGACACTCAAAGAGACGGCTCCACAATTAAGAACATTGGTTTCTTTTCTAGATTAACTTCAGTTCACAAGACCCACATCAGAGAGGTCTCAACTGCCTTTGTCTTCAGCTCAAGTTGATCTAACCCCTAGACTTCTGACTACCCTGGATTCCTAGGGTAGCTATATTCACAAGTAACACCCACCCAAACAAAGGACTATACATAATTTAAAATTATATATATGTGTGTGTGTGTGTGTATGTGCGTGTGTGCGTGTGTGTGTTTGCACGTGCTTGCACTTTGGGAGTATAAAAGCGAATCTACCACTGTCACTTTCCTAAACCAGTATAATTTCCATCTATATCTAGATATTTGGTTCTCATACCCACAGGTAACTGTAGTTCTCATATTTCACTCAAAGAACCTTTTTGCAGCAGCTTGGAGACTGTAACAGAAATCCACAACTGTTCAAAATGCAGGGAATAACTGATCATAAATGTCCAATCACTATTGGACACTACAATCAGAATTGTAAACTATCCACAATGTCAACTCTACACCTAAACTTAGGAAATACTTAGAAGGAGAGAGAGGAAGAGTGTCAGTGTTAGAAGGCCAAGGGTTGGCTTGGAGACAGTGTCTTCCATATGTGGCCGAGAAGCTGCACCACTGTGATCTTTAACAGAATGACTGCCTAAAGAAGGCCTGCATAGGGCAATACCAGTTGACACGCCAACATGGATAGGGAGATTTCCTAAGACACCATTCCTAGATGAAGAGCTAAGAGAATTAATCATTGCTATGTGTAGGGGGTTGTCCTTTGGGGATAGAGAGAGAAAACTAATCAGAGAAGAATACTCTGATAGGTTATGCTATGTAGTCACCCCTTAAAATATATACCTATGAGCATAATTGTGATTTTACTGTAGTCTGATTTATTTTTTTCATTTGAAAGGCTACTTAACTCACTTAACCCCCCTCTGTGTGTGTGTGTTTGTGTGTGTGTGTGTGTGTGTGTGTGTGTGTGTATAGGTCCAGTTTCAACAAATATGTTCCTACATTGGCACTGATTAGTGAATTAGATTTTTTTTCTAATTGTTTTTTACAATGTGTGTAAACAAAGCGAGCTAAATTTGGGGATGTACTGTTCTTTCACAGAGCTGAGTACTACAAAAGGAATTCTGTGTGTGACAAAGTTCATGGCAAAGAAGAATTTGTAGGGCTGTTTTTGTTTTTAAGTCTGACTACTTAAAAATCTGACTGAGATGTGTGTCTTAAGCATTTCTATATCCATCTACCAAAAAAGGAAGATAAATCCATCTGCCACTGTAATGTTATGTTCCTGAAGCTTAGGTATATTAAAAACAGAACAAGAATGAAAAAAAAATCCCATCTCCATTTGGTTTAAATTCATGACCCATCAATTTTGGACACAAGTGATTTTCTTTGTCACTTGCTATGCTATGGACAATATGAGACGTTAGGTGAGTTCATGTCTCTCTGGACCACATTTTATTGCAACTGTTTTTTATGCTATGAGCAAAGTTTGCAGGGATCTCACTGTTTGCTGAGATTTGTGATTACATGTGCCTGAACCTGGGGAATTCTCTGACTTTTAAAACATGCATGGTTCTATGACTCCTTGTCCTGTGCACACTCTCTGATTCCTTTCTACCCATCCCCCACCTGATATTCTAGTAAGAAGACCCAGTCCTGGGGGACACACAGACAACCTTCCCAGAACCAGCTGTGTGCTCAGATAAGGAAGCGATTCCCAACTAGACTGAGTTTGGGGGATGGCACTATGTCTGGTTTGATGAATCTCGTCTGGTCTTTCCAACCCTGCTCTGGTTTCAACTTCCTCTGCTGCAATCCAAATCTATTCTGGAATCCTAGAAGGCTGCAAAAGGACAAAAGAAATATCTTTTATTGGTATAAGGTTTATGACCTTCCCTCTGATGACTGATATTTGGGAAGGTTTAGTTTCATTTCTTAACAAGGTCCTGACTGCAAGACCCAGAGGTTATATTAAGACAGAACAATGAAGGACAAATTCTGTTTAGCATCAAATGCAGCCTTTAGGGGTGGAAATGGGGGAGGACTGGCCGTTCAAATGCAGGGAAGTTTCCAGATTGTAACACTGGACATTTTCAGTAAACTCCCCAGACAAATGAAGGCGTTTGCCCTCCCAAAGCCTTAATTAACTCAATAGTTGGAGTGCAAGAGGCTCAGAAATGCCCATGACTTTGGGAATTCCAAATCATCTCTTTCTCGCTTCAGAATCTAAACTAGACAGTTATTTAAAATCTGGGGTGAAGAAGGTTTTGAGCGGATGCAAATTCACAGGACTTCTAATTGAAGATTCGATTCAAAATTTGGAAATCAAATTGTTTTAATTCTATTTGCATTTCTATTCTCCTAAGAAACAGTGGAGCCTTTTGTTGCTGAACATCAGGGAAAGGCCTATAGAGAATAAGATTCACCTGACTCTGTGAGTTTCCTCAGTTCTCCTTTATGAGATAAGTATTAAAACACTAACATCCTGCTATATTTACTTGAAATCATTTCCCCTGCCCAAAACAGTCTGAAGGGAAATATTGAATATTCGCCTCACCTATATATTAAAGTGCTAAGTTTAAGACTCTAAATCAGTCAGCCTGTCTCTTCTTCCTCCCAGGCTCCACCTCCAACTCTCCAAGGGAACTCAGGTAGCCTCACAGAGAAGGGATTTATTGTGCCACTGTATGGACAGCTCCCTCTGGAGATATCCCATTTTATCCTATCTTTTGTTTTCAAAGGAAAATAGATGAGCTGGCTAAACTGTTAGATCTTACTCCTGGATTCTCCACAGATTTCAGCCCATGAAATGAAATCCTAGCTGAAGCAAACATCAAAGACAAAGATTCCAGTCTTTAGGAAGAGGGATAGTCTAGGAAAGTGTTTTACTGCTTGTAATATGCTCAGGACCAAAGAAACCTCTTTTAACACATGAAAAAATTAAACAGTTAAAGATATCCCTAATGCTGAAGGCAGGTAAGGGGCGCAATACAAGCATAAGGAAAAAGAGTCACTCCTCAAAAATGTATAGTTACAATCATGTATATTGCTGAGATGGGTTAGGTAAACATAATGCTTTCCAGGATAGAAAAGATAAAACACTGGCCTTTTCAGATGACTCTCTTTTCAGTTCATTTCCAATGATGGAAAGGAAATGAGTTAAACTATAACATCCACTTAGGCCTGGCAAACACTGCATTGAGTTGTAGCAATGTTAAGAAAAACTGACTTACAGCTACTACAAGAGCAACTAGCAACTAGCACACAACAGGCAACTAGCACACAACAAGCAACTAGCACACAACAGGCAGTAAACAAATGGGCCATTGCTCATTAAAGTCCATCACAACGCTGGGCATGGTGGCACATGCTTTTCTTTAATCCCAGCACTCAGGAGGCTGAGGCAGGTTTCTAGGAATTCAAGACCACTCTGACCTACAAAGTTGAGTTTTTCAGGCCAGCCAGGGATACACAGTGAGATACAATTTCAAAAACAGATTAAAACACTTCTCTAATTTTGTCAATATACTATAGACTATAGAGTCCATAAAACACTGTGATAGAAATATAGTTAAGAAACAAATGTATATGGAAAAGCTAACCTAATTGATTATCTGATGCCAAATGGTCATTATTGAAAAGATTACACACAAGTAACGTTGTATGGACTGAACAGCTTGTATTTTCATACTAGGAGAGTGTGTGTGTGTGTGTGTGTGTGTGTGTGTGAGAGAGAGAGAGAGAGAGAGAGAGCGAGAGAGAGAGAGAGAGGTTTAACAACAAAGAAAAAGAGAGAATCAATTTTAAAAAGAGCACAACAAATTATGAGAGAGTTTGGAGGGAAAAAAGGGAATCAGGAAATATAATCTCAAAAGAAATTAAAATGTATTACAAAATTTACTTTCTATATTGCTAATGCAAATACATATCTAAAATACATAATTATGCTTAATACAATATTTTATAGTTCTAACACCAAATATTAATAACAAATAAATACAGGCTAAGCCTATAGGTATGGAGA
The DNA here is from genome assembly GCF_004785775.1 of Grammomys surdaster. NCBI lineage: Eukaryota > Metazoa > Chordata > Mammalia > Rodentia > Muridae > Grammomys > Grammomys surdaster. The sequence continues at coordinate 2,080,118 of NW_021620923.1, forward strand.
AATCTTTGAAAATCCTTTATTGTATACGTTTATTCATTCAGTATCTTTGTGTTTTACTTTATAACCATGTCAAAGTTTAAAACATTCATATAGAAAATTACAAACTAAAAACTCCCATAAGAATATCAATTAAGTTATATCTTAGCTTTATTAGTATAAGTATTAGTATTTATTAGTATTAGTATTAGCTTTATTATTAACATTAAACATTGTAAGTGATTGTACAAAATTTTGTGTCAATTCAAACATGAAAATTAGGAATTGCCAAGTCATTTTTGGCCTGACCTAGGAGTATCAGTTAGTGGGCAAACACTGTATTAGCATGAACGAGTACAGGGGACTCATTCTCAGCACAGACAAGTTACTGTATAATTTTTATCACTACTATTGTGAAATGAAGGAAGGCATTCCTCCTCTCACACCCTTCCTCACACTCAGCACCCATATCCTGCCGAGCTTTCTTTTAGATGTCTTCAAATCATTCTATAGCCAGACTCCACTCATATCTACCGGGCTTTCACAATGAGCAAATTAATTTAATCAACAGTTGAGAGCTCTAGAATTTGTTATAGAGTGTGATCAAAGGGTCTGCGGTGTGTGGATCTGTATGGAAGAGCTCCCCTGTGCATCATAAAGACCATAGGCAGTCAGTCACAGGAACATGACGAAATGATGGGATCATGAAATAAATAGATTTACAAAAAATTAAAGAATCAAAATAAGTAGCGCCGTGGTGGTGGTGCACACCTTTAATCTCAGCACTCTGGAGGCGGAGGCAGGTAGATCTCTGAGTTTGAGGCCATCGTGGTCTACAGAGCAAGTTCCAGGACAGCCAGAGCTACACAGAGAAGTCCTATCTCCCGAAAAACCAAGGAAAAAATAAGAGTTACTAAGGTGCCTATAAATGACCTTGTCAGCAATTTCATCATTGCTCTGAAGGGATTTATTTAGAAAATACTTGGTTTCTGATTAGAAAAGGGAGCAGGAGGGTAAGCATCAGCATAGATTCACAGAAAGGTAATTCATACCACCTTCCAGAACTCCAGGGATTCTAGATCATGAAAATGGTGAATAACTCAAATAACAGTGAAACAAAAAGTATATAAAGGTTAGTGAGTTCAGAAGGAAAAGCCAAATGAAACAAAGTTACAATAAAGAAATAATCATAAAAGTATTGCAACATAAAATAAACATAATTGCAAAATAAACATAAAATTATTGATGGTCTTAAATCATACATGAAGGCAAATTGCAAAAAGAAAAAAAAAGCAATAGTTTGTTAGTTGGTTTTACTGATTTGTCCTGTATAAAACTAGCATAGGGAAAAAAATCGGACTGCAAGCATGCAGAAGTACTTATGGAAGTATTTGCAAATCAACTAGCAGTCCAAGAAAAGACTACAGAGAAGGGTATGGTACCAATTGAAAAACTATCAGAATTCTGGCCAAGGATCCTGGCAGTCTCCAGACATCAGACCGTTCAGACAATTTGGTTTTAGGAAGACAAAACGTTACAGGGAGAATCATGAAAATGTGTCCCACGTGGAGATTAAAGGGGAATTAAAAGGGAAAAACATCAAGCCCTTACCTGTCAAGCATTAGGAACTAACATCTTAGAAGAAGAAGAGGGGGCATTATTTATCATGTCTACCCTCTTCACAATTCAGACTTGACTCCTCACTAGTGAGAGTGTTTGTTACTCGCAATCAACTAATGTTTTCCAAATGAACAATACAGAAGTGTATTAAATATGAGCCAGAGCACCATCAAGACTTAGCAAAGATGGATACAGCATTGGTACACACAGCCAATCACAGAATAATGGCCAGGAAGGAAAAGAAATGTTACTCAATTTCAGTTTGTTTACAGGGTGGGTGATGTTGATGGATTTTTCTATATTGAACCATCCCTACATCTCTGGAATAGAGCCTACTTGAACATGGTGGGTGACACTTTTGATGTGTCCGTGGAGTTGGTTTGCCAGTATTTTCCTGAGTATTTTTGCATCAACATCCTTAAGAGAAACTGTCTGAAATTTTCTTTTTTTAATGCGTTTCTTTTTGTGGGGTTTAAGGTATCACAGTGTTTGGTCTTATAGAGTGAGTTTGGCAGTGTTCCTTTTGTTTCTATTTTGTGGACTAGTTTGAGGAGTATTGGTAGTACCTCCTTTTTGAAGGTCTGGTCTAGCATGTCATAGAAAGGAAATTACAGGACCTGAGAAACAGCTCAGTGGGTGAAAGCCCTTGCCACTAAACCTGACAACTCACGTTGGATCTCTAAAACCCACACAGTGATGGCAGATAATGACTTCAGAAGCACACTGTGACATGTGTGCACATACACATATAGAAACACACAAAACAAACCACTACAAGGAAAAACAATAAAAATTAATATCAACTTAATTTATTAAATTCTTTAAGTAAAGTATGAACCCTCCCATACGTCCAAACTAGGCCTTTAATTAGAAATACTATCAGTCAATCCTTGTCTAGCTGTACAGAGCTGAAAACTGTCATTGAGTACAAGTATTCTCTTTCCCTCTTTACAGTCAACTGCTGCATAGTCTTTAACAGCATCTATAGAGAGGAATCACTAATAAGTGGCATGTTGCAAAATAAAAGGTAAAAGCCCCATATATGAAAATATAACTATTACATTCAATTGTCCAAATATATCAGATTTTTTACAAGTTTTGTTTCATACTAAAATTGCTTCCATGTGGACCTTAACTACATGGCCAAGGTGTATATATGGATCAAGGCTTATCAGTTCTAATGCACTACTGAGTCTGTAATTACGCACTCCTATAATCTCTTGACTGTACCTCACTAAAGTTCCCTGATGATTCTGTCTGTTTTTGCATGAGAACTATTGTTTATTCTCAATTTTTTAATGTTTTTATGCCTTAAGAATGTTCTTATTAAAAACACTAAGGGGCAAACAATATGCTAATCCTGAGTAATCCAGTTTAGTCACACTCCAAACAGCTTACACCCAAGCAATTATTTCAGTTTAAGGTCAGCCTCCAAGACCCAGGGTCTAAGTGATATGGACCTTGGAGTACACTCAGAAGATGAGAAAAGTGTGACTTTAAACGATTGTGTAATGGCCACCTGGACTTTAATTACTTTTTAAAAAATCAGCTCCAAGAAAATGGGCCTATTACTGTTTCAGTGGCAAATGGTAGCAGCATCATACCTAAACTCAACAAAAAGAACAAAGCCAACTTTATTATCTCATCATTTTATTTTGTTAAAACATCAATAATACAGTGGGAGATTCATAATAAGGTTCACACGTAATTAGGTAGACCACGATGAATACTACCTTTCCCAGTTCCACAGCTAAATAAATGAAATTAAGGAGGGGAACTGCAATTGCCAAATGCAAAAAAGTTTAAAGCTTGCAGTTGGGTTCTGTGGTGAATATTAGACTTTAAACCTGGAGCATTGCAGGGCAGTGTTTCTGTGCCAGAAGTACTGGAGAGCTGTGCACTGTCCAGTCCTGTCTTACTTACATCTCATACAGTTGATGTGAGATTAAGCAGCAGGCATAACAGATTGCTTCTTTATACTAAATCCTACTTCATACAAAAATGGCACAGAACCTAAACAAAGAATTTGATCCAGACATTCCCAAGAGCTTATTAGAAAAATCATCACTCCCCACTAAGACATCGCCCCCAAATATAACGGAATGTACTTGCTCTGCATTGGTGCACTGAGACAGGGAAAGCTGGTATATTTGCATGTGAATCACACCTCCAAGCAGGCTGGGTAAAAGAAAATCATCTATTTATCTATTTATATTAAGTTTCAAAGTTCTTTCTCTACATATGGCTTGACCCATATTGGAGGTTGGGCAAATCCAAGTAAAACTCAAATAGCACTTTTTTTTTCTTGTAAAAATTAATGAACACCATTACCACATATTTTCATTCATTTAAAACAAAGAGATACTCTAAATACCATCTGTGCATGATAGTGTAATTAGGGGGTTGGGACCACAGATGCTTTGCTTGTTCACATGTTTGAGCACATGCCCCCTTTGACCAGTGCATTTTAAAAAGTATAAATAAATAAAACCTAACCATTTACAGGTATTTCAAAACAACTTTGCATTCAGCATCGACAGCCAGAAGGAAGCATCCCCACAGACCACAGATATCTGCACTCTTCACTGATAAATTTCTCATACTAAAATTATTTTAGACTATAAACATTATAAACCCTAACAATAAATTCAAATTTAATTCAATACAATACAAATTCACCCAGTTAAACAAACTAGAATCAGAAGGTTGATATCAAATAGCTTTTAAGTTTTCATCAATTAAGGTCACCTGAAAAACAAGCACAGTCCTATTCTGTTGGAGTTTTGTGACTAGAAAGGAGCATACTTGAAGATTTTTACAGTTGGAAAGCCTACTGAGGTACACACAAAAACTCAAATCTCTCTTCCTGAAAAGAGGCACCTGGTTGCCTTCTGCCTACACACCAAGATTAAAAACGAAGTAAAATAAAAGATGACAGGGAATTTTGGTATAGCTCAGTTAGGAAAGTGATTCCTTAGCATGCATGGATTTCTAAGTTGAGTCTTTAGCACAAAAAAAAAAACAAAAACAAAAGCAAAAAACAAAAACAATAAACAAGCTTGTAATGCCAGCATTCAACAGGTGTTAATAGAATCCAAAGTTCAAGCCAGTCTGGGCTGTGGACAATGGGTGAAGTCCTGACTGAATGTGTCTGACATGAGCCAGGCCATGAGGAGAACTTCAACACCCATGACCTATGGTAATAGCCATCCCCAGGGGAGAAGGTTTAGAGAAATGCCAAAGCCTTGCTGTTGCTAGCCATGAGTGCTGAACTACTGAGCTTATGCTATGATCAGTATCAACCACAGCTACCTTCCCATGGATGTTTACAGCCTGGACCTCTCCCATGCAGACAAGCTAAGCCCTCATTTTTGTGTTGTATCCAATAAAGATGTAGAGTTTCTGGGTTGGATAGTAGATGCCCCGGCCCCCACCAGAGCCAGCACAGCTCATCCACTCCCAGCTTTTCCATATGTCTGTCTACTATTTCTTCTTCATAGTGTTGCCAAGTCAGGTTTCCAAGAACAGGGCATGCAGAATGGAGCACTGGGCTATATACAACCCTGACTCTAAATAAATAATCATACAAATTATCACCACAGACTCACTAATGAAGGGAAAAAGTCAATCAGTTACACCCCTTAAACTGTTACAACCCATGCAGGAAGAAAGATATATTGCATTTAAATTAAATGTACTATCAAGAAAGCCAATTAATTCCCACCGCTGGTCTCCGAACACTCATGTACTTTGAGTCCTACATTGTTCCCCACTTTTCTGTTCCTTTCCGATCACCGCACTCTGTACCAGGAGAAACTGCCCTGCTAAGGAGCAGCTATTTCTGTCAGGGTTTCATAAGACAGAACCATGTCCAGCTGGAAATAACTTCAGGCATTTTCGGCCTAAACCAGCTATATAACTAGGTCTCTTCAAGTAAAATTAGGTCCATGCAGATTCTCCACATTCTGATCCAAGGAGCACAAAGCCTTCATTTAAATATAGCTTAGAGAATCTGGAATTATATGCTGTTCTTCAAATGGCTGGGCCCTGTTGGTTATTGACTGGTATGCCCCCCCCATGGTGGGGGCCATTCCTTATGAATATTGGCGGCTGCAAGGATTTCATATTGTCAACAGATGCGGGGAGGCTGCTTATTCAGCTCAGGAGTGGCTGCCAGTGGAGCCTCATTGCTTCAGGCTGGGGCAAATTAATCCCAGCAGAGATGAGTTTATTTGTTTCTTTAATAGTGGAAAAAATATTGATGAGAGGATTCTGAGCAACATATGAAGGGCGGAGTCTGCAGAAGCATCTACGGGCTGAGTTCAGCATCCTCAGGTTATGTCAGTGTGCACTGGGAGCACCCACTTCCATGCATGTATCTCACAGATTCCTCTTTTTACATGAAGAGTCCTCCCTCTATTACAATGAAAAGGCCTAGCCTTGTGGATGGAGGTACTTATATCTGGTGCTAAAACATTTGACGGAAATAATAAAAATGCCACTAAAGTGACAAATGAAAACAAGGAATCGCATTTTTCTTTTATTGTCTAATTTTGAAAAGTCTGACTATTTTTAGGAGCTCAGCATCTTATACGGGTAAGTCATTTGGTTCACTGCATTTTACCATAATGAGCTAATTTCCTAACTGGACTCACTATTTTCTATACGCTCCCTCTATATGCTATTGAAACTGCATCCTCACCGGGAATTAAAACTGGCAGGTTTTATTTATGATTCTGCAAGGTCCATGGACCGGTACAGCAAACACACAGTAAAAAGAGGCAAGGGTGGAAGGAGAAATAGTTTCCACTTGTTTAAGTAGAAATTCCATTTAAATTGTTTTATGGTCATCCAATAAGAGAAGTTACTCAACATTTTAATGAGAGTTACCAACGTAATATTATACTTTTAATGGGTACTGAACAAACGGAAATAAAATAAACACAAAAAATAGAGGCTATGATCTTTAACTCTTTCACTGTTGTTAGATGAAGAGCAATAAGTAACGTGGATTTCAGGGTAAATTCACTTGGATGTCTATGTGCATTTGAGCCTTATTTTCTCATCTCTTGAAAAATAATATTAGGTGAAAAACTGGATGTTTTTTAAAGCCAGGCATTGTGGCCTTTTCATGTAATCCCAGCATCCCTGAGGGCGAAGCAGGAAGACTGTAACAAGTTTGAGGGCACCCCTGTGGTTACAGAGTGAGTCCAGCCTGGGCTAAAGAATCAGATCCTATTCCAAAATGAGTAAAGAAACCCAGAGAATAGATATAAGCTACCTTTCCTCACTCTTGTTTTTAAAGTTCTCAAATCTTAACTACCATTCAAACAAGCCTGTTACTTTTTAAAATACAGACATGGGGCAACATTGCTCGTGCAACATGGGCAACTGTGTGATTCCACGTAGAAAAGCAAAAGTTATGGAGTTTGTTGACTTGGAAAAGTGGAAGGAGGGAGGAAGGGAAGGAGGGAGGGTGACAGAGACATAGACAGAGACACACAGAGAGACAGAGAAACAAAGAGACAGAGATACAGAGACAGACAGAGACAGAGACACAGAGGGATATGAACTATGATCCCTATAAAACCAGAAAGCAGTGGAGACTGAACACGGTCATCGATGTTGAACCTGGAATTCTCTGCCCTGAAGTGACCATGTGAATGCCAGAACACGCAGAGCCCATTGTGGACTGTCTTCCCTTCTGTTTCTGCTCCCTTCTTCCCAGCTCACATGCTCTCTTACTTCAAAACACAGCAAGCTGTTTTGAGCTGACATTTCGAGCAGACGGCCACCCTGCGGAATGTTCTGCCAAATGCCTCTTCTCCATAGAGTCTTTCTGTCACCTCAAGGGAAATGGACACATTTTCTTTCTACACTTCCCTATCCCCACTACCTATCAGTCTATCTACGCTCAGCTCTTCACCGTCCATCTTTCTCCTCTCCACTCTCCTCTAAGTATCTTTGCCTATGTACCCACTCAATCCTCTCATGTATTTTGGCCAGACACTTAAAGATATCCTGTTCTCTTTACCCTATAGAATGTCACTTCCATCCTTCAGACCTCTTCTCTCACCTGTTTTTCTCCACGGTTGACTGCTAAAACCAAACACGTGCTAACCTACAACAGATTTTCTTCTCAGACAACGGGGTTCAAGGTTTTGATTTTCGACTTTCTGTAAGTTAAAACAAAGCAAAAAAAAAAAATCATGTAGGTGGCCCAATGGAATTTAGATGTCCATAAAATGTGCTGATATTCTGCATGCCTTCTAAATGCCCATTACAGCAACAATCCCTCCTCTGACTACACCTGTTTGTCTTCAGGCAAAGGATATTAAAAAAGACTACAGTTCTTCACTATTCTAGTATATTAATGACCTAGTATAAAGTTCCTTTTAAGTATTTTAGTGAATCTGTGTGTTTACTTGAGTGTTATATATGCCACCACCTAAACATTTTTGACATTCTTTTAGATTTTATTTAATAGCTGAATTATTTTTGATATTTTAAGTTTTAGCTTAGAAGAGTTTTCAGAGTACAGTTAAACCATGTGTTTTGTGAATGTAACTCTGAAACTCCGAGAATGAAATTATTGGTCCAGAGTTTCACCCATATTTATGAATATCAAAAAGATAACATGAACTATGAGAAAGCATGCATAAAACAATTCAAGGAATATGATCATCTTTCTATAAAGGCAAAGAGCCATGAAGACACATGTTGTTAATATATGGAATTAAAAATGAAAATAGGGAGAGCTCAGAGAAAGCAGACTATAGTGGAAAGCTCCAAAGATATTCTGAGTTTCTATATGTAGCCCATTAATTGCTCGGCACAGTGAGTTCATGAGACGCTTAAGTTTATCCAGTTATACACATTTAACCTGGGCAATCTTTTGCATGTATGTTTTAAAGTAGAAGACAGGAGAATAAAATACCAGATTAATCAACATATACGTTAAAGCCAGATTGTGAACTTATTACAGCCTAATTAATACAGGAGTCCTCTGTTGGGTCTCCTTCCACCCCATAGTTGTATGGAGTATCAACAGGGGGTCAATGAGCATCACCTGTTTGCTTTGGGCCAACGTTGTTATCACCTGGATAACGTTGGCCCAAGCTTCTTTCTAATTCCTAGGATGGCCAAATTGCTCAAAAATATTTGTGGGGTTTGCTTTATTTTTTGTCATTGTTGTTGAAACTGGATCTCTCTGTAGCACAGATGGCTTGGAATCTGCTTATCTCCCAGCCTCAGCCTCCCAGCTGCTTTGATTATAGTCTTTTACCACCACACCCAGCTCTCTTTAGGTTTTAAGCCAAACTGTCCAATGCTGTTTCTGCAGTAGTGGCTACTGGTTTGAATTGCATCATCAAACCAAAAGCTCGACTTCTTTTCAATTTTTTTTTTGTTAGAAATTGTGATTTCAGTACTCTTACCTCTTACATGGGTACTTTTACTTCTTATCTCTCTAGTGGGGTGACTGTGAGGAGATCATGTTGCACAGATGCATTCAGGTCTTGGGAAGTGTTACACATTGCTTGTCTTGACATCTTGGCTTCACACTCAAGAGAATCTGAGACCACGGGAATTTTTCCTGATACCAGCTAGTCCTTTTGACCAATTAAATACTTTTTTTGCTATGTGTCCCGAATAACTTAAAATATTTTAGCTTATACCATCTTTCTCATAATGAAAATATAATTTTCAACAGTAACGGGAAGCATTCGTGTCCAGAGGAGTTTGACTTGACTAAATGTAATATCCTCTTCCTGTAGACTGAGATGATAAAAAATTATTGCTGGTTTAGCCAGTGATTTGGAAATTGGGATTTATAGGTGTGCAGGTTTTCAATATCAAGTCTGATCACAGTGGAATCAGACTTCAGCTGTGGTGAGAGCTATGACAAAGACACAGATGCTAACTTTCATGGAAACACTTCAAACAGCTAATGATAACGCCCAGAACAAGTCTAACTTCAAATACTTCTTTATTTCTCTTGGGACCCACAAACACATCGTTTTTAGCATGTCAGTCGAGTTAAATGTAAGCAACCATTTCAACCTCAGAAATGAACATTGTCAGCAAACAAACATGCTACAGAAGCTCTTTCTTTGCCTTGAAACAGTAGCTCTTTACATTTCATAAAGCCCCCTGGCTTCCTTTCTTGTCCTGACTTCAAAGACATATAGAAGCTTAGATCAATTTTGCAGTGGTGTGCTGCCTGATGAGAAACGAGCCCAGTCTCTGTCTCAGGTCACAGTGAAACCCCCTCTTAAAACACTAGAAACTGTACAAGTCTTATAAAAATTCCTGTGCCTCGCCATAAAATAGCTAGCTATTACATTAAGATTGATTTAAGACCCACAAGTTGTCTGAAATAATGGCTGCCCATCCCCCACCCACCCCCGATGTTCCTTGTGTGTCATATTAGATGTAGCCAGGATGTAAACAATGGGTCCTCTAACTGGAACAGGGATCTCTAGTCTCCTCCAGACAAGATGATGCATTCCCTACACACAAAGGCTCACAGTCCCAAAGGCCATGCTGGCATCCTTACCTGCAGTTCACAGAGAGCAGCTTTGTAAAAGAGAGATTCTCACCTCAATGGATGCTGCAGCTTCAAGGCGAAGCTATTCCAAAGCTTTCAGACATGGTCATCCATGAAGTCAATTTGAAAATAATGTCTCTAAGCACATTTGTTAAAACAGTGATTTACTTCCTTCCTGTCACACTTAATTTACATTAAGAATTTTTTCCCCAAAATGTGCCTGCTTGATTAAATTTTGTAAGTTTCCAGAAGAAATAAGGATGAGCCAAGATAGCACTTTTTTTTTCACATATGCCAGAGAACCCCATTAGAGGAATGCTTGGGGCTACAAGCATTCCTTCTTTCCAAATTAAATTACATTCCTGAGTTTACTGTATACAGATTTCTAAAATTAAACTAAACACACCAAGTTGACTGTCTCAAGAGAGCCATGACCAGAACGAAGCACACATACGCATGGGGCACACATACATGAAAGTGCTTTTCCTTTAAGGCAAACACGGTCTTGCAATGCATGCAGAATGTTTCCTCCTATCTGGGAAGAAATGTTAGAAGTCAGCAATTTGGAGGGAGCAGAGACTGGCATGTTGAGTGCCAGTTGGGCAGCTTGACAATATGGGGTTTTGATTCTTGCTTGGGAACTCTGTGTTCATAACAGCATGAGCCTCGTTTGCATGGAAGGAACACAGAAAGTAACTCCTAGGAAAAAATGTGGAGAGAGGCAGTTGGTTAAAAGAAGAAATAGGCTATAGGAAGAAACAACGCTTAAAAATTAACAATATACTATAGAATGGGAAAGAAAACAGATTGGAAGAAATGAGTTTAATAGAAGCCAAGCTGTTGAAGAGATGACAGTCCTTACTTGTTCCTGTCTTCCTTCTGTCTCCCTGGATCCTTCACTGCTGTAAATTTTTATGTAAATGTCACTCTTGCAGTGAGGCCCTGAAGAATTGTTCTTAAGGAAACTCTTTCTCTGCCCACTGTACCCTTATAGCCCTTAACTATTTGTTGGCTGCATAGAATTCACCAGGGCCTAGCACACCACATGTGTTAACTATTTAGACAACGGTAAGTGCTTAATAAAGATTGTGCTATCTACTGAACACTTATGTGACCCTAACTTTCATATGCTGAACCTCTAATCCTCAGTGTGATGCTATTTGGAAAAATGGCCTTGGGCAAGAAATTAGTATCACATTAGGCTAAGAGGATAAGACTCCTGTTAGTGAGATCAATACTGTCATAAGGAAGGAAGATTTTGCATGTGTTCTGATGTGTCTCTATCATTCATCTATTACATGTCTATTTATTTATGTGCCTTTATCATCTCTATCTACCATTATCTATCTATCTATCCATCTATCTATCCATCTATCTATCTATCTATCTATCTATCTATCTATCTATCTATCTGTATATCACCTATTTATCACCTCTCTATCTTTGGGTCTCTATGATCTATATCTGTCATCTATCTATCTATCTATCTATCTATCTGGCACCTATCTCTCTCCATTTCTCTCTCCCACCTCACCATTTATCTACCTCCATTTCTCCCTTGTCTTTTTCTTTCCTTCCATCTCTTGCTCTGTTCTTTCATCCACATAATTCACCAAGGAAATATTCTGCTAAAACCTAACTGACATGTTTGCTAATTTGGGGCTCTTGTCAGAACAAAGCACTGCTCTAACACTCTGTTGATAGCAGTCTAAACTAGAGAAGGGGAATCCCCGTTATTGACTATGGTAAATGTAAGAAGAGAATTGGAAATTTTGTTTTCCACAAGGACAAACTCTGCATTCCATTTTTTGAGCTTGATCTTTAATTATTAGAATATTTTCCTATAATTCTCAAATTCATATGAACTATAAAGTTGTTTCCTATGCACCCCAAGCAAGTGGTTTAATTTCCGCCTTTTTCTTTCCTTTTTATATGGAGTAATACTTTTATCCCAAGAAACAAAAAAACAGACATCCGGAAACAAGAATGATACAACACAGCAAAGCAGGATTACGTTGAGACAGTTACAAAGAGCAATTCAAGACATGTGGTTTCATTTCTAGCTTCAGTGATGGCCAGGTAGGTAGGTAAATTACACATAACATATCCACAGATGACTACTATATTCTGGGAAAATTTAAATGAAACCTGGATGGGAGAGATGAAGAGACTGCAACCTCAAGTAAATGGTCCTGCACTGGAGTGGTTTGCATCAGTTCACTGTTGCATAGTTGCTACCTTCAGAGCAGATAGAGATGCTGAGCAGGAACACAATCAGGAACTCGAGGTAAATAGCATTATGACTGTAAGACATGAAAACTGGAAAGTAGTATTTTCAAGATAGCTATCAATGATGAACCATATGCAAGGTGCTCCAAATAGTCCAACATTTAAGGTGGTAATACTATACAGAAGTCTATTAATATCCCAATATAACTTTGGTTTTGAAATTTGCACACAATGACTTGAAGCAGTTAATAAAAATATAATGACTTAATAGTGAGTAAATCTGAACACAGGCCTCTAGAAATGATACAAGCTGGAAAAGAGAGAAAAAAATTGAAGTAAAATGAGTAGGGATTTTTATTATTACTATCATTATCATTATTATTATGAGGTTATAATAGAGAACCTAAATGTATGTGTAAAAAATTTCATGAGTGAATAAAAATAGAACAAAAAAAATCCATGAAATAATGTCAACTTTTTCAAGAAGTAGAAAAAAGTAGGACCTGAGAGCCCAAAGAAAGTTAATGAACTATAACTCAATATATGGAAACCAAAGTGTAGATTCAAGAACCAAATAGATAAAATTCAAAAGTAAAGAGACAGTCTGGCAGTAAACCAGAGAACAGAGAAGGCATAATTTTACCTGAGTGTATATCAAAAATCATCAAAATCCAGGGCACAGGTAAATATTACAGTATCAAAACAGAGAAAGAAGCAAGAACAACAAACAATAAAAATGAATGGACCACTCATGGAACTCTACACCCAAATACATGAATGCATACTTTAAAGAAGAATATGAAGGATGTATGTAGATAAGTAACAGCTGAACGGATTGTCAAGCAGCACATTAAATTCCCTAGAGCCTCTTTAAGCTGAAGAAAAATAACACAAAACACAAACCATACATTACACATAAGAAGAATGAAAAGCATTTCAAACTAGAAAGCCATAGATATACTGCACAGGATTTTTTATCTCATTTCTTTTTGGAAACTATTTTAATCAAGAAAAATATAACATTACAGCAAAGAGGTTCTCATTTGCGTCATTATAAATTACAAAGCAAAATCATGCAAAGGCTGATGTCCCTGTAATCTATCAGATTAGACATGTCACAGAAGACACACAGTTGACTAATAACCATGAAATTTTAAAGTTCAGACAGCAGAGCAACAGATCCACCATCTTACCAAAAATGACCCTCTGCTCCCTGGCATGGCAATGGGGCCTAGTGCTGCTACAGCAGAATGCCACAGACTGGTGATTCATAATGGACAGAGATGTATTGGTTCAGGGTTCTGGAGGCTAGGATGTCTAAGGTCAAGCATCTTCTTGCTGCTTCTTTCTGTGACAGAAGATGGAAGGGCAAGAGGAGGAAGAGGAAGAGAGGAAGAGAAACAGGAGAAAGGAGTGACGCAGCAGGGGAAGAGGAGGGAGAGATTCAAGAATCAGTACCCAAAGCTTTTCTATGAATGCATGAAATTTCGGCTTGAAAGTGAAACTCCTCCATGATCACCTCTTAGAGGTCTTCATTTGTGATTGTTAAAATTAATCGCACGATTTCCAAAAGTAAGATGGACCCACAGATGGGCACAGACTAGCAGTCATTCACCACTGGTAGGAGTATAAAACTGCAATTACTTTGGGGAATTATTTGGCGAGATGTATAAAGTGAAACATATACTTAAAATACAATCCACCAATTCTACTCCAAACTGTTTATTTGAAAGAAATGAAAACATATGTCTATAAAAATACTAGTAAAATATTTCTAGCAGCATATTCATAATAGAGCCACCTGGAAAGTAGCCAAGAATCCATTAATAGAAGAATGGATAAACAAATTGTGATATATTCATACAAGGGAATTCCATTTGGCAGAAAAAAAAATATGAAGTGCTGATGGGCAAACTCGGATGAACTCCACAAGTATGTTTAGTGATGGAAGCCACACCAAAGCCACACGCTCAATAACTCTATATAGAGTGAAAGAATAGAAAACACTGATTTATTACAGCATACACATGTACGTGTGCAAACATGCACGACTGTGTGTGTGTGTGTGTGTGTGTGTGTGTGTGTGTGTTTGTACAATGGTTTCTGTTAATAGGATGCAACTTGGAAGAACAATTAAGAAATTTCTGGAATGATAAACAGATTATATACTTTGATGGGAGTTACAGTTTCATGAGTGTGTATATGTTCCATATTCTTTGGATTGGAGGTCACATGTATACATTCCCTTGTATATATATTTTTATCTCAATAAAATATTTATCTAATAGCTTGATATTCATTGAAACATTAAACTTCAAAATATGAAACAAATCACAGCCTAGTTATCAAATAATTAATGTCAAATATCAACTACTTTGAAACACCAAATATATGTCAAGAAATTTGGTATCTAAGAGTAAACCAATAAAATAACAGAAGAACCTATAATTTCAAATAACTGAAAAGGTAACATGCTTGGCTAAAATTATTTATTATATTGTATTTACAGTAAATTAAAGGACATAAGAAAAACAAAATAGGAGAAAATGGTCAGAGTCTTTTACTAAATATATTTGGATCCTTCTAATAAGTTTAACCACATTTATGTGTTATGTGGACACTTTGTTTCACGGGCCCCTTCGTCAGAATGATTCATCTATTCTGCAAAGACTGGACCTTACATGACCACAAAGTCAACTTGGGGAGGGTATACAGTCTTTCTGGCCTCATAAAAGTGGAAACATAATACACACTGCATGAGGACACACAATCCAACAGTGGGAATCTAAAAAAATATACATAAAGTTTACAGTAGAGTGGAGTCATCTTAATGACCACTCAAAAAACACTGACCACTGTCATCATCATTCAGAGTTAAAAGCCAAGAAGACTAAAGAGTTTCATTAACTGAGTTCAAAAGATAAAAACTTTAGTGAGTACATCAGTAATGAGCATCTGTAGCTGCTGTTTTTAAGCAACTTAATTCAGTTTTCTGTCTAAATGAACTATCTAGCTATCTCAAGCCAACCCTAGGTTCCTAATCTTTCATTTCCCCCTCTATCACATACATAAAATCAAGTACCATGTGAAAGCGCTCCTACGCCACACCATCCCTTTCCTATGGTTGTGCCCAACTCCTCTATATCACCATGTTACTATGGTGTCCCTTCCTTCCTCTCTGTTCTGTCTCAAGATGTCATGAAAGGGAAAGCCCAATTAGGCAAGACTTGCTTCCACCCTTGTGATGTCTTACTCAGGTAAGCAGGACATATTGAGAGACTTGTTCTTGACATCTTATGCTAAAATTCTGAATGCATTTGTGACAGCATCACTCCCGGGTACCATTTATAAATATTCATTTCTTGTCTTAGGTATTAACAGAAGCCAAGTCATTCTTATACAGATTAAAGACCTAATCCACTGGTCTAAACATGTTAATAATTTTAATGTTAAAACTGAGAACTTGTTTTGTACTTTGAGAATGGATCTTCAACTTACAAAGGAAAACTTAGCTCATCTGATTTAATGGATAGAAGCAATCTCTTCCTGACAGTGCAGAGATAAAATTGACTTCTCCACAGGCATTATGAATGGATGGCAGATTTTCTGCTGGGATCTGGATCGAAATACTTTTACTTTTTTTTGAATAGAAAGAAGCATAGAATAAGAGAATTCATATAAGAAAGACCACAAGACAATCCTCTCCCTCTCTACAGGATTTGCCTGTGCTGAACTTTGACACATGCGCTTTCCTTCATCTTCCTTTTCACACAATGGGAATAAAGGATTGTAAAACTTCTGGTGGGTTACAGAAACAAACAAGGGTGAAGTTTTGACAAAAATGTTTCTTCTTTTCAGCACATAACTGAGTCTCAGTTTCTTTGCTATAGACTTGAGAAGTTTGCTTTATTGTCAAACCTAGGGATCAATCTAAAATTAATTTGGTTCTACCTTTAGAGGATCTATATTAATACTTCCTTCAGCTGATTCAAACTTCATCTATACAGTGCAATGCCTACAGAGCTGAAAGATTTGTAAGTTACTGTAAAAATTATGGCTATTTAACCTAATCTTCATATTGCCAATCATATGTAAAATTTATATCTTATGTACCAATTACAAATAAATATAACTTAATAGATGTGGCAACCACAAAATGTCAATTGTGCAAAATAAAAGTAACTCTTATTTCTCATTTTATCACCATTAGCTATATCATTCTACAAAACTTTTCATTCTGGAGAGGTGATTTACATTTTTAAGAAAGAAGTGATTTATAGTATATAATTGAATACTCAGTACCCTGCCTTTTATTGTCTTGCAAAATATTTTCTCCATTTCCTGCCATATTATACAGTCATATTCTTGTTAAAGGATAATATGCAAAAATATACCTTTCAATTCTCTTTAGATTTTAGCTGTTTTAAATAGTATGGAAGAACAGTGCTACAATGGGAAATGGGCCCCTCAAAAAATCTCCTGTAAAGAATGATCACATCGAAGGAAAAAAGAAGAGGGGTAACTCCATATAAGTTTTTCTCTTACAAATACCTGTCAAATGAAGAACCACCACCAACTGAACTAAACAAGAAGAAGAGACAATAGGAGAGAAACACTTTCACACTGAAATCCACCCAAACCTCCCCCAAATAAGAACCCTTGCTGTGCTGCCTATTGTAGATGCCATATGGGCCTGCAGGAATCCCCAAAGAACAGAATGGAGTCTTTCAAAAGCACTGATTACATCCTTGTTTTAGGCCTACCTCAGACAGACTAAAGATTCAGTTAATCAATTATCTGAGGTCCCTGCTAATGCAAGAAAAGAGAGCACTGGACCCAGAGAGGCTGGGTACATGAACAAAGCTATCTTTGCAGCAGAGGGGCCTCTTTCGTGCATCGCACACTGGCCATTGTTTCATTCTAGAAGAGTCACATTCATCAATGTTCAGAGCCGGAACCTCTGTAATACACTGTTGGCTGTTCATCATTGGTGATTTATTACAGAGCACCACACAGATGTGACATGAAACGAGTTGGCAGTTTGGAAGCTGCTGGTGAAGGAGGAAGGAGAAGTTTGGCTGGGTGGTGTGAAGGGCACTAACGCAGAATCAGTTAGGCAACTTTATCATAGCTACACTGGTACTTACAGTTAGGTCATAAACATCCAGCTGCCCTGGAAGACCAACTATGTAGTATTTGATAGCAAGACTAGAAGGAAAAAATGATCAATAATTCTTGAAAAAGAAAGAAGGTCAGGGAGGGAGAGAGAGAGAGAGAGAGAGAGAGAGAGAGAGAGAG
>NW_021620923.1:2098188-2236688 GCF_004785775.1 Grammomys surdaster
AGAGAGAGAGAGAGAGAGAGAGAGAGAGAGAGAGAGAGAGAGATACAGAGAGAACCCAGAGTTGGAGAGTTACAATCAATTTTAAAAGTCTTCATGACACAGGACAGCAACAGGATATCTGAGAGGAGTCCCCATGAAGATCCAGTATTGATAGTATAGCAGAAGCCATAAGCCGTGAATCAGACTGTCAATGACTCATTGCAATGAACATTTGCAAGCAAAGAAGTGTGGACAAAAGAGTATAGTGTGGGATACACTGTGATACAATATAGCTTTCACAATGTGATAGTTTTGGGGGAGTATTGCAAGGGTAGAGGGTGGGTACAAGGGTATGGGGAGATGAGTGGGGTGCATGATGTGAAATTCACAATGAATCAGTAAAATCTAAAAAAAAAAGAGTCTTCATTATTCTTCAAAATACTTTTATGTCCTTGATTACAAAATATATTTTAAAATTCTGTAACTGGAAGAAAATTGTATTATTCATTAAATTACCAGGTTATAAATTTCTCGATGAAATGAGAAATAAAGTTAAAGTAAACATTTATGTTGGGAGAAAAAAAAATCTTCTGTGCTGTGGCAGCTTTTGTCATTATCATAAAAAAAATTGATGAAGAAAACTTCCCTTGGAAAGAAAACAGTGGCTGTGTTGTAGTGTTTGTTATCATTCTGGATATAATTCCTTCTCAGCAAATGCCATTTGTAGAAATAACAACTACATCTGGATGTGACATTGGATGCGCTTCAGGTGACCCATTTGGCAACTAGAGTAAATTCTACAGGAACTAGGATATCATTCTTGAGTAATCCTCTTAGAAGCAGCACTCAAAATTTCAGAGATGGGAGAGTGAACGTTTAATTAATCTGGTTAAATAAAAATAATTATCCATCAACATTCATGTATCTTCAACTGATCAAGATGGTAAACCCTCTGAGACCCAGGACTATAAGAAACAGCTGGTTTTGGCCAATTATGTCTTGAGCTGTCAAGATTCATAATACTCTAGGAGCTCCTTGGCCCCTTCGTTATTACAAAAGAAAAAATAGTTCAGATACATATGTTTATACTATGAATGCTAACTGATATTTAAAATGAGACTATGCTTAAGAAAGATGATACTCTAACTTTTTTGTCTTAGTTTCCTCAACTGTGAAAAAGATGCATAGCCCTAAGTGACAAGGTAGGTTTTCGAAGTGCCTAATCAACATCACCCTTTATTTGAAATTTAAAGAACAATATTGTTGGGGCTAATAAAAGAAATGGCTTCTTGGTTAGTCTGTCTGTTACATGTTCTTTACCTTTTTGAACACAAGAAAACTGGTGGGGGAGGGCCCAAGACAGAAGAAGCAAGAAGGCTTTAAAGGAGCAGGAGGAAGGACTCTCAGTCCTGACAGTGAACATAACTACACACAAAAAACAACAACAACAAAAGATTTTGAAGGTTAGCATCACATTCAGGTGGAGTAGGAGAGGTTAGAAATGTCAACAACACTTTGTAGGGGAAAGTGCTGACTCCCTAATTGGTTCTTGGTTGCTTCAAATTATTTGGGAGCCAATTGCTAGGCAAAAGGTAAAGGTGGGACTTCTGGTCCCAAGAGGAAGAAGAGATGCCAGGAAAGAGAAAGGGCTTTTCCGCCAGGCTTTGGAACAAGAAGCAGGCAACAACCATGTAAGATCTTGGGGTAGCCAGAACCAGCAGCTTCTGCCACCAGCAGATGATTGATACAGGCTAGCTGATAAGGTTAGGGCAGCAGATTCTGTGTCCAGCAATTGTGCTATCTGGCAAGTTTCAAACTAATAAAGCTGTCTAGTGTTTTCCATCTGCAGAGCAAAGGTGGGCAGAGATAGAGAGAAGCCGGGGCGGTAGCTGGCAGCTTGGCGATGCTAGCCAGGAGGAAAAAAAAAACCGAGAGAGAGCCAGTGGAGTGGGGACAGCAGCTCCCAGATTTCCTGAGTTAAGGGATGGTTGAGATCAACCTTGGAGCTAAACTGGAAGGGGCTAGAGAGAGGGGTGAGCTCCCAGGAAGGCGGAAGAGTGTTTATTACACACAACACTTCGCCCTTCACAGTCAATGGGTGAATATGTGTGAATACACACTCCGTCTTGGATCTTGGCACTGATGCACAGCTGTAGTTCTACTCAGCGTGGTTACTGCGATCAGCATCCCACCTTCCCTGTCCCACACCCTGACTGTCTAGACCAGTGAGTGATTCGAAAACTCAGCAGAATCACCTGGGGCCTCTTACACTTTTCAAGTTCAGGCCACACCTCATGCAATTATTTCTTAGACTCTGGGGAAGAAACACGGCATCAGTAATTTTAGAAACTGCCTCCTTCCCAGGTGGTACCAGCCTATAGAAAGTCTGGGATCCATAAACACAGCAAAAGCAATCTGTAGCCTGGCAACACATTCATAAGTCAGGACTT
The DNA here is from genome assembly GCF_004785775.1 of Grammomys surdaster. NCBI lineage: Eukaryota > Metazoa > Chordata > Mammalia > Rodentia > Muridae > Grammomys > Grammomys surdaster. The sequence continues at coordinate 2,100,618 of NW_021620923.1, forward strand.
AAGAAGCTCCAAGTGTTCCTGTCCTTTACAAGAAATTGGCAGAGTTGTTATTTAGTTGATATGTTCATCAACTGATACTTAGAACTGAGAAAACATTAAATTTAGTTAGCATCTTAATTTAGTAATACACATTTGAAAAGGAATTTTAAGTTACACTTGTGGGCTTGAGAAAGAACTGTGAATTTTCAAGAAAATGTTTTAAAGGGCTATCACTCTTATTTTTATATTATTTCTTAGATTTATATATTTTGAATGAAACTCAAAACCTGAACATACCATTCATTTTCAAGAAAATGTCTTAGAATTCCACATACCAAATAAATTATTACAGTCAGAGTTTCAAATCTAAACAGTGTGTTACTAGTGGTTCCTTAATTGGGGTGAACTGAAAGACATCAAAAACTATCAAAGTTTGACTAGGATTCTCCAAACTCATATTAATATTAAGTAATAGTACAAATATATATATGTGTGTGTGTGTATGTATATATGCATGTATACTATATATTTCTTTGTATTGAATAAACAAAAGTTTGAAGGATGTTTTATTTTGCAACTCATTTCCAAAAATTAAACAAAAATACACAAGTGCACTAAAAAGCAATTTTTCTACTTTTTCCACATTTGCTATGTCCCTTTTCACCTACATTATCAACCAAAGGAAAATAATCAAACTAGCCAGTGAAAGACTAGAAAGTCTGAAAATCCAGATATTACCTGCAATTTACTTCCAATGTTATATACAAGATCTGGTACCCCAGTGATAATCAAATCTGGGGTCAATAAAAGACTTGACTCTGCAATAGTATTTTGTTTCTGCATGTATAGGTACACATAGGAAGAGGACATATGTGAATGTCCAAGGACAACTTTGATGGTCATCTTCAGGCACCTTTCTGGTTTCACTTATAACAAGATGTTGTCTAGAATTCTGCACATATGCCAGGCTAGTTGACCCATGAAGATCCCAGGTTCTATCTGTCTCTGCCTCCCATCTTGTCTGCTATTATGGGCATGTCCAGTCCAGTCCATGTCCAGTGTTTTGATGAAAACTCTGGTGATCTGACTTTAGGTCCTCTCTCTAGTGAAGCAAGCACCTTCCTAGGTGAGCTGTTTTCCAGCCCTGAAGTAGTTCTTTACATCTTTATTGATCATGGTCTGAATGTACCATGCTTTTATTTATTCTCTTTTGAAAAGAATAATGAAATTAGGGGCTCAGAGACAACTTATATTGGTGAATAAATTTTCTGAAGGTGTGTTTGCTGCTACGAAAACATTAGACAACAGAGCTCTCTAGACCTTGTGCCCATTGCACTGGTGGGTACCTTTTCCTATAAGCAAACAAACAAGCAAACAAAGCCACAATCATCTGACTGGGCCATTCAAAGAATTGACCGTTGTTAAAATACTTGTAAGCAGTATTTTCGGTAGCCTGGAATATGTGCAGAGATCTAGGCAAATAAGACAATCTGTCTCAAATGAAACCTGAAAGCTGCCTGAGGGTGATCATCTAAGTTGTCTTTGGGCATCCACAGATGCCCTCTTCCTGTGTGTACCCCTATAAACACAGATATAAAATACTATTGCATAGTCATCCCTTATTCAGTGCAGACTTTGATAATTCTATGCAATTCAATATCCAATAGCAATGCCTCAAAAACATAAAGCAGGTAAGTATGCCTCCAAGAGGAGACATTCTTAGCAGGCAGTAGGCTCCATCACCAGCACGAAAAGTTTTATTTTCAAAAAAAGATCTTATACTCAAACCTGATAAGAGACAATGGACTTTCATTCAGAAAACAGATAAATGTCAACAAAAGTATAGATTTTTGGCTCTTTACTATCAGATGGTAATTGTCCCCTTAAAAGAAAAATAGAATAAAAATAGAATAAAAGGGGAAAATTTAAGAATCTGATGCTTCAGTGGGTTAACAGCTGACATTTAGACAATGAGGTAAGCACAGATAATAACTTACTATGAAATTGCTTTCAAACAGCACCATAGACATGTTAGGGTATCTTGGCTCTGAGCATGACCTGAAGCACCGCAGCAGATTTCTTTGGAAACTGGGCAGGAAAGCCTTAGGGACTGGGGAGGTGGGATGTCTATTATTGCTGGAATTGGTCATTAAGACATTTGATCTGTCTCTAAGAAAAACACTTAAACCAGAAAGCATGGTCACTGGAGATTCAACAAGAAAACAAAAATGGCCATTATTCTAAGATGGAATCAAAACCAACAGAATAACCAGTTGTTAAATTAATATTTAATCTGGCATAAAAGAAGGACTTAATACATTTAGAATTAAAATAGAAAATAATCACTAAGCATTTTAATTATCAAAGATAGACAGATAGATGATAGATAGCTTCATAGAACATAACAATAATTTGAACATTTCAGACTATGTGGGGAGGCCTAAAATATAAACTTTTAAAGCTTTTAAATGATAAATCTGATTAAAATTTTCATTATATTTTAATAAAAATTCACACTGCCCGATTCACTAAATGTTTCTATTCATTTATACATTGATGTTTTAAAGTTTAATGTTGTTAAAGCATTGTAAATAAGTTCTACTTAGTTACAAAACACTGGTTTCAAGGAAAATATGCACCCTGTATCTCTTATCTCTGTCTATATATTTCCTCTGAAAAGTGAATATGGGTGACTCCTTCTGCATGTGCATATTCAACAATGTTGAATTGTTCTCAAACTAATTTTAAAAATAATTTCAAAAGTATTATTTGAGTTAATTACAAAACACTTTTACTATTTTTTGATAAAAAATGGATGATTTTTTTCCTCTAAAGGAAACATTATATTCTTGAGCAGAATGGGAAGCAAATAATTTTGTAACACTAATTTCATGAAGGGCATAAGCAGCAATCCTAAAAGGGAAATAAGTGTACCACTTATACCCATCTCCTCTGCCTCCTTGTCTTCATCCATCCATCTTGATATTAAGAGCCTTACTACTGAGACACAAATTGCTTGTTCGTTTATCGAAGGACCTTCTTTAGATAAGTGGCAATTTGCATCTGCATGAGCAATGTATGGCAATGGCTCATCTGGCCCCGTGCAGTATGCAATTTGGCACACAATGTCATGCTGACCTGAAGTAAGTAGGATATATTGCTTGCATAGGACATATAATGGGGAAGGGAAATACCACATTCATTTCTTACACCCTACAATTTCATTATGCCTTGACAATCAGGAATACAGCAAACATCACACCTGCAAATGTCAGGAAGTTAATTAGCCAGTGAAAGATCACTAGGGACTATCATTCAGCGAACAATAACAGTAACATAAAGCTCCTTCAGATTAGAGATCACCCAAGTTTTGTATGGCTCTTCAGTAGTTTCCAAAAAGCAAAGATTTAATAATGGATGGTGGTATGTCTTAAAGTCTTAATTTAAAAAATAATAAATATATAATGGAAGCAAGTAAAATATTAAAACTTAATAATTGTAGATAGCTTCTGATATGGGGAGGTGTAAAATAATGCCATTTATTTTAAAATGCTCTTTTAAATTGTCAGAAAGCTTTTGGAATTATTTTTAACTAAAATCAAGAGGGAAATTTGACTACAATGGGAATCATATATCACTCCCTAACAAGAAAGATTGAAATCAGAGAAAAGTGAGGCCTGACAGGCATAAATTGGCTCCTGTCTTTAGATATTTAGAAGATGCATTAGCCCTGTGTTCCTGACAGAACAGTGTTCCAGAGGTAGATTAAACCCTGTAAAATGTCTACACTAATCACTTTGGTGATTGCCCATCTTTTCCATTATAGTGGCCACTTTTTCCATTGTTTTCTTTCAGTATTCTAGTATGAAGGGGGAAGGAAAGATGGGTTGGGAAATGTATGTGTCCTTCTTAGTTCATTCCAGAAAAGGCATTTGATTTTCCAATAAAATCTCTCCATTGCTTCATGGCAGATTCTAGGTCTACCTTATGGTATACAATCCTTTATGACTTGGCCATCACTTAAAGACAATGACTTATAACACTTAGTATTTTGGTACCTTATATGATTTCCACAGCTACTGTAGGAGTAATATTTTTTTTTTTTACTTTCTATGGAACTAATTATTAGGAGGTTTATAAGAAAATCTAAATATGTGAATTTAAACAGATTCTGATATTTTCAACACATGATGAATGAAAGTAGCTATCAAAAACTACTGGAAGAAATTCCCAAAGAACTAATTTAAAAAAAAAATAAAAACAAAAAATGGTTTCAGAAGAACCAGTAACAGTGATTTTAAAGGCATTCTGAAGCAGATCTTCAAAGTAACAATTAACATTAGCCATTTTTCTTAAAGGAAGCCTCAAAGACATGCATTCCTTTAGATAGATTTTCCAACTTCCAGGGACACATGCGTTGCACACAATAAATATTATGCGTTTCCACTTAGCCAAGAAAAACCAGTACCTGCTAAACGATCAAATACTTTCTCCATGTTTGGTTTGGTTTGCTTCTAAACATTCTCATCTTCAATGAACCCATACCCAACTGCCTTTCACCTTAACTTCAAAGACATAGACATATTTCACATAAAAGCATGCACAAGGAAGACTATTCTGGCATGATGCTTGCTTTCATTTCCATTTACTTAAAAAATAAAATGAGCAAATACAGAAGGCTGAGGAGATAAAAGAAGCTCTGAGTGTCATATCAGGGATTTTTAAATTTTACCTGCCCTAGAGAATTGAGTAGAAGCCATTCTATGTGACTTCAGAGTCATTTAAGTGAATAAAATTATTTTTAAATTTTTAATTAAAATATTTTAATTAATAAAATAATTAGATGAATTAAGTAATCATCCTTAGTGACCTACCAAATAGGAACAATGAACGTTCTTTGACTCAGAGAATGAATGCTATATGCAAGGAAGGATTGAGTCCATATGAAGCATTTATACTGGAACTAGGCAGAATATCCACAAATGTTAGATAATACATTTATTTGTTTGTGGATACACACACACACACACACACACATACATACACACACATGTGCACACACATACACACACACATATGTCAAATGTATGAATCACTTCAATAGACTTACTAGAAATGTATATGTACTCATAACATTAATTAAACTGAAATATTGAATGAAATTATAATCTATGTGACAAACCTCTATGTACAGTGGCACTGATCCATAGTAAATATTCAGAACAGCCAGTGTATCTACAGGCTTATGACACCAAGATCAAATTTCAATTTTTCCCTTTGGCAATTAAGAATAACCCTGGAAAACTTTTGGGAGGGAAGAGAAAGTGCTTCACAATATAAATATTTCGTGCCCTGTTCAAATTATATTCACACACATTAAAATGAAACTGGATAAACTCAGTAGCTCAGAAATTGCTTTCTTAGCAAATGCTAAAGCCAATTAAACTATAGCTAGAATCATATAAGATATCAAGCCCTACCTGCCTGTATGTGTCCACAGCCACAAGAATATACAGACTTACACAAGTATAAATGACTTGTTTGTCTCAGTTAGAATCGTACAGAATAAGGGAGCAGAGGAAATGACAGAATGACATCTTTATGAAGTGCTTACTTTTATTTATTCAAAAATCCCTCTTCCAATTACTAAACTGAGAAAATGAACTCCCCCCCATCTTCTACATTAAATTTGTTTTCAAATAAGCCAAAACCAATTTTTAAAATATTTGATCTTCTTTTAAGATTTATTTTATGAATATGGGTACCTGAATGCACAGATATACACAGCACATGCATGTCTGGTCATGGATCTCCTGGAACTCAGGGTTACAGACAGTTTTGAGCTGTCATGAGGGTGCTGGGAATTGAACCTGGGTCCTCTAGTGGGGAGTAGCCAGTGCTCTTATCCATAGAGCCATCTCTCTAGTCCTCAAAATTCATTTTTTTCATCTGTTGTATCACATATGATGATGTAAATAATAAAGCCATATTATATGCCCATATACAAGTGAGCATACCTGTAACATACTGACATGCATATAAAAATATTCTTGAGTATTCTGTGAGAGAAAGGTACCATATGTCATACTTAAAAGTGCTTTAATATTAACAGCAGGCTTTTTGTGGGGAGAAAGGGACAATTTTAATCATTATTTCACAAAGAAAACGAGTCTCAATACAGCAACCTGTCAATATACAACCAGCAAATGGTGGCGGCAGGAGTCTAAGTGTATCTAACTGACTTTAAAGCCTGGGCTTTAGCCACTGTGGTAGGTTATTTTCTGCTGCCAACAGTATAGCTACCAGAGCAAGAGCTAGCTAGGTATGAAGGTAAGACTATTTCACAATTTTATAAATGTGGAAGCATGCACAAGAGTATGTGTATGTAGGAGAGAGACATAGAAAACCAGAGACCAACGAGAATATTCCTGTACCACAATTCTAAGACCCACTCCGCTGCATTGGGTGTTTTCTGCTACCCATTAGGAGCAGAACAGCTGTCCAACATCTCTCATAAACCAGCTCCTAATACATACGACATCACTTGCCTCAGAGTCATGTCTGTTGTCTTCCTTTAAAAGCCTGTCCCAGCTGCATTTCAAGCAGGCTCATGTAGTACCTCATCTGTGAGGCATCTCCGTGGACAACTAACATTTTGAAGTGCACACAAAATGGGACCAAGAGTGCCTTACTGTTAATTAAAACCATCCTGACAGCCACTGGCATGCCCTTTACAATGCGGCTCCCCTCTCACTCTCTCTCTGTTTGCCTTCTTGAGTCAACACATCTGCACCTGTAGACCGGCTCATGACAAATCAAATGTGAACAGTGAAGTAACTCTTGAAAAACAGGTTTGGATCCTTTTTATAAGATAAGCAATCAAATGCGTATGCGTGTGCATTGGTCAGATCCATGTAACATCCATAGCTGTTCTTACAAAAGAACATTAGACTTTCTGATAGCTTAAGGCAGAGGGCCTTTGGTACCCTTGAAAATGATGCAGGTTTCCAAACTGATTTCATTTATGGCAACTGGATCAAATTGCTATCAGAAATTTAAATGAAAAAATGCTTAAAATACTTACTCATTTATTCTAAAATAAAAATAATATCGTGACTTCTTAACAATATTTCTTGTAGAATAGCAGTTCTCTATGGCAAATGGGTTTAGTGTAAAGAATGGCATAAGTTTATCATTTTGCAATTACTCTTGAATTTTTGGTTTGATAGAGATGGGTTCATAATATTTATTTACATTCTGGCTGTTACTTTTGCTAAAGTGTAAGGATATTTTAGGCTTCACAAAGACGCCTGGTTGAGAAAGTCACAAACTTTTCAAAAGTCGCTTCAAATAATTTAAATATTCTTTTCATATGACACCAATATTCTTAAGAAATGTAGTCATTTTTTAACATTTAGTGGCAGGATAGAATCTGAAATAACATCATTAATTTTGTTTGTTTGTTTATTTGTTTGTTTTGTAATCTGCTGTGTTACAGCCCAAGGCTCCCTCCAGACATTGCAGCTGTCCTCAAAGACTTTCTTAACCACACTTGGAAAATCATTTGTGTGAAACAATGATCTCTGAAAAGAATATAATATGAATTAGTCTATCGGAGTGTCTGGGAAGTTGAAAAATTATGCAGTGTTACAAAAGGATTCTAGATGTTTGCTTTGTTCATGTTAGCATCCTGTGAAAAAGGAGAAGGAAGCCATCTTTGAGCTGTAATCTTGAAAACTTGGCTTCGGGAACAAAGTAGGCTCCCTTGTTCCCTGGTGTCCACTGACATGAGCAAATGACAAGCCTATACTTGGTAGTCCTGGATCCAATGACATCCACATACATTAGGAAGAAGTAAAAGAAAACTCCACACTTGGGAGCCATAACCAATATAATTCATAGAGTTGTACAACTTTTATTCAGTACTTCACGTCTGGAGTATATTCATGACAAGCTGACAATTAAAAATCCATGTCTATAAAAAATAATGTCAGGTCCCAGAAGAGTTGTTAATTTTACTTTATTACATGAAGCTTATCGGAGGGCAATGAACAAGGAAAATACTTTATAAGAATATGCTTTAATACCTAATATTTAGATGACTATACTGTTTTATTCTTATTTTAAAAACTTTTTGCCATTTATATACAGTGTTTTGATCAGATTCTCCTCATCTCAGAACTTTCAACAGATGTGCCTTCTAGTCCCTCCCTCTTTAACTTCATGGCCTCACTTCTTAAAAACTAGTCGAGTCTTAAAATGATTTTTTTTTAAAAAAGAAAACTTGAAATTAAAAATCAAGGCAAAAAAAGGTATTTGGATTTCATTGAATGACACAATGTAGCTGTGTGTCATCAAAACAAAATGTCATTAAGTAGAAATATAATAAAAGATCTGAAAATAAGGTGTATAAAACCTGAAGTACTCAAAATCTTCCAACACTGTACTTAAACCAAAATTTGATGACATCTCTAATGGTAGCTGCTGAAGATCATATCACTGAAGATATAATAAATGAATTAATTTTAGACAAATTTAGTTCCCTTGACTTTCTACAATGGGTACACCCAATTACTGGCATGTTCAAGATGTACCCTTAGCTTACTGACTTGTATTTCCTTACAAAACAAATCCAATTTTCACTCACATAACCTACCATCAAGACAACTGGCTATTTCCTCATTGCTGGTAAACAGACAGGACAGACCCAAATGAAGGAACTGCTCAACCTCAGTGTTTTTTCAAAAAAGATGTGGTAAATATGTAATTTTGTAAAGTATAGGGTTTGTAAGCAGTGACTCATGGGGATCACCAATAGCTCTCAGTGAAATCTGAAGTGAATTTATTAGAGGCTGGTTAGAAGTAGGCAAAGAATCACTGTATGTGGCTACTAATTGGGGGTCTCTTTCTATAACCACTTTCTGACCTCATCAGAATCATATGGCACACAAGGTGGGCATGATGGATCATGGCTGTAATCCCAGCACTTGGGTGGCTGAGGTTAGAGAAAACGCATTTCAGGACATCCTGGGCTATATAATCGAGGGGCAGGGAAGAGGCTGTAGAGTCACAAGTTGCATGGCTATCCCTCTGGTCGAATAGACACCACTGTAACTCAGACAATTTGCTTGATAATCCAAAGTTCTAAGAACACAGAAGGCTCATGACTATGCCAGTTACTAAAAGCAGTTTTACCCCACAGTTGCAAAGCATACAGGAGCTGCATGGAACAGTAGGACATAGAGCCTGCTAAACCGTTCTTGTAGACTTTGAGGGTGAACTTTACAATATTCATGACGCAAACTTAAAATATAGTTCACACATTAGCGTCGATTTTTAAAGGTGATACAGATAAATACATGGTGAATCAGAAAGAGAACTGAACGGGAGAATGTGATTCATGGTTCTTTGCTATTGATGGTTTGCGATTCAACTAGTGTTCACTAATGCCCTGTGAGATCTATTTCCAGTTTGGGTCACAGATATTTTAGATAATGCTTTCTTCTTTAAACAGAAAAATAAAATGTCCCATCAACTTTAGGACTATTCAATGTATTAAAATAATAATGCAGTACATATAAAATCATTTTCATGTTCACAGAACATACTACCCTATAACTTACATGTTATTTAGAAAAATGTATATACTTGGCTCAAAAAGGAAAACACAGTCCCTAATTTTTCTATTGATAAGATTCTTGTTGGAGAGAGGAAAACACAAAGGCTATTCCTATGGTGGTAAAAGATAGACTGGGTGAATATACATATATATATATACATATACATATACATATACATATACATATACATATACATATACATGGCATATATTAGATAGAAAACATCAGATATACATAAATAACCACAAGAAGTATCTTAACACACACCCTTTCTCTAACCACATGGCTCACTATGAAGTGTTCTAATTACAATTTGAATCTTGGAAGCTAAATAATTTATTTGTGGTTGTAGATATTTTGCTATACCAATAAATTAAATTAAAAAAATCAATAAACCAATGCATTGCTTGGTCTCATTTCTTTTTTTCTTTGGCTTAAAAGCACTCAATTAATGTTTCCATCGATAATACAAGAAGAACAAATCCCAATTAGGAAACTGGAAGGAGAATAAGCTTCTTTTTTAAAAGTATACTGAGAGTATATTTTGTTAAACTGGCTACTTCTAATTATGTATTATACAGTTAAAAGTACATAAAAACTAATTTTAAATGGCTAGCAATATTTATTTATTTATTTGCTGCTAATCAAGCATGTTTGTCATAAATTGTTTTTTATACTTTAAGCTATTAAAAAATCAACAATGCCTCAGTTAAAAGAAATAAGATCATTGATCCTGAAATTCTCCAAATTTTAGTTAAAGTCAGACAACAATAGTGGCATTTCAGAGAGACTTTGTATAATTTTACTGAGTATCAGAATACCTCTAAACTTCAATATTAACAAAAAAAAGCATGGCTTTATTTTGAATGTTATATTCAAACAAATAAAGGACATTAAATTAATATGTTTAAATGAGAAGACCTCCAGCAAATAAAGCAGTCACCTGTGTGTCTGTCTGTGTGTGTGTGTGTGTGTGTGTTACTCGTGTGTGTTTATAAGCACCCCTGCATGGTCTATAATATAAAGAAATCCTTGTTAAATTTGAATTTCAAGTAGTTTTATACTTAGTTTAAGGGGTTCATATTTATCTCTTTTGATGAACGCTATTTGCAAATGCCAAGACATTTTATGGTTTTTCTTTTTTTCAGTTTTTTTTTTATCTTTTTACCCCTCCACTCACCTAAAGACTGGCAACTTAGAGGAACCACAGCAAAACAAGAAAATGACTCTCTGTTTTCAATCCCACTGATCCCAATACCACTCATGCGACTTTTAACGGGATCACTGATAATCTGGCATATCATAACCTGAAGGGAATTGATAAAAATCCAACATTAGGGATGAAAATATTACAATAGAAGATAAATGAGAGGAAACAAAAAAACGACAAGCAAATCAAACTGTTTCTGAAAATGTCCTCCCTAAGATAACTGACAAATGTCCTTGCAATGGTTTGTTCAACAAAAAAAGTATAGCCATTACTCTGGATACAAACCACCCCCATTTCAGCAGAGATTGTTGTTGGTCTTGGTGTTATATAACTAAAGTATTTCTAAGGAAAGTCAAAGAGTGTTTGGCAGAGCTGGGAATCTCAGCATGCAGGCTTCCCACTGACTGAATCAGCTCTTGCTGGAAATTATTCAGAATGTGAATTCTTGGGCTCCATTTCAGACTAGCTCTTTCAGAAGACTGGGGGGTGGAGAGGTAGAACATTGGTATCCTGGTAACAAACCAGGCAGGCATACTGATGACACACCTGAGTCTGAAAATCACTGCTGGAGAGTTTAAGAAAACATGCCCTGAGGTTCCTCACACTTTGGGAATGTTAGATAAAAGACAACACTTAATTTGTCACAACAGGACATCACACCAACTATTCCAATAATGCTTAAATCAAAGAAACAGTACAGTTTGGTAAAATGGAGCCAACAACAAGAAATAAAAGCATAAGGGTGGAAACATATCTCCACCACCACGACGTGGGAGGGTTCAAAATTCTATATATAGAAAGTAACTTAAAATAGAATTGGCAGTTCTTAAGTCTACTTGGTTAGATCATAATGACATTGATGAGTTGCAAAAGTGATCACTCCTTTTTAAGCAGAAATTTAGCTGTGCTCTCCTGCACCTTTCCAACTGGTCCACAGTTTCCTCCTGATCAGCCCAGAGAAGACAAGAGATGCATTAGCACAGTGAGCTGTGTGATGCCTGCTCAGCAGAGATGGAAACCACGCCCAGTGTGCTGCTGGAAACTGCATCTCACTGCAATGAGCAAGGGTGCCATGCACCAGTAACCTGACCTTTAACCCGAGCTTGCCTTAGGGCCTCTGGAGATGGACTAAACCAAGGGATATACGGTCATTGCAACTGAAGAGCCTGTCAAAGTTGTACCATTCTCCCAGGGAGTAATTGGAATCTGAAATGGACTGTAAACTGCCTGGAATTGTGAGTTATAACACATCCTATTTCTCCTTTGTACTCAAATGTAACTATCCAAAATCAAACACCTTCCCATCAGACTGAGAGAGATTCTGCTACCTTGATTTCGGTCTTTGTTTTATAAGTCCTTGATGTAAAACATCCTCAAAAAAAAAAAGATAGCAACTTAAAGATGAATTTAAACATACAGTGCGACAGTATAAATTAACGACTTATCAGAACAACATCGTAATTTTGGAGAATATGGAACACAAAGTTGAGACCTCAAAGGGAATGTAATCTTTAGTATCATTAAAAGCAAATTTAAAGCAAGGTACTTTTAATTTCTAAAAACTAGAATCTACATATGGATGGATATATGTGGGTTTTTTCTCCCATTATGCCTTTGCCAGAAGGTGCTCTTTGTACCAGACAGAAAAACACAACGGTTCTTCACATCAATGTATGCTTTAAATTATACTAATAAGCATCAACATATCAGCTGTGAGGTGAGCCTACATTGCAAAAGACTGCTTCAGTTTACAGAAAATACCAGCTGTCTCCACTCTGTGAAGACGGATTACCACCTGCCCTGTTATCTTCCATATACAATACAAGGCACGTTGGCCATTTTACCCAGGATAACTGTCCCCATATGTTCTTTAATTCTAGACTGCACACAGCCTACCATTAAATATTCGCAAAGGAAAACTGTAAATAAGAGATTTGCATTGAAAGCAGGATGATTAAGCAGCGTTTGAGGCCCTATTTCACTGAATCGCCTTCCTTGTTCTCAAAACATTGTAGAAGCTACCCTTGGGACAGTATCACCAAGTTTAGATTAAAAGTAATGCATTGCATCCAGACATAAAACTGGTCTTGGTGTGGGAGGGGGTTGGGGAGACTGAGACGATAGCTCACTTGGGAAATTGTCCAACAAGCACAGGATCTGGGGTGAGGTCCCCAGAATTTCCAGCTAAATGTTAGAAGATTGAAGTTTGCATTTTAAAAATATTTGCTTTCCAAATTATCACATACATAATTTTCAGTAAAAGGCAGAAAATATCAAGATGCTAAAAAACAATGAATGTTATCTGCAGTTTAAAGAGCAGCATTTTTGAATAGTCTGTGAGCCAAAGAAACGGTGACTGTTGGCTTCTGCTCCTTTGCATCCAGTTTTCTTCACATTCCATTTCAAAAGGTACATTTCTGAGCACCCAGGGCACAGCATAAAGTACAAAAGAAGTACCAGTGTCCCTCTACAAAAGCTGAGAAGGGACTGCCATTTGAAAAGTAAAATATTCATTAAAAATGTTATACAATTTACTTTAAAGTGTTTAAAGAAGTGACAGGGATGTTTCCAAAAGTGCATGTTTTACAACAGAGTAATATAGAAAACAATATGCATCATTTTCAAATGCATTTGCTTACTTCCTAGCCTAGTATATGAAATCTATAATTAAATATTGTTATCCAAGAGCTGAGCCAATAGCTCTGTGGGTAAAGTGCTTACCAAATAAGCATGAGGACCAAATTCAGATCTACAGAATCCAGGTAAAACCAAGATGAAGTAATGCACTCTTATAGTCCAGAGCTGGGAATGTGGAAACGGTAGAATCCCTAGAGCTAGCTGGCCAGCCAGTATGTCTTAAAGGCATGCCTCAAATTCAGTAAGAGACCTTGTCTCTCATCACTGTGTCTTTATCACTGAAGAGCGATAAAGACATTGGATTTTGACCTCAGGTCTCTTGTCATAGCCATGTGTATAACATATATCTACAAGAACACATACATACACCACACACAAAAATTAATTAAGTATTGAAAAATTTTTTGACTGTTTATACATCTAAATAAAACTCAAACCCAGAGCAATGAATGTGGTAGATGGTTAGGCACCCAAGCCTAACCATCAAGTGTTAAGTTGAACCTTAACACTGTAACTAGAAGTAATTTAATTTAATTAAAATTGAGAGGCTTCTTATGTTTACTACTTGTGAAAGATGAGACCAAAGCCATGTAAAATTAATCTGGCTTTCAATATTTTGAACCAGTATGGATTGATAACATAAGTAACAACCTAAGGTAGTGAAAGCGAGTAAAATGTTATTAAAATCAAAATACTTTCTGAGGTAAGGTAGAATGATAGGGGAAATGAAGGCATCATAGAAAGGAGAGAAGCAGGATCCTTCCAGCCTCCTCTCCCTGCCTCTCTAGCTAGCTTCCCTGTGTCTCTACACTCTCCATTTCTTTGCTCTCCCTTTTCCACACTTCTTTTCTCTCTCTCCTCTTTCACCCCCCAAAAAAAAATCCCAAAATGCATCATCTTAAATTAGCTAAACTGATAAAAAATAACTTCACACACAGTCTCTCCTCATAGAACCATAAAAATTCTAGTCCACTTGGAGAGCAAAGATACACTGGTACTTAGGGATGCATTTTGTTGGACTCATAAAGTTCTCGTCCATCGTCCCAGTACTTAACCATTTTATTGCTTTCCACCTTGTGAAATATTAGAGTTCCTGATGAAACTTTGAAATAAAAGGAACAGGGAACCGAGATGAAAGGCACACAGGACAAAAGCTTTCTTGATTTACAAAACTTTTCTTAAAGGGAAGCAGAAAGCCATTGTGATGGTTAAAAAACAGGGCCCTTTGATAAGTGCAAAAGAGAAGTGCCTCTGTAGAGGGTCAGGTTACCTGAGGCTAAAGAGCAAGAAAACTTAACTGCCCGGGGCCTTGGTTTTTTTGTGGCAAGAACAATTCATTCATTGAACGCTAAGATTCCAAATTCAAAGTATGAGAGCACGGTATGATTTTCATCTAATCTGAACACAAGCCCAGTACCAATTCATAACAGACAAACAGCAACAGGGAAATGGAAGACTCCATATGGCCAAAACTTTTAAAAATACGTGGTCTTTTAAAAACTTCTAGCATTCCTTTCATAAAGCATTAAAGACATTAAGCCAGGAATATATACGTATGTGACAATTTTAAGCAATAATTGAATAGGGCATTTTAAAACTCTACTTGAAAAACCACAAAAGGTACCAACTGTATCACATCAAAAACTGGGACAACCCTCACCACCACCCCGCGCTAGCAATGGATGAAGAGATACCATGTTAATAGTGTTCTTTTATCAGTCAGGGGCAAAGCAGAAGGATGGCAGCCTTTTGTACATCCCAGTTTGATGCCGGGCTCTGTGGCCCAAGCTGTCTTATGCCTAGGACTCATAAAAATCAAATCAAATCCAGCAGCACAGGAAGACAGGTTGAGACCTGTGAACCACCATGGCACCCATAGACCTGCCCTCCAATACATGGCACAGGCAGGCCATTGAAATCCGCTTGTCTCCACCCCATGTAGCACAGATGGAGAATGTCCCCTACCCCTACCCCCTGGCACCTGCAATAGCCAAGAGAGCTGGCCCTTGGATCATGAAAGTGGGAGGGTTAGCCCTCCCCCTCACTGGCTGTATGGAGAGCAGGCCCTGCACCCCGTCTTGCGCAACACAGTGGAGTTGGTTATGATGGTTAAAGGTATGGGTGAGCCAGCCCTGAGAGTGTAAGAGCTGGAGAACTGGCCCAGCCCCTCACAGGCTGCAACTCATGGGAGAATGGGCTTCTGAACCATAACTGGGCAGCACAGTGGAGCTGACTGTAGAAGCACGGGTGTGGGTGAGCTTGTCCAAAGGGATGAGAGCAGGATTGCTGACCCTGCCTCTGATGGCACCATTGTGTAGCCTAGCTAACACAGTGCTGGAGAGCTTGACTTGATAGTGCAGATGGGGGAGCGCCAATGGGATGACCAGCTCAGCTACCACCCAGATCTAGGGCTCTGATTTGCTCCATCCCAAAAACTATACACAAGACAACAAACAGCTGGAATGACCAGGAAGGGATGACCAGCCCAGGTGAGGATTCAGTGTTGATGGTGTCACAGAGACCAGGAATCTCAGGCCAGAACAATGGCTCACTGCAATGAACAGTTACTGTTGAAGATGTGTGGACAGAGGAATGCATGGGTCACACTGTGACATATGACGGCTCCCATAAGGAGATGTTTTCTATGCTTCATTTTGTTGTTGTTGTGTGTGCATGTGCGTGTGCGTGTGTGTGTGTGTGCGTGTGTGTGTTATTTTGAGGGGTAGGTTGCAAGGGCGAAGAGGAGCTATGGGGCAATGAGGAGATGAGCAGAACTGGGGTGCATGAACCTCACAGGGAATCAACACAAAGTTTTTTTAAAAAAAAGCTGGGACAAACAGTAGCTATATAGTTAAAACAAGCATCCTATTTATCTGACATTCTCTTTGGGTTCCAATTGCCGCGGGTTTAAGTATTCTTCTGACACTATTCCAAATTGCAAACTATGCCTGGAAGAATCAATAACACAAATCAATGTCTTGATGTGGCATATATTGCTTGGATTTTAAACATCAGCCTTGATAATAGCAGTAATGGCTTACCATACTGCATATTTAATGTTACATATTTAAACAGAGTAAAAAACAGTCAGAGTAAACTTGAACAACCAACCCATATGCATGGAGAAAACAGGAGTTGACATCAAGCTGTGTGATAAAGAATACCACAGCTTGCTACCTTAAATGCCATTACAAGTTATCCGCTCTATATGAAACTACTTTCTTTTCAACAGTGAGCCCAGAGATTGTGCAAATGCACAGGTATATCATCTTCCACTATTGACTACTTGACTAAAGTAAAAATGCAAACAACAAAAACTGAGGAAAATTGAGATGAAAATGCAGATTTGGGAAATGCAGTTTCCATTAGATCACTATCTTCTAAATGAAGAAATTAAGAGACTCTCACTTGTTCAGCCTGGTCAAAATTACTCTCTGAACCTTGGGCTTCTGGGAACAGAGTCTGAAATTATAAAATTGGCAGTAACTTTGGGTTGGTCTTACTTAAATTATAAAGGCTTCCAATAACAATCTACACCTAGACTTTCAAAATGATATTCAAATTGCTGAAAAGACTTTGAAATAAGGGAAGACAAAAAGAAAACCCAGAGCCAGGTGTTACTCATTTAATTCCAACCTACTTCCACCAGAGTTCAAAACTGTTCATATTCAATTTCTATTTAAACTTAACCTCATAATCCTCTGTAGCTATTATCAACTAAATCCACAAAGAAATACATAGATCAAATTAGCACTGAGTTCTCACATGGTATAACATATGGTCAATTTTTCCACATACTGCTTATTTTTCTTCCCATGCTATTATTTTTATGGTGACAATTTTCTAAAATGTCCATGACACTTACTGATATAGTAGTTAGTACTAAAATGTACCTAAGATATATATTAAAACTTATATATTGGAAAAAATCATAACAGAGAAAATCAAGTAAAAAGACATTGAAACCATTCTTTCTCTAGGCTGATAAATGGAGTTTGGCATTCAATAACAAGCAGTATTCTATGTCCAACTTCATTATATATATCTTGCATTTGAAACTATTGCATTAAGTGATTATGAACAATATCTGATGAAACTACAGAGAAAATTCTATAACAAATGGCTTATAGCATCAGATCTAGTTAAATTGCGTAATCTCATAAGAGTCTTTTATTTTTCATCACAAAAGCTAGAAACAACTGTACATGGCCATCTGTGAACTAGTTACTACAGCAAACATTTAACAGATAATGTTATTATATATTTACCAGGAGGAAAAAATGGGCCTTAGCAAGAAAGAATCCAGTAAGATAGATAACTAAAGAGAAATTTAAAATTTTATCCTTGGCCTCTTTCCTGAATATTTGTCCATGTAATAATTCTTAATATTGGTATGAGACTTTCTCCTGAAATGGCTATTTATTCTAAGAAAAATATAGTTATTTGCATTACTGAGAATGACATGTCTAGAAAATAATGTATTTCTTAAATAGTTAGAAAGGAATGAAATTAATTATCCATATGTGTTGTGTTGTACATTTTGCCTGAGTCACTCTACTAAAGACCGAAATAATTAGCTATAAGTACTAAACTCACTTGGTTTTCATCAAGAAGTGAATAATTTTAGAATATTTACATTTTCAATATCATCCCTCAGCCAGGTCAAAGATAAAGAAGGCACAGTTAAGTATAACATGTAGAAACCCCAGTGTTAGGTAGTCCAAATCCATGCGACGTCTTTCTTTATGGATTCTTTGACACACATTCAGATAAAGGCTCAGGGACACAGTTCCACCAAGGGACACACAGTTCCCTCGCCTTTGAGAGATTTAGTTTAGGTTCATCTGGCTTTTATTAGAGTTCTAATTCAAAACCTCTGAACAAGTGCCGGAGAGATGGTTCAGGGGTTAAGAGCATTCATGCTCTCACTGAGGACCCAAGTTCTGTTCTCAGCAACCATGATGGATAGCTCACAACTGCCCCTAACTCCAGCTCCTCCGAGGGTGCCTCCACCCACACGCCGGCACATACACACTATTAATTTTAAAATAAAGCATTCATAAAATGTTCAAACAAGAATACAAAGTAGAAGTTAAAAACTTGGTTTCCTTCCAATCCTGGTTCTCAGCTTCCTTTCTTCAACATTGACCTCTTCTCTTTCTCCTTCCCTATGTGAGCTCTTGTTTATACTTAAGAGACAATGCTAGGGCAAGGCAGAGCTGACATTGGTGTGTGGAAGTTATATTTCTTTAAGCACATAGCACAATTCAGTGCTCACTGTAGACTTTCAGTAGTCATTAACTGGTATTTACTAATTATACATAGTAAGTCAAATATCAAAACATGATATTGTAAGCTACTAGTAGCAGATATTTTAATCAACACTTAAAAGTATGTACATACACACACACACACACACATACATATATGTGTAGCAGGAAGCAATAATCCTAATCAACAGTTTTCTATTAGAACTCAGTTTAAATGTGGTTATTATTTACATTTATAAGTGAAAATTATATAATTGATCAAAAACATTTGTCAGAAAATGAGAAGTATGTAGAATGTTATCATATGTCCTCCATTAGAGAAGAAGAATGTGGTATGAGATATCTATATAAAAGATATAATGATGAAAACAGGATAACAGGCATAACCTGTCACTTCAAACATTTATAGCTCTTTGTTCTGTATTCATCCAAATTCCTCTCTACTAGCTGGAGTGAAACTCATAATTTACTACAAGCCGTGATTAACCTCGCCCTTCCTTATACCTCCAAACCAATCACAGTCTTCAACCTGCCAACAGTTCTCTCCCTCTCCCTAGCCTGCCAATCTCAAATATCTGGTGCTAGGTTGAGCTCTCCTTTTGTCTTTTCAGTTGCCTCCCCAGGTACACCCATGACGAGTACACCCACCCATATGTACTCTGGTCTCCTCATAGTGCATTTCACATAGAGCACGGTGCTGAGCAACATGAAAACACTGAGATATGGCAAGTGGCTTATCCAGGATGCCCAACGTCTTCCTCGACTTTTACTGAATGTATGAATCTTCAGTGGTGCTTTTATTTAAAATAACCAAGTACTTTTAGACTCAGCAGTATTGTACTCACTTTGAGGAAAAGATAACATCTTAACTACGTTATCCCCTAAACTGCTGTATTCAGTTATTACTAGCCTCCAATATGTATGCCATCTCCAAAGGTACTGACCCCATCAGCATCACTGTCGTCATGAACATCATCATCATCATGATTGTTTCTGAATAGCATATCATGGTCACCTAACATTCCCATGGAGACACACGCAGAAACAGACTCAGTATGTTCTCTGAAAAGAGCTAGTCTATATTAAGATACCACGACTATCAGATTATTAAATTTACTGGCCAGAGATGAGTCATCTTGGGCTTTTTAAGTTGATGAAAAAAATCAGTGACTCAACAAAGTAAATCTGAGAGTGAGTTGGGTAGAATCAGTGTGTAAGGCACTAAAGGGAAGCTGACCAGTACCCAAGAACAGCTTCATCAATGCAAGTAAAGACAGTCCAGATGTAGGCAGAGAGCAAGCTAACTGACACTCGCTACTGCTCACATATTTACCTAACGGATTGCAACATCAATCCTAGGCTTTGAAGGATTAGTTGCATCATGACAGAAAGTCACAGCTATTGATGTGACTCAGATACAGTCTTCTCAGGTCTGTCCCTTTAAGTGACAATGAAGCAATGGAGTTTTTACCCAAAAGCAGTCTACCCTGTCACCACTAACCACATCCAAGAAGACAAAATCACGTAATTTCAAGCCACAGGCTGGCTTTAAGGAACAGTGGAAAGAAAATGAGTTACACACTATCGATTTACCTCCAGCTTCTCTGTCCGACTCCGATTTTATGAGAGAGGTGTCTGTTTGGAGTACACTAATCCATTGGTAAGTTGACTCGTCTGCAGCGCATAGCTACCCAGACCCTGGCTTACTCTTAAATGCAGAATGAACAGGTCTGGAAACAATTTACCGCAGGCACACAAAAATGTAAGTTTCGCATGTAAAAAGGAAATGCATGTAAAGTAATGCTAATATTCCACTGGTTCCTGTCTGTGATCCAGTGTGGATCAGGAGAAAAACACAGGAAAGCATAAAAGTTAGGTATTTACATACATATTGAAGATCCTATTGACTACCATATGGCCATACTTGTCCAGTGGAAATAAAAAAACCTCATGCTTCGGTATAATTTTATATAAAGGTAACTGTTTCAGATACAAAATGAATTTGTCTTAAGTTTTATGTTGGTAATTAAGAATTCTCCATGACTAAGGGAAATCAGTAATAATGAGAGACAGACTAAAAGAGGACTTTGGAGATGAACATACGTGTACCTCCTACACCTTGACTATACATTATAAATGGAGACCTGCCCCTGGCACATGTGTGGGAAGTTTTGGTTTATTATAATAATTACCATGAATCTTAACTTCAAATTCTTCCACAACTTTAGGGAATAAAAACCATGTTCTATGAAATGATTTTACTGAGGTATCATGACATTTAGCCAAATATAAAAGAGAGATAAATTGATTATGTTATCTTTCATATTTAAAGCTCAATACTCTTCTCCCACTGTGTCTGCTTAAAAATTCCATGGTGGTTTTCCACTTACATAAACACAATTTCTAAAACTTAAGTATTCTCTCTAAGGTGTTTAAAAAGCTTCCAAACATCCAAGAATACACTTAAGGAGTTTAATTAGCCCCTTATGTTGAATAAATGAAGAGTTTGTTGAAAATACTAAGTGAAATACGGGTCATTCTGAAATGAGAAATCTCATGTAGTTTCAGAAAGATCCCAAATGGAATACCTCTGAGATAATATGATTTCATCTCAAAACAAGCCTACCTTCTTTTTAAAAAATCAAAATCTTAGATAAGCTACAGCATTTCTGAATGAGCTTTCAAGGTACAGAATACAGACACACGCATAAATATATATAATAAAACATGTAACAGGCCACCTGCACAAAGATATGCTTTTCCGTAGGGAACAAAATTGAGTATGCAGTTAAAGTTGTCAAACAGTTTTTATGTTCACATGAATGAGGGACAAAGGGTTGTAGGCATCCAGGAACTCACATCAAAAAGATACATACAGTTTACAGAGCAAAGGCCAGCAGCCCGACAAATATAAAGTTCTAGTTTATAATTTAAATTTGAGCTACAGTTTCACCCCACTCCAAACGGGGGGGGGGGACACAAATAAAACAGAACTTTAAACATTTCACAAAATAGATGTCCTTGGTTGTCATCAAAAATGTCTTGGGATATTTTGGTGTGTTAGACCATCAGGAGACAGGCTTCACTTTGAAAAAAAAAAAAAGAAAAAAAAAAGAAAACCAGCAGTTACCTTGACTCTCCAGTATACTGTGGAAAAACACTCTAGCCCTTATCAGTGGGCTAACTCATGAAAAACAAACCAATTAAAAACTAGTTTTCTTACAAAAGAGTAAAATTTTAAAGGGAAAAATGTCATGGAATAGCCCAATTGGAGCTGGAAAACCATAGGCAGAGCAGCCTGAGCAAATCAAATAAAAACCTCTCTTCTTGCCCATCCTTCTGTCCTTCCTACTTATTTTAATAAAGCTACTCCCTGACTTTCAAGAATTAAGATTGTACAGCTTTGAAAACAACAACAAAAAGAAACATCAAAAGTTCTAAGGGAATCAATGATTGTCTTCTTTTTTTCTCATTTATTTATTTGTTTGTTTGTTGATTCACATTGCATCCCCGCTTTCTGTTTCTCCCCCTCTCATCCTTGCAAATCTCTCCCCTCTGTTACCTCCTCCCCTCTGCTCAGAGAAGGGGAAGGCCCCTTGGGTACTACTCTACCCTGGGATATCTAATCCCAGCACCACTGAGCATATTCTTTCCCATGGAGGCTCATAACTTGACTCTTCTCTGTATAATGCCCATTTCTGACCATTCCAAATTATATTCTAACAGGTGTCGAATTATGCAATTACTATGTGAGGTGACAATCACTATAATGTGCAGAATAAAATGATGTCATAAAGGTTCAGGAGCATCATCAGGTTCTCCCAAAAGTCACCACAAACTCAATTCCCGAGAATTAAACTCATAGCACATTCATCTGTCAAACACAGTTGAGGATTTTTCTGTGCCCAGAAGTGTTCAGCAGTCATTAAGATTCTTGTTCCTATAAAACTGACATATATTCCAAATCAGGAGTTCAGCAAGAGTCAAGTATGCATTACGTGTTAGTCATATGAACCCATGCCTATTTGTATGCAGCTGTATACGTGTTGTAAGTCATTTGTTGATAAAATACCAGCAGACTAATTATGATCCTTCTCTTCCCCAGGACCAGAGAATCTGTCTACAGAATTCAAATTTATCACCAGATAGATAGTAACACTGAATCATAGAACATGTTGTGAGTGTGTTTCTTGCTATTCTAAAGCAAACTTGACCTTTGTGAAAATCAAGAGACTGTGTGGGTGTGTAGCCGGGAGCAGGGTGAGAGGTAGTTATGCTCTCAGAGGCCCTTACTCCCCTTTCCTGCTAGTCTCCAGCTCCCCCACACAGGGTCCTGAGAACTAGGGTCCAGGCTGTAGCTCCTCTGCCCCTCCCCACCTGGAGCACTGGCACCACCTCAGCACAAATCATGTGCTGATTACCCACTTCCTCTGAGATACACAAAACCATCTTCAAACTTAGACCCTGGACTTACCAGGAGTCAGTGTCAACCTGCTTTAACTGGCTAAGACTTTCACTAACAGTTGTTCTGTGTCCCACAGCACATGTAGTAGCAAAGATGACTGAACTCAGATGAAAAACCAATATTTAAACTTTGTCAATTCTGTTAGTGAACTAACATTCCCCCAAAAGCATGATTATATATATTATAACATTACCTTTATACATATAATTTAGTTTTTTGTGTATTTTGTATGTATTTTAATATGTATGCTTCTATAGTCACATCTTATAAAACATTATGTATAGCTCTAGAGAAATGGTACTTTAGAATTTAAAAATTGGTATTAAACACACATACCAAATTATAAAATACACAGTCAGCATCATACAAAGTGACAAAGTAACATCTAAACAAAGCTATAAAATAATTTGAATTAAATATTAATCAGTTGTACAATTATACCAAATCAATTTCATGCTTTGCCATTTAAAAGGATGAGAGTAAACTGAAGTATAAATTATTTATAAGAAAAATAATCTATAATAACATTGAGCTAATTATCTCAGTAATTGCTGTGTTTCGGGGCAAGGTTAGAGGGATGTGGATTCCTTGTTCATATTTTCTGCGACCAAAATTTCATGAATAAATCATATGCTCCAACCCAATTTTCTAATACCTAAAGAATGTTTGCATCTGCCATTCTAAAATCTCCCCAAACCAAAAAAGAACTGAAATGAATCTGCACAAGGTAGAAAAAATATTTCCTTGTGTGTGTGTGTGTGTGTGTGTGTGTATGTGTGTATATGTGCGTGTGTGGACACGTACGCGTGTATGTGTATATATGTGTGTGTGTATGTGTGTATATGTGCGTGTGTGGACACGTACGCGTGTATGTGTATATATGTGTGTGTGTATGTGTGTATATGTGCGTGTGTGGACACGTACACGTGTATGTGTATATATGTGTGTGTATATCTTTATTGGCCACGATTAAATACCTTTTCAACTAGAACTGCATCAGCCAAATGAACTTTCTTATCTACCTCCATTAAGTAATGCTTAATAGCTTAGCTTAGACAATTGTTATCATGAAGCACAACGGAATTGATCAATGAAGCAAGCACCAATGCCAACATTATGTCTTATTTAAGAAAAAGAAGAATGTGCTAAAATGAATAAACATTTTAATTTTTAATATTTAATTAAATGTTTAACATATTTGTAAATGAAAAATATAGCTTAAATATTTATACTAAACTCTTTTGACAATATTTAAAGTTTTAATTTTAGTCCATTAACTAAAATTTCAATGGAACATGTTATTAAAACAACTATTGAGACGCTTTCATACTTCAGATTTATTTTTTAAAGATTTATTTATTCATTTTACATATATGAGTGCTCTGTCCGCAGGTAAATCTGCATTCCAGAAGAGGGCATCAGATCTCATTATAGATGGTTATAAGCCACCATGTGATTTTCTGGGACTTGAACTCAGGACCTCCAGAACAGCAGTCAGTATTCTTGACTGCTGAAACATCTCTCCAGGTCCCACATTTCAGATTTAAACTATGAATGTTAAGGAATATTTCCTTACTTAGCTTAGTTAACAACTAAGGGACATCATGATGGTCAGTTATTTATGTCAGTCCATATAAATGTATATTTCTTTGTTAATGTTCATATAGTATAATTTTGGGTAACTAAATTAAATCAAAAAGTTTTCATTCTATTTAAGATCGCATGGAATTTTATAATCTGAAGTATGGGATCATTTTATTAAATAATTTATGCTGAATAGACCTCATTCACTTAATGTTCCCCATAGGCAGGCTTCTTAAATGCTGGTCCTTTGCTGCTGATACTATTGTGAGGAATTGTAGAAACCCCAGCAGGAGAGGAAGTGGGTAGCTGCTGAGAAGGATGGCTCTTGGGAGCCTATTATCCTTCTGTTCTTTCCCCTTACTTGGAGTCATATGACTTTAGTTGCTCCCCATGAATTCTCTACTCTAATAAGCTGAATCGTCAAGAAGATAGGAGCCAAAATAAGTAATTTCTGCCTGGTTACTGTCAAAATTTTTATTCCTAAAGACAAGAAAGTAATTAAAACTGATGGGGTTTTCGTCCAGACAGTCTCTTCTTTGAAGTTGCAAACACTACAAGTTGAAATGTGTTTAATATACTTGACCTATCAAACATGATAAGCTTAGCAATATAACTACTACAATGCGGTTGCATAAGTAGGGAAACCTATATTGAACCATCAGAAGTTAAATACTGCATGTACTCCAGAGGTCTTTGGAAATATTTGGAGAAGGCATGATGCTATACATCAGGAATCCCAGTACTTGAGAGGCTGAGTCTTAAGGCGTACAAGTCTGAGACAGCATAGCAAGACATTCACAGAACAAAAACACAAAGGAAAGTCTAGCAGAGTTGGACAAATACAAACAGGACCTCCTATTAGAATTGACTATAGAATATCTCTAGAGAATGAGAGGCATAAAGCAGAGACCATGCAGAGACTGGGGTGATTTTTGTACAATTTCTCCTTTCTTTGAGAAACAAATATGTAAATTTTTACCTGAGCCCCTTATAGTACTAAGTGCACACTGCCTTTCTTTGTTGTTGCTTGGGAGGGATCATTTTATAGAATCTTTACTGACAACGATTCAGTAACAATACATCCATTGTGTCTACACTAAGACCTACAAGCTACATATACATTAAACAGTAATTAAGACAAGTAAAGTCTTAACCACAATAATAAGGGCTACATACTGTGAAAAAGCAAGACAGGGCTGTGGCAGGAACGTTAACCTTGACATGAAGGCACAAATGCAGATTTGCAGAAAAAGAACTCTGAAGGAAGCCATGGGTCAGCTCTGAAGCAATGAATAGTTTCTTCCAGATCAAAGAGATGGGAGTGAGTTCTAAGCCACCACACCAAGATTACACAGATCCTTGCACATCCTGTAAAGGAACTTAAACCTTAAAAGAAGTAAGAACCTCTGAATGAACAATCTAGAAGCACACATGAGTTTTCATCTATAAAGGATTATTGCCAACATTCCAATGAGAAGTAGCATTGATGCTATCTAGGAAGGTATCAAAGGCAATGGAGTTGAGTAGAAAGATTCTAAAACTACTTAGGAAAATTATCAACTAATATCTATTCACAAACAGACATATGGTGATGGAAAATTGATGGTAAGAATCAATCTTAGCTTTCTGGATTTGTGTGCTGGCTGGCTGGTGAATTATTTCCAATGTCTGAATATTTTAGAAGAAAGAGAAATAAAATAATAACCATCAGGACAGTGACCCAGAGGTGTGACCAATTCTTCCAAACACAGGTAAGAATAAAGATTAAGGCCGTGAGTCAAAGAACATGGTAGAAAGTAAAGACAAACTGAATACCAGAACTAAAGAGGCAGTCTTCTCATCTAAGGTAATTCACAGAGCAAAGGACAGAAGATTGACAACAATAAATCCTCAAGAAACTTGGTTATTTTAACTATAGACCACAGAACCAGCCACCCAGATAAATAGGAAGCAAGGTCTGAGGCCCACTGTACTTTCTCTGAATGGCCATCTTCAAAATCAACTTTAAACTTAACTGGTTAAGTTGCTTAAGTTAGGTTATACACAGGAAGAAGCCCTCTGATTAAAGTCAACACATTAGAGGAAGGAGAATTTTTCACAAATAAGGTCAGAGACTCACAAAGAAGTAAGTTATGCCAACTATAATACACAAAGTTAGAAAGTAGAAATCAAGGCTAGAAGATACTCATCACATTGACAGTGCCAAGGTAACACCATCTTAGAAACGCCCATGTTGGAATCTTGAACAAGATCAACATGTTCTTCAAGATACTAAAAGAAAAGGAGAGCTACCTCTGTTGGCAATGTTCCTGCCACACAGCATGAAGACCAGAACTGGGTCACTACTGGAAGCAGAGGCAAGTGAATTTCTGAGTTTGAGACCAGCCTTGTCTACAGAGTGAGTTCTAGGAAAGTCATGGCTATATAGCAAAATCTTGTCTAGAAAACTGAAAAATGAGGGGAGAGCTCTATCTCAAAAGTAGAAAAAAACAAAGACCAAGATAAACAGCTCCTAAAGGGTACCATCCAAGGTTGACTACTAGCCTGTATAAGCACATATAGATATACACATCTGGCAGTGACATCCATACATAGAGCACACACAAACACATATATACATGCACAAAAATACATACATGCACACACACACACACACACACACACACATACACACACTGCAGATGGAGCAAAGGGTACTTCCCAGAATTCCAGATGGAAACAGAGCATTACCATGACTACTGAATGATGACGAATACCATATACACGAACTTGCATTACACAGATACTTTCCTCCTCCTCCTGTTACCCAAAGTATTCTCTGAGAAGACAAGAGTGGATAGATTATTTTGGAAGTCACGCTGATTTAAATCCTCCATCTTTGTTCCGTGTCTGTGATGGCTAATCTTCATTGTCAAATTGACTGGATTTGAATTACCTAGGAGATACACCTCTGGGCATACCTTTGAGATTGGTTACAAGATAGGTTAAAGAGAGGTGGGAAGCCCTATTCTGGATGCAGGTAGTACCACCTCTGGACCTGGGGTCTCAGGCGGAATGTATGTAAATGACAGAGAGAAGAAGACAGATAAGTGCCAGCATCCTCCACTCCCTGCTCCATATGGGATGAGGAGTACTGGCTCCTGGTCCTCATTGCCAGTGGATACTATGCTCTCAAAAAGGGAATCAAAGGAATTCTTTTCTCCTTGAGTTCTTTTGATCACAACAAGAAAGTAACCAACAGCGTATTATTCATCAATACTTGACTCACAAATCTTATCCAAAAGGAGGTATTATTTAAACTTTGTTTATAAAAACATTTTTCAATTTATCTAACACTCCACTACATAATATAATGGAACATATTTTGAGTCAGGGCACAGAGAAATACTGAAATGTGAACCATGCCAGTAACAGTAGACTTGTAAAACCAAAAGACTACGTTTGTCATTTGAGGTAGACTGTGTATTGATAAGCTAGACTTATATATCATTTACAAATATTTGTCCAGATTTTAAATCCTGTTGTGTGTGAGAAGATGACTATCCCTGGTGAAATGTTAGAGAGATTATCCATATCACTTGCAGCCATAAATAGCATTAGGATTCCTGAATTTACCTTCCTCAAATGAGAAGGGATACTTTGGTAGCATTGAAATTTCAGAAATCTACTTACTAATATATGGCTGTCAAGGTAAACTACAGATAGTATAATGGCTACTACTGATATCCACCAGGCACAGTTCAAAACCCTTCATATACATCAATATATAATATAATATAATATAATATAATATAATATAATATAATATAATATAATATAATAAATATAATATAATAATTAATATAATGCATCTATGTTACTCAGTTTCTATCACTATAAGGAACCTGAGACACTATACTTAAAAGAAGGAATGTCTTCTTTGGGCTTTTGGCTGCAGAGGTTTTATCTATGCTGTGGCTTGGTTCCTTGGGCCCATGGCAGAATAGTACATTAGGCCAAGTTACCATAGCACAGGAAGCTACATACTTCATAGTGGCCAGAAACAAAGAAAGAAAAGGAAGCAAGCCTTGTGGGCCCACTATACCAGCAGTTCTTAACTTGTAGGTGGCGAACCATTTGAGGTTGGCACAAGTGACTCTTTCACGGGGGTGACATATCAGATATCCTGCATATCAGATATTTACATTATGATTCACAACAGTAGCAGAATTACAGTTATGAAGTAGCAACAAGATAACTTTATGTTTGGGGATCACCACAACATGAGATGTATTAAAGGGTTATAGCATTAGGAAGGTAGAGAACTGCTGTATACAGTTCCAGGTCACTCACATTGATCTAACTAACCCCCTTCCATCAGGCTCTACTTCCTGAAGACCCCATCTCTTGGTTGTGACATGCCAGGAGCTCAAGCCCTTCAACACTTGTGTCTGTGGAAGAAATCCCAGATCTAATCTACAGCACTTCCCCATAACTCTATAAGGTAAGGAAAATTAGTACTTTGCAGAGGGTGAATAACTTCAGGTGGTTTGCAAAACTATGTTAAGCAAGCATCTGCCGGCTTCTTGAAAACAAAAACTTGTTTTAGCATAATGACAAGATGAATTTCACCACCTCTGAAGAGTTTCCATAAAGCCTACAATAAGCACTAACCTCACGGGTTATGAAACCAAACAAGGGACTGCAGAGACACAGTAATTAAGAGCTCTGGCTGCTCTTCTACAAGACCCAGCTTCAATTATAGCACTCACATGGTGGCTTATAACCATCTGTAACTCCAGCTCCAGGGGATTGGACACCCTCTTCAAGACATCCGTGGACACCGGGCACACATGTAATGCACAGACATACATTCAAGCAAAGCACCCATACAAATAAAATAAAGATAATTTGAAAAATTAGGAATAATAAGTCTTCTTAACGTAGGTCATAGAAATGCATTGTTGGTCATTAAAACTGAGGTGGCTTTAAGAATCACAAAGGATGTGGTTTCGAGAGTTTCCATCCATGGAGACTATGAAGAGACTTCGGCAGTAGGTAATGGCAGTTTGTAAAGGAAGAAGGACTGGTTTTATTGTCCACTAGTGTAATAGACTCAACTCATAGTCTAAGGTTCTTAGGGGGCCTTAAATAAGAAAGAAGGATAGAAACAGAACTGCCTACAGGTTCTCAAGCCACAGGCCGTGCAAACATTCCACCTCCCCTGCCATGTTTTCATGACTGCTGGGATTTTTGCTGTTGTTGGTTTCGTTTTGTTTTCTCCTGCTCTTTCTAGAGGCAGATCTCAAAAGAAACCAGATAATGTCACACAGTCCAAGAAACTCTATAAGCAAGGCTTAACAAAGCTATAATCTGCAGTGCTTGTCGCTTGGAAAACCAAAATGTCACTTGGAAAAACAACAGCACTATTAAGCTAATATAATCAAAATATTCAAAATATCCCTTTACCTCAGATATGGGCTCCTGATTGAGTTTTCTGGTGTCTGAATAGAGTAAGAATCTTTCAAACAGTGTCTCAACAGAACCTAGTCTAGATATACTACAGCATCACCCAGTAAAGACACGGGCACATTTGAGACAGAATTCTTATCCTGTTTGGGAAGGGGACTGTCTTCTCCTATTTCCTTTTTAATTCCCTGGCTTTTATTTTAAAATTCTTGTCAAGGTTGACTAGCTAAGATTTAAAATGTTCTCACTCAGGAATCCTTAATATCTTGATCATAAACCTTTATTTCTCGTGACAAGTGTAAAATGTCATATGCTCTATTAAAGCTTCAATTTCAAGCTAGGTTAAACACAACAACTCAAAATGAAACAAACGCTACCATTTCTTCCTTTAGAGACTAAGGAGCCAAAGTAGAAACTGCTTTATTTTACTTAACAACTTGAACATCAGAACTACTTTATTAAAAATTAGGGCCCACTTAATGACAATCTTCAAACACATGAGCTGCCATATTTTTTAAAAAAGCTTCTCTCTGTAATCAGGATGAAAATGAATGAACGCTGTAGGCAATATCACAGGATTTAAGCAAATTAAGTAATAACTTCTTGTTAACACAGTGCATAAAAGTAGTATTAATGGTGCTGGCTGGATAATCTTTTATTCTGTGCCTCTTTTTACTACAACAAATCATCTTTAGCCAAGTTAATCTAAGTTAGAGGGAGAGATTAAACGGCTTCCAAATGACCCTACTAGTATGTTTGCGGTTTTATTAAAGCAACCTACTTTTACCAGTATTTTGATTTAAATAAATGTAAACAAGAGAACCTAGAATTTCACTCTTGGATATGTTAAGCAAATATCGGCTGCCATGAACTTGCTAAAAAAAAAAAATCTGACATTTTACAGATATTACTTTTCTTGCTAAATAAATACTGATGATAGAGGATGGACTAGCCTAGTCTCTGTTTAACATCCCACTAGTTGTAATTTCCTCATATCTATTTATAAATATTTTATATAGTAAACATTATTTGTCCTTACTTATCCAAGAAAATATCTTTCTCTACTCTTCTGAGCCTAATGCCCATTTGATCTATAACCTCCTCGGCCTTGCATCTGTTTCAACTCCTGCTGGTACAAGCAGCGCCCCCTATGTCCTGCTGATACATGCAGCGCTCCCTATGCCCTGCTGGTACATGCAGCGCCCCCTAAGCCCGGCTGGTACTTGAAGTCCGTTCTCTTGGTTGCTGCATCTCTCTTTCTCCTTCTGCATCCCTACCCTGTCACTCTAATTGCCTTCCTCTGCATTCTCCGTGAGCTTTTCTTTCCCTGCGTTGCTGTTTCTGCCCCTCGTTTCCTGTCTTTACAGTCTCTGGTGCACTTTACCCAGCACACTCAACCTAGCGCCTCCCAATGCTCACTGCTCTAGATCAGGTAATTCACCTGTCATGTACCACCTCTCAAAAGCCTACCACACTGAGAAGAGAATGTCTGGACCAAGAGACGCATTTATCTCTGCTACCATTTCTCTTTTATAATATTAAAACTATACTTTATTTTTTTAACGCCACTACACTGTGCCCACATTCCCAAAGGGCATTTGTGACTCTAGGGAAGGACCAGAACCCTGAACAACGGGGAAAAATTCAAGTTTGGTTTTCTCAAATCTTGTTTACATTTCAAAACAATGCCCTGGTCAAACTCACGTCAATGCACACCAGAGTGTCTCCGTTTTGAACGTGCATATGAGTCACTCAGCAAAAGTGGTAAAACACGGGCCCGTCACACGTGGAATGAAACAGCATTTGGAAGTCTTAATACCGGTCTATGACCCACGGAGGATTCCATGTTCTGCTTTGGGTTTGTAGGCCTCCTCATGCCTGAATCTGTTCTCCTTTACTGCTAAGTGGACCTAGCGTCACTGTCATACATGTTTCTAATAGTTTTATATACTGCATTTTCTAGATTTCAATGTGCCGGTCAAGGTTTATTTTAATTAGGTTAATTTTTTTCTTTCAGTTTTTGTTTCATTTGCCACAGACCTAAGCTGAAAATATAAGAGATAAAAAGCATTGCTGTGATGAGATTTTCCTTACATTCTTCATTAAATCTGCTTTAGTAAAGAGATGTCCTTGATTATTATAGAAGTTTTAAATCAATGTATATAGACAAATCATAAGACTATTATACGAAATAATCTCTGATGTGGAGAGGGGAGAGACTGCAAGGTTGCTAAGTTCTATTTTATACACATAAAATATCCAGGAAACCCCCAAGAAATCCATTTTTGGGCATAGTAGGGAGTTACTACATATCAGAGCATAAAAAAAAATTCCTTGGATTTTTGTATTAAGAGTTAACTAAATTCCTTAACTGTTATATTCATAAAAAGACACTTAAATATTCCAGAACATTGAATGAGGGAAAAATGTTCAGGACAATAGTATGCTACAAAGACATTTTAGACAAATTTTATTAAGAGGTATACTTTTATTGAGAGGTAGAGGGTTGGATTTACACAGCATGTATGAGACACTGAGCTTGATCCTAGCGGCACAATAATTGATATCACTTTGTTGAGACTTAATATTTACACATCTTTTTGATATGCTGTATATTAATTTGCTACAGATGTATGTAAAACAGGTAGTGATAAAATCAGCATGTTAGGCACGTCCATAACCTGAAACATAAATCGTTCCCTGTGTTGAGAGTTTGCCTACTATTCCAGTTATTTGGAAATAAACCTCAAGTGATGGTGTGCAATTGGTATCCTGCTGTGCTGTACAAACCCATTCATTTTCCCTTCCTAGTTTTATTTTGGTGATTGTATGAATGAGAATGGTCTCCTCTTAACTGATATATCCTATTAACTGATATAACTGAATGTTTGGTCCCTAGTTGGTGGAACTGTTTTGGGAAGGATTAGAAGATGTGTCCTGGTTAGAGGAGATGTGTCACTGGAGGTAGGCTTTGAGGTCTCAGAAGCCCATACCAGGCCCAGTCTCTTATCCTCTCTGCCTCCAATTTGCAAATCAGGATGCAAGTTCTCAGCTACTGCTCTAGTGTCAGGCCTGCTTGCCAGCTGCTGCACTTTCTGTCAGGATGGTTATGGACTCACCCTCTGGAACTGGAAGGGAGGCACCCAATCAAATGCTTTATTTTATATGTTGCCTTGGTCATGGTGTCTCTCCAAAGCGATCAAAAAGTAACCAGAACAGGCTTCCTTTCTTTTCTTTCAGTTTGGCCTTTTTCTCTCATCTTTCCCACTCTCTAGTAACTACTGTTCGACTTCATTCTTCTATGAGATTAACAAAGGAGTTAATGCTTTGTACCACAGGATGCTTACCTTTGTATGTCTATTTATTTCCCTGAACATGATGACCTATCATGCTATCTAATTTTCTTCAAGGAACAAAGCTCCATTCTTTTTCCTGTGGCTGAATATTACAGATACACACCTCCTCTGCCTTATCCTTTAACCCACTGATGGATACTGCCATGGTCTAGATCTTCAGGGCTTCCCATTGACTAAGCCATCTTGTGGCAGAAGTTGCTAGAACCTTTAAGGTATGGGGCCCAGTGAATGGCAGTTAGGTTATTGGAGTCTGATCCCCTTGAAGGTGATCTTTACCCTTTCTTTAGACTTTCATTTAAATCTTACATGACGTAACGACTTATTCAATGCTCTCCCCTATATCCTCCCTCACCAGATAGTCCAACCTGAGAGAACAAAAGAAATTCATGACACTGCGAACCACATATAATAAATCTTTTCATCTTTTCATTTTATTATCTCAGGACACAGCTGGTACTGTATAGTGACTATCATGTTAGTAATCTAATCACAAGGATCCCATGTTGTAGGTGCTTGTAGTGAAGTGTTGGATATCATATAAGGTTTGAAATATATACTGGCTGGGGGGGCATATGAAAAGTCTAGACCATTCTTTGAAGTGGTGTTATGATCCTTCAGCATTCTTATTCCATAGAAAATGAAACATCTTAGAACCATGGTAGATTGCTTCATTAATTATGGGGCAGGAATGACAGTAGGTACTGAGGGCAAAAGGATAACTCTATAGTTTGATACTGTGTGTTCAGCATGTGTTTTGGGTACAACAGAAGCACTCAGAGCTAAGGGCTGAACACAAGAGGTATACTGAGTCAACGACTAATGGAATAAGAAGCTAGTATGATATTTCAGATAAAGAAACTGACTTAGTACTGTGACAGACATAATAACTACTGGGAGCCATCAGACTATCGACCTGCATTCCAAACTGCCAATGATACTGGCATAATCATAGACTTGATCCTGCTTTATAATCCCCAATAATTGTATCTCCCACAACCTTCCAGCTTCTATTTCACCCTCCAAAATGAGAGTCAAACCCTCCGTTTTTTCCCTAGCTCCTATCACCAACTTCAAACCACCAATGATTCTGTATGAAATACTCACAATGACCCTAATTTATCTCTTCTAATCATCTCCTAACTCATTCTGTACACAAGGTATTCTCGGGTACCATACATGTGATGTTTTAAACTGATAAATCACACCGAGTCAACTCCATCATTATCTAGACTTCCGTGGCACTGTTCCACTGAACACAGAACATCTTCCTGTGGCTGTAAAGTCTACCTTCCATGGCTTTGACCATGCCCTGTCAATCTTCCTTACTCATACTGCAGTCTTAGAATTTATTATTTTCTCAAATGTGCCCAAGCTTATCATTTCCTCTTAGCCCTTCATGTAGTTGGAAATGAGTTTCTCTTTGTTCTTAGTAATACCCTCATGAAACTCACCTCTCAGCTCTTTTTTACTCCATGTGACACGTGTCACAATTGAACAGAAAGCATCTATTTGTATTTACATCCCCTTCACTGCCCTCTCCTCCTGGTTACCTAGTCCTCCTGAAAAGATTAAGGCAAGAATATTTTGTTGTTTTTACTTGTTTTTACTCACTCGTAAAGAGCAAGAGCATTTATGAATGATTAGAGAAATATATTTAGGAAAAACTTATAATAGTCTATACTGTAGCTGTCTGCTCTCCATACTTCTACACCCCATTTACTTTTTAAATACATTATAAAAAGTTGCCTCTATGAAGTAACAAAGTGACAGAAGAACTTCATTTCACAAAGACATTTAACAATGCTACATTTTAGTTTGACAAATTTATAGGTTGGACAATTTCAGTTGCCAAGGAATGACAGCCTTAGTTAAATTAGATTTTATTTGATTAAAATTAATTATACTAAGAAAGTATGTTGATGGTAAACAAATGTGCCCGGAAAAAAATGTTTTAAAGTAAATACTAATGATCTCAAATCAGTCTAAACATGAAAGAATGAGTTCCAGCATTTAAATCATCAATAAATGTCAGGGACTTAAGAAAAGAGAAAGAGACAGCTATCCACCTTCTGTCTTATGAGCTTTTAAAGACAGTGCTGTTGGTTCAATGAGAGCCTACCAAGAATTTCTTACAAATAAGTAGATGTGGAAATGATTCTCTGGAAACTACAAGGGGCTGCATCTCTTTTCTGCATGTACAACTATCATTGCATTTTTAAGAAAATGATGGGAGCGGTCCATGAGATTCATGATAGGGCTTGTCACCATCACCCAGGATGGCTGTATTGATTGGCTCTGCCCCAACTCATGTGGACTAACATGCAGTAGTGGGCAGCTTTCTGATATTCAATCCAGAAATCTACCTTGCCTGTGTCATCTTTGGACACCTCCCATCGGTTCTAATACATTTAACCACTGTTGTAGCTGTAAGAAAGGACAGAGGGCGTTGGTTGTAGCTCAGTGGTAGAGTATTAGCCAAATGTACCCCAAAAAATGGAATCTAAAGAATGAAAGGTACAAGGAAACAGAGTGATTATGACAGATCACAACCATAAATACAATTCTATATAGAGTATCTGATGATATGACCATTCTATACACAATGCATGAAAGTCTGTTCGCTAAAATTTCAACTGCAGAAAACTCTTGGAATAAAATTTCAAGATTAAACAATCTTGTATCTATGCAGTTCAAAACGGAGATGGTTCAGGGAATCAAGATTCCTGCTGCCACACCTGATGTCCTAAGAGCTACATACCCAGGACCCACATGGCAGGAGAGATCCAGCCCTATCGCATGCTCACTGTGGCATGCCAAGTGCACACAAAATGAATAAGTAAAAAATGTAGAGAGTGTTCTATAAAGTACACAGAGACCTTTCAAATATATATTATATATTATATATTATTGTATGTTATATATAAATATATATTATATATAATAATTATATTATATATTATATATTATATATAATTATATTATAGTATATAATATACATATTATATAAAACTTTTAATTAACAAAAATTTAATATAGAATTTTAGAAGGTATTGATTGGTTTGCTTGTATGTTCATTTACCTTAAAATTGGTTAAATCATCTTCTCTAATCTATGACTGGGAGTGAAAACAATATATCATGAGTCAAAGACATATCCAGAAGTTATTGACATATGAAATGAAAACAATAGTTTTATATATCAAGAAGTCCATTATGCATATGAGCCTATAATGTGTTGCTTGAGAGTAGTCTTCACTCAAGAATAGACCATAAGATGATGATTAACACTAGTTAAAATTAAATGCTTGGAAACTCAGTCCTTTGCAACTAAAACAGCCATTAAAACTCACACTCTGCTTACGTGCATAATCACTGCCATGGGAGTCTCACTCTTTCTACCTCATAGTGATTCCTAAAAGCACAAAGCTCAAAACTGTAGAGAACGTATATGTGTTTTGTTAGAAGCTATCCAGGATTGAATGGAAGGACCTGAGATTCCCTTTCCCTCTATCTGCTGTATGAACTGAATAAATACTCCCTCCTGATTTTGTCCTGATGATACACAGACACCTCTCGATGAAGTGTTTATCAGTTATTTATTTTATAGCGGTATAGCATATGTCTTTAATCACTGCACTTGGGAGGCAGAGGCAGGTGGATCTCTGAGTTTGAGGCCAGCTTGGTCTACAGAGTAAGTTCCAAGACAGCCAGAGCTACAGTGAGACCCTGTCTCAAAATAAACAAATAAAAACATAAATACCATTTTTTCCGTTCCATTTCACCAGAACCATTTGAACTCCTAGGAGAAACATTTTCATCTTCCATGAATATATTTTACAAACATACTATTCCATTATCCAATGTTTATGTCTATTTCACGCATCAGGTTAACTTGCTTTTTCCTGCCTTCTCATTTTATCTGAATGAAGAAAATTAGATAGCTGTGAGACTATTCTGCAATGTATTATTTACTAATACTATCAAATGATAATAAAGTATTAAGAGGAGTTGAAAATGTGTCTCTAACATGCATTTTACCTCAAAGTCAGGTTTTTAGAAATGCAGTTAATAAAAAGACTATTTTTGATTAATTAATACAATGATTATTTTCCAAGCAATAGAATACTCCTCTAGTTTTGCTGCTAAGATCGTGAGCAGATGTTTGCCTAGTCCTAAGGGAATGTCTCTTCCTCAGGAGAAAACAGCTTAAATAGGAAGCAAATAACCATATGCTGACTGTTCCCTGCTTCGCAGATGACATTGAGAGCCATGTTCTACAATGAGAACCATAAGGGGCAAGGTTCAAAATAATTTTTCTTAAAAGTGACTGTAATTATCCAAGATCAAATCACTTCTTAAATATAACTTGTATCAAAGATTACACTATCCATTTGTACTGGGTGCAAAATAAATTTGAGTGTAGGAAAACAGATCAATAGGAACTTTCCTAAAACATACCTTAAACTGTATTTAATAGTGTAATTCATCACAAATTTGAAAACATGGCTGGCAAGAAGGCCATTTTTGACAGCTGAGTTGAATCTGAGACACAGAAGAGTTTTCATAAATTATAAAACCAATGATATCTTCAAGTGTATATGATCTGATTCAGATCTATCAGCTATATTTTATTTCTGCTCTTTAAAAATAATAATTGAAAAACAATTTAGGCAAATACATCCAATATTCAAGGTTCTTTTCTTTTTGCAAAGCCAAAGTTTCCAGACTTCCCGGTACGAATTCTAGAAATAAGTACTGCTCAGTATTTCTTGTTAGAATGTTCAGATGCTATGATTATATACTGTAAGTATAATTACATCAGAAGTGAGTTTTATTTACAAAGGGGGCATGCAATTTTTACTATAGGACAAGCAGAGGCTTACAACTATCATCTCTCCTGCTTATCGTTGTAATACAGATGACAAAGAAACAAGAAATTCCTATAAATAACCAACCAATCCAGGCAATTTTATGTTACAGTATCTCCAACAAAAATATCAATGTGCAATAAACAAGAATATCATTATTTCTACATAGAATGAAGACTTAACATGCATTATATTATTTTTTTTTAAGGTTAAGGGACTGACAAATAGGAACCAGGAACTCCAGTTGTTGTTGCAGCTGTAAGACTTGGTTGAAACACAAGCAAAACACAGATAAAATGTTTTTAAAGGCATTACCAACAACTTCTCTGTGAGACCCACACTGCCTCAAGACACTTCTGTTAATGCTGTTACTGAGGCCACAGCATCACTGTGAAATCAGATGTAATGTCTGGCTTCCTGTGTGAGCCTTGGGGAGTGAGTGTAAGAAGAGTTCTTATTCCGGGCGGTGGTGGCGCACGCCTTTAATCCCAGCACTTGGGAGGCAGAGGCAGGCGGATTTCTGAGTTCGAGGCCAGCCTGGTCTACAGAGTGAGTTCCAGGACAGCCAGGACTATGCAGAGAAACCCTGTCTCAAAAAACCAAAAAAAAAAAAAAAAAAAAGAAGAGTTCTTATTTTACTCATGGTACCTAATCTAAGGAAGCATGTAGAAAAATAAAGAACAACAGAATATTCCAGAAAAACAAAACAAACTTTAACAGTATTCCCAGTTTTTTTTTTTTGTAGCTAATATGGCTGACATCTGCCCTTACCATCAAGAGAGTTGATCAATGATGTATTTACTATACAAAAGGACTGATTTAGGTTTTAGAACATAATCAGGAAATGAGACATAAGTAATATTAATTGTCAAAATTAAATGAGTTAAACAGTATGATTTAAATTGCTGCATGTTGATTTGCAGTGTGCTAAAGAAGATTTTTACTAAATAATACCTTCTAAACGTTCCAAATACACAAAAGCCTTTCTTGGGGCAGGGTGACGGAAACAAACATACTATCTAATAAACATGTTTCTTCTGATCACTGTAATTAAACTAGTATAAAAACCACTTGACTCAAATGCTATTCGAACTCCTTCAGGATTTCAAAAAATTATCTTTTATTTTTAAATCTTTATTAAATTATTTTATTTATTTTCAAAAATTTGCCCCCTGCCTAGCCTCCCCTCCTGAGTTCTTCATCCCATCTTCCCTGAACCCCACCTCTAAGAAGGTGTTCCCCCTCCTGCCCACCCACCCACAACTCACCCCCACCAGCATCGCTCTCCCCAGGGGCATCAAGTTTCCACAAAATTAAGCTCATCCTCTCCCACTGAGGCCATACAAGGCAATCCTCTGTTACACATGTGCCCAGGGCCACGAACCAGCCCATGTATATTCCTTGTATTTTGGCTTAATCTCTGGGAGCTCTGAGAGGTCCGGGTTAGTTGACACTGTTGTTCTTCCTATGGGGTTGCAATCCCATTTAGCTCCTTCAGTCCTTCTTCTAACTCTTCCATATTAGTCCCTGATCTCAATCCAATGGTTGGCTGTCTCAGTCAGTTGCTGGTAGAGCCTCTCAGAGGATAGCCATGCCAGGCTCCTGTCTGTACACACAATACAGCCTCAGCAATAGTGTCAGGATTTGTTGTGTGCACATGGGATAGATCCCAAGTTGGGCCAGCCACTGGGTAGCCTTTCTTTCAGTCTCTGCTCCATTTTTATCCTGCATTTCCTTTAAACAGGAGACCCCAAAAATTCTATTAGAGAACTACTGCTGATAAACAACTTCAGCAAAGTAGCTGGATATAAAATTAACTCCTTTATACAAATGAGTGGTGCTAGTCTAACTGGTAGTCTGCATGTAGCAAAACTTATCTTTAATGAGGACACTTATATCAGACAGCCATTAATACCTTACTAAATTTGAGAAGCACAAAATATTTATACATTTCCCTCTTTATTCTAAGTATTATCTTACAACATTTTTTTAGATGTTTCTACTATATTCAGTAAATTATAATATTCCTTTTTATTTGGAGCCCAGGGGTAAAAATCTGTGAATTGAACATAAGGAATTCTGAATTTGGCTTCGATTTCCATGAACATCTTTACCAAGACTCTAAAAGTGATGGCATGTCTAACTTAGATAGAAAACTTAACTGGAAACTAATATTACCTTTAAAGTGCATTCACAGAAGCCAGCCAAAAACCAAAACCAAACCAAAACAAAACCAACCAACCAACCAAACAAACAAACAAAAGCTTTCTAAAAGCCAATTCATGCAGGGTGTCCTTACATTCAAGGGTAAAGCTGGAGGTGTTTTGTAAAGGAAGATCTAGAGGGGACAGATTGATCAAATCAGGTAAATCTAACTACCTCCTAAATACTGAAATGAACAAAAATGGAGCCTAGGAGGACACAGCGGGGAAGCATCAATTGCTCTTGATATTTCTGGTTGCACACACACCACTGCCTTTGGTTTGGCATTCAGGGTTTCCACTGGTTTTGATTATTTTTGCTTGTTTTTTTTTTGTTGTTGCTGTTTGTTTTGTTTTGGGGTCTCTTTTTATTTTATTTGTTTGGTTTGTTGTTTTCAACACAATCAGAAAACAGCATGCATCTTCTCTTCTAGCTTTTCTGATCCCCTGCGTTTATTTTTGGATTTAACCTACCTTAATATTACCTCAACAAAGAATGAGTCTTCTATAGAAAAAATGATAAAAATCACAGAGGTGTGAATGATGTTAACCGGCAAAAACATGTACTCGTGTTTATAAACAGGAAGACATTTAAGTGTTTTTATGATATTCTGCTTAAATTTGAGCTTAAAACAATATGTTACGATCAAAGCTTCCAGGCCTCTTATGAATTTATTTCTGAGACCTTCGTTTTGAGTCAAGTCAGTAAGAAAAGAACAACAGAGTTTATTGTTTATTAATTTAAAGAAGAAGCAGGTCTCATGTGACCACTTCTAGAATCTGAAATGGGTATGTGGCACGGTCTGTAACCCCAGCTCTGAGGAGGGTGAGGCAGGACACTTGAATGCTGAAGGGCAGCATGCAGTACCCAGCAAAACCATGACTCAAACTGAAACAAAGAACAAGAAAATCTTAATGTGAATGAAAAGTTTTGAAATAGTCTGAGGTGGTTATTTTTATATGATTTACTTATATTTTCTATTTTCCTTTAATATCAGCTATTTTGGTCAGTCTATCTCAATGTTAGTACCGTAAACATTAGTATGGGGGGTTGGTTCCAAACCATTTACTATCTTTGGAGCTGATTCTATGTTAGCATTATGATTTACCTCTAAATTTAATAATTGTGTATGTGTGGATCTATATGTTCAAGTTCTAGTTGAATGATAAAGACTACAAAAACTTCTATAAATAGAAGTAGGACATTATTCATGCTAAAATATAAGTTATTCTGAGACACCCTAAGCATATAAAAGATACATAAGTAATTAAATATATTTCAAATTAATTCATGTGAACCTTGTCTTTCCAATCCCTTTGTATTAATTATAGATTTCTGATAAACACATAACAGGACTCTTTTAAGGGAAGGGAGTGTTCTGAACAGGGGTAGGAAGTAAGAGAAGTCAGATTCATATCCAAATACAATGAACATCTGTAGTACAAATATAGCAATTTACTCATTCAACAAACCCCTCTTGAGATCATTTCAAAAGCAGCACACTGGATATACGTAGAAATAAGCAGGAAGTAACCAAAGGCATCAGAATACCACACACCTGTTTTTCCCCAAGCTATGATGTCTTACAAGGTAGGAAGCATCCAGAAATCAGTGTCCAGCATGGCATACTATTTTACTTATAAACAAATTCGTATTTATTCAACACAGCTAAAACAAACAATGGAGAGTGTCTTAGTTATGGTTTTACTGCTGTGAACAGACACCATGACCAAGGCAACTCTTATAAGGACATTTAACTGGAGCTGGCTTACAGGTTCAGAGGTTCAGTCCATTATCATCAAGGTGGGAACATGGTAGCATCCAGGCAGGCATGTCACTGGAAGAGCTGAAAATTCTATCATCCAAAGGAAGCCAGGAGCAGACTGGAGTAAACTGGCTTTCAGGCAGCTAGGATGAGGGTTTTAAACCTCAAACCCTCAGTGGCACACCTACTCCAACAAGGCCACATCTCCAAATAGTGTCACTCCCCAGGCTAGGTATAGTCAAACCACTACATTCCACTCCCTGGCCCTTATAGGTTTATTCAAACACATGAATCTATAGGGGCCATACCTAGCCACTGCATAATAAAAAAGTACATTTAGTCCAACTTCCAAAGTCCCCATAGTATATAGAGTCTCAACAATGTTAAAAGTCCAAAGTTCAAACTCTCTTCTGAGATTCATCCAATCACAGAGGAGAATACAGGGGCCTCGGTGAAGACACTCAACAGAAAACCAATCCTGCATCTCTGCATAATGTAACTCACACCTAATACCCAAATAGGATGAGGAAAAGCGACACAAGAGGTTCTATCCATACACAACTAGACTATCCTCCTGCGAAGTCTGTAACACGTGCACCATTTCTGACTGCCGCTGCCAACACACATGATCCCACCGTGCAGTTTCCCCTGGAAAACACAGCTCATGTTACTTACTAGCTACCTCCAGCGATGCGTTGTGGCTCACAGCTTCTCCAAGGTAATTCCTGGCTACACAGATGTAGACCCCTTCATCAGGTCTACTCTTCCGTCCATGGACTATGCGTAAGAAAAATAAAGATCCACTGGGCAGCAACATCCGGTGTGAGCGAGGGTCATCTTTGTCCGTCTCCACTCGCTCCCCGCCTTTGTACCATTCTATAGTCGGAGTGGGGCGGCCTTCAGCTTTACAGTTCAGAGTGGCGGGTTCTCCTTTGGAGACGATCAGGTCTGAAGGGTGTTCAACAATGCGCGGTGGAAAATCTTCCTGACGAAGACGGGAGCCTGCAGAGGAGTGGAACAAACAGTTGATATTTCATCCGAAAACAGTTAAAGGTCTCACTTCAGAAGCACAGATTTAACGCTATTTAAATATTGCCTGGGATGGATATATCCTTCCTAACTTTGGTTTTAAATACTCTTAAGGGTCCACCTTGTTCGTGGCTGCCATTTCTGAATGTATTTTGACTCTGTACTTAGAAAGTTCTCTTCCTTAACTCTGCCTGTAACAGATGCTGCATGCTGATCCTTGCAGAGACCATGGCAATGTCCTTTAACGCCTCGAATGGTATGTGTGATGTCTAGTATCAGTTGGTCAACTGGATGTAATCAAGACTCACCCAAGAAGGGATGTTCAATGACGAACTGTAGATTAAGTTGGTCCATGGGGCAGATCTGTGGGGAGTTTATCTTGATTACATGAATGAGGTGGGAAGAGCTGCCCATTGTTGGCAGCACCCATTCCTGGTCCTAGGATTTTAGATTACATAAGAATGGGACTCATTGTGATTTGATATGTCATGTTTGGCTGGTATCCCTGGGAGGCCTGCTACTTTCTGAAGGAAAAGGGAAAAGGAGTGCATCTCGTGTGGAGCCCTGGCAAGTAGGAGGAGAGGGGGAGTGGAAACTGTTTAGAAAGTTGTACATGAGAGAAGAATTTTTAAAGACTGAGACCAGGAAAAGTGAGCTGAAGACAGGTATACACGCATTAATCCACGGCTTTCTGTTCTCCTCTACGGATGTTGCACAACTACCTGCCTCAAGTTCCTGTATGTTTTCTTCTCTGCCTTGATGGACTATAACCTGGAATTTTGAGGTAAATAAGCCCTTTGTCCCTTTGTCGTCATTGTTTATTACAGCAATGGGGGAAAAATCAAAAGTATTGCCTGTCTTCACAGAGGAACAATAACACCAGCTAAAGCGGTCCTGGAATATTGCCGGTAATAGCATATATTCCCAGAGTCCTCCTTTTAACCAGCACAAGATGACTGTCTAATAAATGTTTTCTGTATACCAATGCACATTTCTATCCAAATAAAAAGAACTCTTTTTAAGGGGTGTCATTTTGTTTTAAATCATCCGGTTAGATATTGTTATGACTTTTTAGAAAGTAAAGTGTGAGGTTTTTTTTTTTAAAGATTTCTTTTCTTTATATATAGGAGTGTCTGCAACCATGTATGTATGTGCACCATGTGCATGTCCATGCCTGGTGCTCATGGTGGCCAGAAGAAGGAAGTAGACCTCCCAGGACAACAGTGACAGACAGTTGTGACCTGCCATGTGGTTGCTAAGAACCAAGGCCAAGTCCTCTGCTAGAGCAGCAAGTGCTTTGAACAACTGTACCATCTCTCCAGCCCTGCAAAAAGTATGTTTTTGCTATAAAAAGAATACTTAATATAAACTCAGAATTTATTAAATTATAAAGGATTATATACATCTGTGTATATACATATTATGTGTATATATGTATTTTCAAGGGAAATTTTAAAAAATTGTGAGTTTAAATACTGGCGAAGGAGAAGGGATATTTCTGGGT
Source organism: Grammomys surdaster (assembly GCF_004785775.1). Lineage (NCBI taxonomy): Eukaryota > Metazoa > Chordata > Mammalia > Rodentia > Muridae > Grammomys > Grammomys surdaster. Next base: position 2,145,554 of record NW_021620923.1, read on the forward strand.
GTATGCTGCGTTATGGGCCTCAGAAGACACTTTATCGAGGTAGTTCTCAAATGTATATATTGTTTAAATACATCCTGTGGCTATACTCTATATTTTTTGCAATAAAATTAAACCTCAAAAACAGGGACTGTGTTTGTGGCTGTATAAAGACAAATGTAGGCTTTGGTACTTGGTCCCCAGCTGGTGGGGTCGTGTGGAAAGGTTTCCATGGCACCATCTTGCTAGAGGGAATATGTCACTGGAGACTATATGCCCATGGCTGTTGTTAGTACGCTTTGGTCTGCATACCCCTGCCACCAGGCATGCAGCTTACTGCTGCTGAATCTTCACCATGATGGACCTCATATTTACTCACCTGCCATCTGAACCCAACCGTTATCTCGTATGCAGAGCTTTAGGAAAGCCCCTTTCCTCATCCACTGAGATGTAGTCAGAAGGCTTTGAACTCATTTGCTCTCAAGACTTTTCTTTCCCCCAGCCCGGCACTCCACACAGCCTGCTCACACCTTCGTATGCCTGCTGTTAGCTCCACAACCACACTGTGTTTCCTTCTGCCCAGCAAATGCTTGCCACAGATACGGGGCTCCAAATAAACCACACTCCTCAGTGCTAGGGCTTCTTTCAAATCTCCACTCTCTGTAACTTTTCCCATCAAATTAAGTTCCCTTCTATAAACCTAAACAGCACTATATAAACACTTGTCTCTTCCTGACAAGTATCTGAGGCCTGTGGACTTCCTCAGCAACTCAACAGTTGTGCTGCTGAGGGCAAAGTGCTGAACATACTACACTATCCCACAAACATGAGTAGAAACTCTGAGAAAACTGAAGAAACAGCTACAAGGAAAGATATGAGAAGAGGGAGCTGAAGGAATCACAGACTCTAGATTTGGGTACAGTAAGAGATGTCTGTGCCTAACACTTGCAGCAGCAGTGTTACCAACGGTTCAATTTCCTTCTTGGCTATATTTTTAGTTTGAGGCCCAACTGGACTAGTAAACCACATTTCCAAACAAACAAACATACAACAACAACAACAAAGGCAGGAACTGTTTAGGAAAAGTATAAGGCTTTGCCTTTTAAAATAATCAGTGTAAACTGTATTCTGCCCCAGTAGACTCTATATGGCATATGAAGCTTATTTGTATGTTCATTAGTTACTATAATGCATAGTTTTTCCTAGGGAAATGACTATATGAAAAATTAGCAATCTCAGTGACTAAGAGTTTTATAACATGGGCTGAGGTGACAACTCGGTTGATAGAGAGCTTACAATGCAAGCATGAAGGTCTGAGCTTGGATCCACAGCACACAGGTAAAGTCCAGGCATGAGGGGCACACATCCAGGATGGATACAGGATAGCAGTTAGACAGATGGGGAGAGGACTTTATTGGTCAGTCAGTCGACCCAAAACGCTAAACTCCACATTAATTTAAAGATACTATCTCCAAACCTGGAGATAAACTGTTTTTGTTTGTTAATCATTTTATTCATTTACATTTCAAATGATACATCCTTCCTGGTTTCCCCTCCACAGATCCCAATCCCATTCTTCTACTCCCCCATCTCCTTTGCTTCTATGAGTGTGCTCCTCCACCCACTCACCCACTCCTGCCTTACTTGCTCTAGCATCCCCCTACACTGGGGCATCAAGGCTCTACAGGATCAAGGGCCTCCTCTCCCATCGATGCCCGATAAAGGCAATCCTCTGCTACCTATGTATCTGGAGCCATGGATCCCTCTCTGAATACTCTGGTAGGTAATTTTGTCCCTAGGAGCTAGGAGTGGTGATATTGTTCTTCCTATGGGATTGCAATCCCCTTCAGCACATATAGTCCTTCCTTTAGCTCTTCCATTGGAGATAAACTTCTTAAGCTGGAAGAGTGGGATGGGAAAGCACTCAACATCAGCTTCTGGCTTTCCCGGGCAGACATGGGAACTTGCATTTGCACATACACAGAGGTATGATGAGGTCAATAGAGACAGAGACAGAGGCAGATGGAGACAGAGACGTGGGGAGAGAAGAGCTCTATCATCAGAACAACAGACAGAGAAACAGCATTAGTTTAGAAAATGGTACCCAGCATGCTACAAATTCTTTAAATGATAGCAGACATGAAACTAAGGAGAAATAAGCCAGCAAGATGAAAGAAAAGACTTTAGAAACCCTCCCAATTCTCACAATGGTTCTACTGAAGAAAATGGAACTCAGGTTGGCTTTCAGGTTAGTGATAATTAGCAGTGGTATGGACCTCAGTGTATCATTAGGCTTTAGAATGGCTGTAATTATGAAAGACGGGGACTGATGATAATCAGTTAATGGGGTGGTGCACACTTAAAGAGAATTTAAAATTATGAAAGTCTACTTGAGATAGGAAATAAGGTTACAAATGCTGCTGTATGAACATAAAGGGTGGGCTCTGAAGACAATGCCAGCCATTAAGGGAAGGGTCTGTAGCCTCTACAGCTGAGAAGATCCCTAAGAATGAGCCAGAAAAAAAGAAAGGCAAGGAATTCACTCAGGGCACAGCTACTGGACTACACCACATATGGAAGGGATATGCTGGTAGGTTAGGTGACAGTGTGCACTGTCAGAAATTGAGAAGAACCAACCAGAAGAAAAATTAAAGAAAGGATAGAAAGTCAGGAAACGGGAAAGATGTGGGATGTGACAGACTAGGCTTTGATCATCTTGTCAGAGTTCTGCAAGTTTGTTGAAGTGTGTGTGTGTGTGTGTGTGTGTGTGTGTGTGTGCGCGCGCGCTCACACTTGGAGGTCAGAGGTAAACAGTGGATGTCCTCCTCTATGTCACAGCGCTGACTGAGAGCAGATCTCTCAGTGAGCCTGCAGTTCATGGAGTGACTATACCGCCTTGCCAGTGAGTTCCAGGCTCACTGCTGTCATTTCCCCATAGTGATGGGGTCACAGACCTGTTGCTTCTGCACTGAGGGTTTTTTGTTGTTGTTGTTGTTGCTTTTTATGGTTGTTTTTTTGTTTTGCTTTGTTTTTTTTATGTTCATGCTGAGCATCAAACACAGGTCTTTGTGTTCCCACTGGAACCAAGGCTTCCCAATGACCTATCTCCTCAGCTGGAAAATCATGGAAAACAAAACAAGAATTCTATTATTTAGCTTATTAATTATTATTATTATTATTTAAGGAACTTGATTGAATGAACATAAGCAGTCTAAGTTGGAAGATTAGAACCTAATCTTTGAACCTTCAAAATATGACCCTTTGTACCTGTACTTACAGAAAGGACAACACTGGAGAGATATAGTTAAACAATCAATGAAGGCTCCTCACTGGCAATGTGGAGGGTGGTGAAGAAGGATGCTCAAGAGACAGGAGAAACAGAGAAGAGAGACACGGAACCCACTATATCACTGCTGGCTGGAGGATAGTTACAGTCAACACAGAGATTAAAAAAACATGAGAGGAAAAAGGGTTGGGTGAAACCCTAAAACATTGGTTGTTTTACAAAACCCAGAGAGATAATGAGTTGGCAGCTGTGTCTCCAATTTTAACCTGAGAATCAAAAATCTCAGCTAGAGCAGTTGACTAGGAAAGAGCTGGGGCAAAAATCCTGGGAAAGAATAAAACTATCTGGGGGGAAGGTGTAGAGGAAGTCACGGCCAATTGCCGAACCTGGAGAAGGCCCAGGCTTCATTCTAGCACACTGTTGCTGAGGAGAGTCTCCATCTCAACTTCAGTTCCCTGGAGCTGGACCACAGCCAGCAGGACACTGGGGAATAGAGAACTCAGACCCAAGTTTTCACCACCATGTTTGTACAGCAGCATTCAGTCAAAGCTCCAGCAATAAAAATGCTTTCTATATTATGAATGACTAATTTTTAAATTCTCTACGGAATACACTTTCCCCACATTGTTAATAACATTTCTCATATTAAAGGAAAAAGAGCTGAGGTTCTCAGAGTCTAGTCTTACTGATGTTCATTCCAATTTGCCAGAAAAAAAATGTATGCAATACGCACCATTTCCAAAGGTTATTTAGATATGGAAACCTTTCCTTTTCTTTTAAATAGGGAGGTTTACTGAATTTTGTTTCTGATGAGTACATTTGAATAGAAAATGTACACAATTAAGTATATAGCAATCTGAAGAGAATAGAAAAGATGACCGGAAAAGCAGTTCTTCAACTGGAACACAACCAAGGACTTTGGAAATCACAGAGAAACAAAACATGGAAGTGTTTTAATTCTTTATACATTATCATGCATTTATGATGCTCATAAAAGGAACTTTGCAATAGCCAACTCATATACTTAATGACTTGGCCAGGTAATAGAAAAAATGAACACCAATCATCATCTTTATTAAAACTATAATAAATGATTTTCTGTGATCAAATATAAACAGGAAGTAATGGAACTGAGAGTAATCTCTGGTTAGTTATCCCATCCCATCCGTTGTTATAAGATCAACTTTCTGAAGTGGGTGTTGTTAAATGTGTTGTCAACACGCTGTCCTGAGACTCACATGCCATTCAGTTGGGAGGTGGCAGTACTGGGTTTTAGTCCTAGGCAAATGCAAAACTCCTACTGTTTCCAAATAGTCCATACATAAATATGGGCTGTCACATGAGTTTTCAACACTGAAATCATCCAGTTTGATGTCTTACTTCTAAGATGTTGTTGGCAAAAATATTCACAAGCTGTCAAGTCTGATGGCCTTTGTTTTTCTTTCTCCATAAAAAAGAGTATTTACCAGTAAACCGAACCAACCTAATAAAGACTTCATACTCAATGTTTTCCTTGTATTCTATCTTCTTGCCTAAATACCAGTTCAAACTGCTAAGCATCCTTGCATTATTAGTTATCAGATTGCTGAGAGTTTCAGTCTGCAAACACCCACGTGTATAATTGAAGTTATTTTCATAGCTGAGGAGTGTGGTGGTATGCATGCAATCCCAGCATTCAGAGGGCTGAGGAAAGAAGACCAGTTATTCCAGAACAGCCTGGGTTATCCTGTAGCAACCTCATGTAAGAAAAGATAACTGAGCTGGGGAGAGAGCCCAGGGGTAAAGTGCTTATGTCAGAAACATGGGAGATCTGAGTTCAAATCATCAGGTCTAAATAAAGGTGGGTAGAGGAATACACATCTGTAATGTCAGTGTTCCTACAGCAAGATAAAAAGTGAGGAGAAAGGGCGCTTTCCTGTAAGCTCATTGGTATGCAGTCATGCACGACCAGAGGAAAAGGGAGAAGTTGTCTCATGATGGGAGGCAAGGATCAACACCAAATGTGACCTCTGACCCATCATGACATGGGTATATCTTCCACACTACATAACTATTCTACAATCATTAAATGTTCTCAAGTCAACCACCATTGTAGTTATGCTAATTTGTTGATTTGTTTTATAAAAAGATAGAAGGTGTACAGAATAGTTGGCAAATCCCACACTCTGCATAGTAACTTGATAGTTACAAAAAGGACACAGTAAGGAGGACAGAAGGAGTGACACATTAACAAGAAATTGAGATGACCCTGTTGTTCCTTAACAAGCACCTGGGTGACACTGTCCTTGAAGAAGGACTTAGGATGTTAATGTCCACCACTCTCAAGAAGAACATCGGTGGCTCCCTAGGGATGTAACACCACTGAACTCAGCAAGATCAGCAACAGAGAAAAGACCCGGGCAGAATTCCTTCAAGCACGGCCCAGTTGGAAGATAAAATATAAACAAGAGTGACTGAAATATCTAAATATTTACACAACCACAGCTGGAAAGAGACATACACGTAAGTGCTAAGCATTTCAGGGAAATACATCAAAGTCACATGAGATTTACGATGAAGAACCCAAGCTCCTAGCTGGATGTAAACGTTCCCCCCACCTACAGAGACATTACTTAGAGAAACACAAATGAGCCATTGCTGCAGAGACTTTGGTCATACTAATACTATTCAGGCTTGTAGACAATTTTACGGTTTCTCTTTCTTTTTTTCCATAAGCCTTTATTTATAGTTTCAAGTCTGTTTTCCAGTAGCCTGAACGGAAACCAGGGTTTTGTGAAGTTCTTACTTATATCTAAATGTCTCTTTAGTATTCTTGATTGGTAAAATCAGGAAGTTTGTGGTGATTAAATTCTGCTCCTGGAGCATGAGTTTTGAAGAACGAAACTCCTTATAAAGTTGCTAATATCAATTGATATTGAGTAATTGAGAGGCCGACAATAAATAATAGAAAAGTTGGTAACACTGGTCCAAGGCTGGGTCATTGCCACTGGCAATGTGCCTATATTTGTAAAACTACTTACATTCTTGGAGAAAGCTTGCTACTTAAGTTTTGTGGGGTTTTTGTTTTGTTTTTTGCAATTTTTTTTGGTGGGGGGTGGATTTATTTTTGTTTTTTTGCCTAAGCTTTGACTACCTTTCAAGGAAAATTATGTCTAATTACAAGCACACACCCCTTCATCACAAATCCAGTAATTTTCCTGTCAGAGGTTCTTCCTACCAGGAGATATCTGCTAAAAACAAGAAAGCACCACTTACTCATTGCTCACTAAATACAGGCCACAGAAGAAAAGGCATTCAGAGTTTGGAACTAGACTTGACCACACACTAAGGTCTTATCTCATAAAATATGCAAATAAATAAACTAATTAACGGAAGACTGTCTTCTAAGGAAGGAGTCACCCCCATTACCAAAGTCCACTCAATGCTGTGGAAATACACACAAGGGCAGAACCCGAATTATGAAACGTAAGTGACATGAGCGCACTCAGCAGAAATGACACACTGTGAAGGAATAGAAGGGCAGCGAAGTTTCAACGCAAGGAATCACATAATGGACAGAGCAGAGCATTTTCTTCATTTCCTCAGCTTTCCTTTGGTTACAAGCTTTCAAAAGATCAGTTAGAAAGATTTAAAAAAAAAAAAGAACCTCTTGTACCAAAGTTTATAATAATCCTCAGAATTAGCTGAGTGCCCGGCAGAGCTATTGCCTACAATGATGGTCAAAGCAGAGACAAAATGAAATTCCAGGAAAGAATACATACTGTTTAGGTGATATCCCTTTGTCATCAAAACCAAATGGTTATGTCCCTTGAGATGGGAAAAGAGATTGACAGTATAAGTTGAATTTTAGAAGTAATTCTGAGCTCCCCCCCCCCACACACACACACTGCACCACTTTTAATAACACAGAGAGTGAAGAGATGCCAAGGGTTTACCCACTGCGGGCTCAGCTTCAGCTGGGACCTTCCCCTGGCAGTGGCTACAGAGATGGGAAGGTGGAAGTTTGTTCAGAATTCCTACTTTCATATTTTCCCTTTAGCAAAAATGTTTAATAAAGGTGCCAGTGGTAAGAGGTTCCCTTCTGCAAGACGTTAAACAATATTGTGTGCATATCTTAAAGGTCCAAATGTGTGTGTTACCTCCTCACCCATCGATCTGGCCGTCCACCACTTGCTTACATAAGAACTATGAAATAAAGTCACTGGTCTCAGTCTGACGTGTAAGAAAACAGACAGAAAATATTGGCAAGGATGACATTAAAGCCGGAGGCAGTGGCCATAATCCCAATGGTTAGGCAGTAAAGGAAGATGCATATTGAGTTTGAGGGTAGACATGACCACGTGGTGAGATCTAGTCTCATAAAACACCAAAACAAATTGATTAAAGAATATGAGCCATTTAATTAGGGAAAATAATAGTCAAGGAAATTAGAATTGGGAGAGAATATCTTAAAAAACAATTGTGAACTACTCTATGTGCACAGAAACTAACTAAACCAGAGACTGGGGTTTAAATCTTGTACTGGTTAGCTACTTAAACTTGGATTAACTGGTTAGCTGATTTTTGCATTTATAGAAAGAAGTCAAGATAATATCTATATTTTATTCATTAGCATGGTGCCAGATGTGAAAAAAATAATCAATTACATAAACACATGGGCTTGAGATTTTGGATGCTGCATGAGCAGCCCTATTTGATTTCATCATCTTCCTGCCCCCCGTCTTTCAGTTACAGCAGTATTCTTACTAATTCCGGGAGCATTTTTTTTCCTCCAGTTGTGGAAGAAAGATTGTAGAAATAGCTTAGTCCCCAGTTTCTTTATACTTAAAATCCAAATACATTTTAATTTGCACAGTTCTCGGAAGATATTGGGACAATTTCTATAAAAACAACTCTGAAAACAAAAGAAGACAAACTAAAAAGAAATAACTAGGGGCATCAATTAGTAAAATGCTTATTGTACAGGCATGAGCATCTGTGTTCAGATCACCAACACTGAAGAAACAAGTCCATTAGGAAGCCTCATAATCCCAGCACCAAGATACTGCAGGGCAGAGACAGGAGCATCTCCAGCCCTCCTTGGCCAGCCAGTCTAGCCCATACAGTGACCTATAGATAACACCTGGCAGCAACCTCTTGTCTCCAAATGCACAAGCACGGGTGAGCACACCTGCCCACGTACGTGTGGGCAAACACATATGAGTACACATCATACATACAAAATCAATAATCTAAAGAAGCACTTAGCACAGCCAACTCAGTTTTCCTGAGAAGCATAATGCACTACCCAGCTAAGGCTGTAGTAAAGCGTTTCTCTTCTGTGGAGGAAATACTCCAAGTAGGCACAGTGAATACTGAAATGCATTACTTCCAAATAGAGATATTATTATGGCTTATAAAATGCTACTGTACAAGTTGTCACAGTGTCTTTCATTTTCTTTTCATGACATATACAAAAATTTGTGGGCCACAAGAGTAGAGGTTAGGTCTGTATATTTCAGTGAATGCTAATATTCAAGATATCTAGATCTCAAGGTATAATATAAAGTACGCCCTAACATTTTATGGCCTGTCTTAGCTTTTAAGACAACTAGATCTTTGTAATTTTTCTGAGAATTGATTCTGAAAATATTTGCCATTGAGAAAAAAACAGTATATGGGTGGTCCTTTGATTTTTTTTAATTGCAAGGAAAATATAGTTAGTAATCATCTTGGATGGTCCACATATTAGGCAAGTAGCATGGCATTGCAATCAATGTAAATTTTCAGGTCATTTATTTACATAGAATATGGAAATAGCAGACGATGATATACTGTCAGATTTTGTCATCAAAGTGGCCAATCAGGGACATTTACAAATGTATAAATAAACCTTGCCTAACAAAGCACCTCTGTCCTCATCTTAAAGTTTCTGAAAGAATAGCCTGAGAATCTTACTCATGTTTCCAAAAGATGATTTCAAGCCACAAATTTAAAATACACATAAGTGTGGAAATACATACAATAGTTTAACTATAGTAAAGGTTTCAAAAATATCATGTAAACTTAAACTAGCTAATCCTTTCTAAAGGGCTGCATTACATTTTCTCAGATTATGTATAGACTACAGTATAGAAGTAATTTCCTAACAGTTCAAAACCTAAAATCAATTAATGTAGTTAAAAGGAAGCTTTTAACTTTACTTTTTGAAGAAGTCATACTGGTTAAATATATATATAAAAAAACACCTCTTGAGTTCTAGTTGAGAGGTTAATGTTTTCAAAATAAGTATAAAATTACTATTTTACAGATGATTGTTCAAAGACAATCAGACTTCTAAAAAACAAAATTCTTAAAATACACTTTGAAAGGCTTACTGAGGAATTCCTATAGAAATGTAGTCAACTCCACTCTGCAAAACTCAAGAATTTTGACATGAACAAGTAAATCTGATGCAAATCTTTTTGGCACATTAGTAAACTAATTGTATACTTTCCTTTCTTACCTCTTCTAAAGTGTGTAGTTCATGTTTGAGTTGGTAAGCAGTATACCAATAAAGGGAGAAGAGAACTAGAACCTGTCCTTCAGCATGGGGCAACCAAACTAATTTGCCAGTGTTAACTAACAAATAAATAAATAAATAAAAATTTTAGATAATAACAAATATTTAATTAGTTTTAATCATTATTTTATAAAGGGTAAGTAAAACTATCTTTAGTTTACCTAATATAAAAAAATCTGAGAAAATTATATATATATACATATATATGCATATATTCATATATATTTCAAAATATAAGCCTCTCCAAAATTCTCCTACTTGTAAGAACATCTCTACAGAAAATATCATATCTATACATATTTTTCATAAGACTTTGAGAAGGAATATAACATCTGTGAAAGTGGTTTCATTTTTAATTTTTAAGGGAACTTGTCAGAACTCAGTTTGTTTATAAAGTTTGTCTTGTTAGTTTATCAATAGTTTGACGATAACTCAAACATTTCTACCTTTCCAGTCAGTCCCTTGAACAGCACCTTGTAAACATCAAGTTAATAAATACGTGTTGGATAAATTTGTTAACAAACATGGAAGAAAATGACAGGTGACCCAAGAGACATTTTTAAATAGTTTCCAACACAGTATACACAAATATCCAGCCAGCAGAGAAGATAAGGAACTGCACCTCCTGAGAGCGCTGAGATAACAGGCAGCAGGAGACAGAAGTATGTACGGATACATCAAGTGTGTGTCTCACTGTGAACATGGGTGTATACTGCTCAGTTCTAGGTTAAAGAGATAGGGAGACAGAGAGAGGTGCAGGGAGAGAGAGTCTAGAGAAAAAGGAAAAAAAAACCTTTTAAAAGATTGTTGGAAAATGTAGGTAGCTTATGCTTTTCTCTCTTTAATTTCTGTACTTGGTAAATATTCCATAATATTCTCCTGCTGTGTAGAGAATGAAATTAGCAGAGGGTGGAATCATGAAAATAAAATATAATCTTTGCTAACACTTTAGCATTATTTACTAAACAAATATTTTATTTACTCAACAAATATACATGAATTGTCTCCACTTTCACAGGTCTGTGCTAGAAGGTAGCAACACTCAGGCTCTAAAATAAAGTATTAATAAGATCTCCATCTTTTTAGATTATGTACAATCCAGAGTTAATGTCATTATATATGATCTACACTGTAGTTAAAACATGGACATACACTAATATTGGCCAGCAATAAAACCTTTTTCCTACGCACACTTAAATGAGCATTAAACAAAAGAGTTCTATACACAAAAGATTATGCATGCAACACAGAATGACTGAAAGCAAACCTTTTTCTTGTGCACACTTAAATGATCATAATACACAGGAGTTCCGTACGCAAAGTATTACGCAAGACCCCCTCAAAAGCAGGCTTTCCTAGCTAGGTAGAAGATCTGTATGAGAGTAATTGAATGGGGGTCACAAACCCCGAGGCAACAGAGTTGCTGGGTCATGCCTGTGTGATCCCTGGGAATTACAAGACTGGATATGGATTCAAACCAATTAACAGCTATCAATTGTCTCTTCTCTTTACGCATCAAATTGACCTAATCTTTTCACCTGTCTTCCATGACACTGCAAGCTAATTCCTAGTCTCTGCCACTCAGGGGAAATTGGTGATTTGAACCTTAAATTATTCTCCCTTCATATTCAACTTAAGAAAAATTAAACCTAGAATGGACAGTCTCTCTCCTGATCTAGTAAGTCAAATGGAATGATAGACGTGAAGGGTACCATTGCATCACAGCTACAAAGAAGGAAAATGCACCAAGGGAACTAGTATAAAATTATCATCATCATAAAAAAATTTAAAATACTTAACTTTAAAATTTAAGATTTCTTAACTATGTTAAGAAACATGCTTGAAGAAAAAGGAGGGAATTATATATTAAACTATAATGTATGAGCATGGCAAGAGCGGGAAAATACTGATAAATTCTTTTCATTTGCTTGTTTGCTTGCTTTTCTTGATGTCTCTCTGCATCGGCCCTGTCTGATCTAGATCTCACTATGTAGAACCCGCTGGCCTTAGACTTGTGCTTAGCTTCTCGCCTCAGCCTCTCAAGTTCTGGGGTCACAGGTCTAGAGACCATGCCCAACGTAAAAAATAGAAATTCTTGATTGGCTTATTAAACCATTAAGAACATTTTTCACTGAAAGACAATATATAAAGGAAAAAGATATACATTACTGTGAGATTTAAAGACTAAAATAGCCTATCCATGGTGAAAGGACAAACGGAAACCTGATGCTAAGATGAGAACAATGCTAAGTTTTCTACTTGTTTGTTTTCTTTATATGGTTTCATCTTAAACCACAGCAACAACAGCTGTTAAATGGCTGAAGTCCAAAAAGAAAGAATGTCAAACAATACAGGGAAGTAAAATTATTTCAACTCAACAAGTACTTCCTGAGTGAATAGTCTGTGGTTGGCTCTACAGAACACCGAATGAATGTAAGACTTTACAGTACCACAGGGACCTGTAATTACCACTACAGAGTAAAACGGAGAAGCAAAACCTCAGAGCTTCTATCTAGAACTGTGATCAAGTAGTTACAGAGCGTGGAAAAGCTCCACAAGGGTATCATAAACCCCCAAAGGTCGGCGTTGCATGTGTTGAAAGCATGAAAGGACCACATTTCAGTCTGAGCACATTTAGTGATAGCCTTGTTTACTTAATTATTTTCACCTGACTTTGATTCGCAACTGGAGGGCCTTTTGAAATTAAATGGTACAGCCTAACATTATCAAAAGTGTATGCAAGTGGTAACGGATGGGCAGAAATGAAGCAGACGGGTGTGGAGATTCAGAATCCGCCAGACGTGTTTCCAGGAAAGTGAAGGAGCAAAGCTCATTAGGGCTTGGAGGTAGAGTGATGCTTAGCTTGAGCAAGGTTTTAGTTCAGTCGCTAACTTTTTTAAAAGAATGGTAAACACACACTCTGAGAGAGGAGGGAGAGGAGCAGACTAGCCAAACTAAGTACTGTCATAAAGGAACATTTGTAAGTACTCTCCAATTCAAACACATACTTATAAAAATATGCTAATATATCTAAATGTGTGTTTTGAACAACTATTTTCAATTTACTTAACTAACTGGTCTTATAGGAAGAGAAATAAAATAATCCCATTATTTCCTACAAAGCCACAGCAAAATTTATACCAGTTACAGGAATTCTGAGTTGTTTTCCTTTATAACACAAAATTCTATTTTAACAGCAGTCATCAGTAATCTGTCCCCAACTCTCACCAGGTTACCCATAAAACAAACATTTCATCTTCATCTTCAATAGACATATCCATCTGTCTCCACAAGTCTGACACAAGCAAAAGTCAGGACAAGCCTCTAGAACTGCAAGGTTTGCGGATTTTGCTGATGGTAAATCAAATAATTGAAAAGACAAAGAAAAATGAATGGAAATTCTCACAGAGCATGTGATACACAGGAAATGGTCAGGAGGACACTCCTGTGTGCTCCAGAAAACTTACAAAGCCTGGCTGCTCTGCACATCACTGCACTGATGTATTTAAGAAGACAGTACTACAGACAAACAAGGGATGATGGAAATAGGAGAAATAGTGTTGCCCTGGGAAGAGCATACCAATGGGTTATACAATACCAAATGGTCAGCCCTAAAACATATATACATATGACATTATATGGGCTGAGAAGATTGTATAGATATGTATATATATTTACATGTATGTATATGAGCAGGTTGTATCTCTATACACACACACACACATATATATATATACACACTGACATATACTGACACACATACATACATACACACATGTATGTATATATATATTCATACATGTATGTTTGTGTGTATCTATACACACACACACACACACACACATATATATATAGATAGATAGATAGATAGATAGATAGATAGATATAGATATAGATATAGATATATAGATATATAGATATAATGTACACACACACACACATATATATATACACACTGACATATACTGACACACATACATACATACACACATGTATGTATATATATATTCATACATGTATGTTTGTGTGTATCTATACACACACACACATATAGATAGATAGATAGATAGATAGATAGATAGATATAGATATAGATATAGATATAGATATAGATATAGATATAGATATAGATATAGATATAGATATATAGATATATAGATATATAGATATATAGATATAATGTTTTTTTAAAGAGGCCAGCAGGGAGAAAAGGTAAGGCCAAATGATACAATACATTATAATCTTAAAAAGAATGTAGTCTAAACTTTCAACAGAAACTAAAATTAAGAATTTGAAAGTCTCCAAACATGCTTTTAAGGAAACCATACCACTAATTACAGATTAGATCAGAACATATTGTACATATTACTGAACATTACACTGCAGTCTATAAATAGAATTTTCATGCACGAATCAAGCTTTTTAATAAAGAAGATATAAAAAACAAATTACCCTGATAGCTACTCATGCTATACATGCATAGAATTATCACATAGAATTCTATATATTTGTACAAAAAAATAACATATACCAAAAAATAGAAAAAAATAATAAAACTACATAGCATTAAAGTCTGAAGAGCACAAAGGAATATTTTTATAGTCATCTTACTAATCTTTACTAAGAAGCCAGAAAAATAGCTAACCTGTATTGATGTTTCAGTTTCTTCAGTATCTTAATTCTTACAAGGCCACAACATTTCTAAAGGAAACACTGTTATTACCCACAACTTACAGATGAGAAACAGAGTCACAAAAATTCGATAGCATCCATCCAGGGTTTCATAAGGACAAACTGACAGAAGAAAGAATGAGACACCTGTACTCCATTCCTAGATCCAGACATTTAACCATTAAACTCTGCTGAGAAGCAGTAAACATAATGTTATTAACGAGTAATCTTGTTCAAGATTATCCTGGTATAGTTCTTGGAAAGAGCACTAATCCTGCGAGCAAGAGGCTCTGGGTTCCGTCCCAGCACTCAAAAAACATATCGATTAGACAAAAAAAAGAAAAAAGAAAAAAGAAAAAAGAAAAAAGAAGGGCCCATCATCTCCATACAAGAACTCTTCTTCTAGGTACATAAACTTCTACCTCTCTACAAACCTCAGTTAATGGGTCAGTTTCTTCACCCAGAAAATGAAGCTAACACAGCATGTGAAAGCTGGAATAGGAACAGATACATTTGTCAGCTCGCACATTTTCCAACCGACGAAAATGAATCAGCAGAGTGAGAATCCTTAATCAAAGTTGACGACACATAAAACCCCCTGGCTAGAGTCAGGACGCTGCTCTTCTGAGTGCCTTAAACACAAGGGTCTAAGGAAAATTTTTTTACCAGACAAACATCACGCATCCCTAGCCTGTGGACGATGTGCTCTAAAGCGCATGTGTGAATCCTTGAAGGTCAGCACAAGTTTCTTCAGGGTGTATAGTCACATGAAAATTGTGAGGTTTCAGAAGAGGGTCCAAAGCTCAAAAGAAGAAAGGATAAGTTCCTTTACTTTTGAGTAGACAAATAGAGAAACTCTCAGAGGGTCAATAACTCACTTAGTACCTCCCAAATACTGTGGAGAGCTGAGAATCAAAGTTTAAGGTACGGACGCGTTGCCATGCAACGCTGCCTCCCGGCTTTCTCACTTTAAACCTTTCACACCTACTGTTCGCTTGATGCTGGCCTCAGCACAGCCCAAGTGAAGTAACACCTGTTATTATTACTTATCCAAGCAGGAAGCTCACGTTATTTTTTTTTATTGAAAAGTATTTTAGCAGACATTAATATTAGGGTAAAAAGAAGAAGTAAAAGAAAAAAAGGGGGTGAGGGGGAATGTGAAATTGGAGAAGTAGCTCAGTAATACCCTTGTCTAGTGTGCCCATAGTTCTGGGTTCAGTCCTCTGCACCATATAAACACAGCAAGGTGGCCAATATATCTAACTCATCTTTCACTTTGGGGTTAAGAAGACACACAGGGAGTGTGAGGACTACCTGAAACACTTGAAGCCTTGCTTTAAAAGACAGAGAGTCAGGAGAGGAGGAATGGATGTAGACAGGGAAGAAGAGAGAAAGGAGACAGTCAGCATCAAACAACTAGGGACTTGGTATCTTCCAGTCACATACTGGGCATTGTGTGTGTGTGTGTGTGTGTGTGTGTGTGTGTATCTCATACTTTACCTATATTACCTTGTAACAATTAACTATATAATATTGACAGGAGGGTAGGTATCATTAACCTAACTTATCCTTCAATATCTTACAGTCTAGAAGTTCAGTACCTAGAAAGTTTAGAGCCTGAACATTGGGAGGGGTTGTATATATCAAAAGCTAAGAACTCAAGAAGAATTCGGTGATCTACAAAAAATGAAATACAACTACACTAAATTTCCAGCAAAAAGAATAAATCATGAAGTTATGTAGCCAGACTCTTCTTCACTGGGAAAGATGTATGGGCTGGATAGGATCTGGGCAGACCAAAGCTTCTTAAATGCTATAATTATTTGAGTTATTAGGTACAGAGACAAATTTGCTTTCTTTAAAAAGAAAATATTTTTTCAATTACTGTGAGTGAGTGTGTGTGTGTGTGTGTGTGTGTCAATGGGTGTACATGTACAAGTGAGATGATGTATACACAAATGCATGCCAGGTCACACTATGGCTACAAGAGTACAGTAGGTCTTCTGGAGCCTTCAGACATGGGTGCTAGGAACTGAACTCCCATCCTCTTCAAGGATAGCAAGTGTTCTTAACTACTGAGTCATCTTTCCAGACCCCATATTTACATCTTCTTCAAGAGAAAAGCCAATTGCAGAAAAGGTTAGTGAATTCTTTGTTATTTTTCTTTTCTAAGAATTATGTATTTATTTTATGTATGTGAGTACACTGTAGCTGTCTTCAGACACACCCAAAGAGGGCATCAGATCCCATTACAGATGGTTGTGACCCACCATGTGGTTGCTGGGAATTGAACTCGGGACCTCTAAAAGAACAGTCAGTGCTCTTAACTACTGAGCCATCTCTCCAGCCCTACCAGTGAACTCGTAAAGAGGGACAATAACAGAAAACAAGCCAAAAAGAAACCACTAGACAGCCATAACAGATCATTTAAAATGCAAGTGCATTGCCCCACAGTTGCAGAGTCTACAGATCAAGAATAGGGAGGTGCCAGGGTTAGTTGTTGGCAAAGACAGTGTGGGAGATTATGCACTGTGCCTCTCTCTATCTCTGGATGTTTGTTGGCTACATCAACCCTGAACTCAGAACTCTGTACCTAACATGCCATTCCTGTGTCTCTGCCTCTCTGTCCAAATCTCTCACTTTCTATAAGAATACAGACATGCTGACTAATTAGTGCTCAAGTCAGTAACTCCCATCTCATCGGGATTCTCCACAAACAACCTATCACATCCAAATGACACCTCATCTGCTTGTGCTGAGGGGAGGAATTCAGCAGTGTTCCCAAGAAACAATTCCATCCCTAACCTTACAATACACAGCCAGTGAGGAGTTGAAAGGATGGTTAAGTGGGGAACACAAATGCGGAGCAAAAATGATGTGGACAGACTCAATCCAACATAGTTATTCGAAGAGCTAGCCATCAGGAAGAGAGAGCTGAAGTGCAAATTTCACCCAAACTTTAGAAATCTAGGCATGTTCACATTTTTTGCATTTGAGCCTACTACTGCACAGACACTCTTGGGAGATCTGGAAGAGTGAAGAAGCAGCTGTCAAGTGTTCTCTAGGAACAAGTTGGGCAAGAGGAAGAGTGGTGGGAAGACAGGCAAGGTTCAATGAGTTCATCATTCCATTATCCAGCACGTAGGCAACTTAAGGAATAGCATAAGAAATATTTGAAGGATAAATTCATAAAATTAGGTACACAGGTTCTTGAGCAAGGGGTCTAAAACACAGGAAGAAAACCGGCTTAGGGCTATTTTTATTCTAAATATGTGTGTGACTAAGAAGGTAATCAGCCCTGACAACATCATTTTTTTTCATGTATTTTGTGTGACTTATAACTCTAAAAATGGTTAAAACCAACTTGAGGCTCAACAGATGATGGAAAAACTGTAGAAGTGATATTTTTCTTTCTCACTCCAATGGTGTTTACTACTTCAAGTGTTACGTTTCCAATTATTATCGGCAGTTATACTACGTACTCTGTTTTCTGAAAGTGTTCTAAGACAATTTCAGTCAGAAATTTATAAACTATCGAATAAGTTCATGAAGATGAGAACAAGTATTTGCATTTATGATTTAATGCAAATTCCATATGTGTTATATAAATATGGAAAATATACACAATTCATCGTATGTATATAAAAATATATGTGTCCCTGGAGTCTCTTTAAGGGTACTTAGTCTATTCTTACAAATATCTTTAACACTGCTATACACAGTGGGAAACCCACTGATGTTCTGACTACTTTGAGCAATGTAGATACTTGGGAGAGGGTGCTCTTAGATGATGGGAAAATCCCTTATACATTAGTCTTAGAATGATGCAACTCAATTCCAGTCCAAGTCATACAAGCAATTGATCTTCCATATCAATGCTTTTTCATTACAAATAAAAGAACAAAAAAGTGTGAAACCCATTCCTAAATCTGAAGTATGTTCAACACAAAAGATAATTCTGTAAGGAAAATATCTGTCAGTAGAGACAGAATAAACTCAGATTTAATAAGCACAGCTTTAAATGAACTTCCCGATAGTTTAAAACTCTACGAGTCTTCTAGTGTGATCTAGCATTGTCAAAGGGCACCTGTTTGTCCTCAGTGACGCCAGGTCAAGGGCACCTGTTCGTCCTCAGTGACGCCAGGTCTATGCTCCACTGGCACGGGAGGCACCAGTCCCACGAGGCTCTTCAGCATGGGAAACTGAACTTTTATTGCATTTTGCTTTAATTAACTTAAATTAAATAGAAACATGCAACTGGAGACTACTGTGGGAAACAGTATCCTCATCAATTATGTGAAAATGAATTCAAAGGGAAGAGCTCCGTGTGCAGGGAGGACTCTTACATGCTGGCATTCATCACCATGAAAGTCATAACTTAAAATATCTCAGAGTCTTTAACAGTAAAATGCAGAGGTAGAATCTTATTAACAATTCAGATGTCACAGGATCCCACTACCAATGTACTGAATCAAATCTATCTTTAAGGTCTATTTTTTGTTTTGTTGTTGTTGTTTGTTTGTTTGTTTGTTTTTTCTTTTGACACAGGGATTCATTTTGGAACCTAAGTTTTCCTCTCCCCAAAATGGAACATTCTGGTTCAGTCTCCTCTTAGGATTTCTAACTGGGATTATAGGGATGGAAAACCAAGCTCAACAAAAGAACCTGTAAAAAGGACCAAAGATTGTTTTGCTGTACATTTTCGCTTGAGAACACCTGGTCCATTTCTATTCTGGTCCAAAGTGGAGTCACTGCTTTTCTCTAACAGGAAATACATATTTGTTCTGTTTAACAGCTGAGTTCTTACATGAAAACATATTGCTTTCATTTAAGAAGGCTTGGCACGTCTTAATCAACATGTGAAAGAGTTCCATCTTTTTAGAATGGACTGGAAAATAAGTTATTTCGTTGTCTAAAACACCACTAGGCATCAACCAATTTGCCTGCATAAATGCTCCACTCGTGGAATGGAATCTTCCTGTGGCTCTCACAGTAAATGAATTACCTGCCTTCATGACTGCATCCAAGTCACAGACTTTTATTCTCCAAGTTTAAAGCCAGATCCTAATACTTGTTAGGTCAATGTATGCATTTTGCTGGTTCTCAATTTACTTATCTATAAAATGAAATAAAGCTGGAATGACAACGTCTCCTTCACAGGATGCTTAGAACGGCCAGATGTAAAGGACCCAGCAGAGGTCTGGCACATGTGTAATAAATACCAGATATCCAGTTCCCTTCCTCCTCTCAATGGCTATTAAAAAAAAAAAAACGACTTATTTCTCTTTTAGTCCATTCTGTCAATACTGCTGAAGGCTGATGGAAACATTTAATCCCTTATGTGCATGTTATAAGGCCATAGAGCCCTAAGACTGTCTCCACTGGGCCATACTGCACCCAGGACCTACTGATTTCTCCTTGATGACTTGGCTGTCGCAACCCCCACCCAATCCTTGGCTCTTGGCTCTTGGCTTGCCCCTATAATGCAAGCCAAGCCTAGCTCCTGTAACTGGAGCTCTGCTTTCCACCTTCTAATCTATTTAGATGCCCTTAAATGTAGCACTCATTCACTCTCTCTCTACAAGGAGACCGAAAAATAAGGACATTGAAAAGTTTTCCCATGAAGATAAAATTTGCGAAGTGAGAGACAGAGTCCTTGATCTCTGTCATGCAGCCTCTGCTTCATCTTGTTTCATGAGAATGCACAACACACACACACACACACACACACACACACACACACACAGAGGAACCTTCTTTTTCTACATAATTCTGTTAGGAGGTTTTGCATTGAGCTACATTTTTAATATGTTTTTAATCTATAAATGCTAATTCCTTGAAACAATGTTATTTTTTTTTAAATCACATATCAAAATATTTCAACATATCATTTCTTTATCTTGTAAGAAGAAATGGATGGCTACTCTTGGATTCAGCTGAAACGGAATGAGGTATCACGACGGTAGAGCGAGGCATTGTAACTTTCTCTACTTTGCTGTAACTACACACAGTTCTTTGGAGGTTTAGTTGCTCTACTCTGACAAAGAGCACATCACAGATTTGAAAGGTATTTGGGAACTATAAAAGCAAACAAATGAACTTTCTTATTTAAGTTAAAAAACTGTAGCCCGGCAGTGGTGGAGCACACCTTTAATCCCAGTACTTGGGAGGCAGAGGCAGGTGGATTTCTGAGTTCTAGGCCAGCTTGGTCTACAGAGTGAGTTCCAGGACAGCCAGGGCTATACAGAAAAACTTTGTCTCAAAAAAACAAAAACAAAAACAAAACAAAACAACAACAAAAAACCTGTGGGTAAGGAGAAAAATCAATATTTCATATTTAACAGAGTTTGGGGTTTTTTTGAAGTTTTACTACAAAAATATCTAAAGATCTACTCGAAGATTTACTAATTAGTTCACTGATGAGGGAAGAGATTAAACTCTGAAGACAAACCACTTTGATATGTCAACTTCATAAGAACTTTGAAGGTTAGCAAGGTACTTGAATGGGAAAGTCCTCAAATGCAGTGGCTGTTGCTGTACAGAAACCGAAGAAATACATTTTAACATGAGCTGACTTTTTTAACTGACAAAATTCCTTGATACAAAAGTAGAATACACTAAAAATAAATAAATAAATAAAAATTAAAAATAAACGTTTCCCAAACACAAGTCTCTTTTGAGAGCATTTTTCTAAACCAATTCTGAAAGAATAACAACTTTCAAATTCTAAGATTTTATATTAATGATGTGCCATGATACCTGTTTTTGCCTGAAAACTATGCTTTGATCACATGATATTCTAATCATATTTCATTACTGAAAGGGTAAATAAAAATTAATTTTATAGTAGGCACATCTAGGTCCCAATCTTAAATATTTATAGATGAAGGAAGGAAGTCCCAGAATATTTGAGCACTTAGAGGTTTATTTTTAGTAAACGTCTGAAGTTTTTCTCATGCTATCTATGATATCATACAAATTCTCTAAAACCAAATTCCATAAAGTAGATTATTATTGCTATGATGAAACACCATGGCCAGAAGCAATGGGGTAGAGGATGTTACTATTTGGCCTTCAGTTTCACTTCACTGTTAATCACTGAAGAAAGTTAGGCCAGGAACTCAAGCAGGGCAGGAATATGAAGGCAAGAGCTAGTGCACAGGATATGGAGGGGTGCTGCTTACTGGCTTTTTCAGTCTACTTTCTTACAGAACCCAAGATAACCAGCTCAGGAGTGGCTCACCCACCATGGGCTTGGTCCCTCCCTCATCAATCACTAACTAAGAAAATTGCGCAACAAGCTTTCCTACAGCCCAATCTTATGAAGGCATTTTCTCAGTTGGTGTTCTCTCCTCTCAGATGATCCTAGTCTGTGTCAATTTGACATAAAACTATCCAGCACACCGCATTTGAGAAACTAACTGTCATTCTGTTACACAGACACTTTCCCTAAAATACAAGAAGAGTATTGCTGTAACTGATAAAATATGATTATTCCCCCTTTAAAAATATAATTAATTTCTAACTCTATTCACCAAGACAGATAGTAAAAATTGGACTGTTATAAAAATTCACATATGAAAAATCCAGTTTTAACAGTAAGGATGAAGGAGCACATGGCAAGGATTATGATGTAGGAATGTGAGCAGAAAGGATACCTAATTTTAGTTTTCTTCTTCTGCTGCTGATTTTTTTAATCCCATATTGATTAGATTGCTAATTGCCTGGAAATCTCATATAGCATTGCATGGATTTCCCTCATCAGGACCTGAGAAAATGCCCATGACAAAAGTGAAATTAAACTAGCCTACAATGAACTCCACTTACTATACATTGCTAATTTACCATTGGAGAACACAGTATCACTTCACATCTCAGTGGGGTATGTGTCCCATGGAAACAGAAGTCTATTGTGACACACCCAGCAGAAGCTCACACAGAGAATTACAGCTTCATATTTCTGAAGTTTCAATAAAACATTACCATAATTATTCTATATGAAATTGTATGAACACAAATGTGATTTTTGTATTGCATATCAAATTAAAAATAGACAATAAAGTTATTGGTGTTTGCAGATAGAGCTAAATCACTATTCTTAAAGAGTGCACAATCTCATATGAAAATAAGAGTTTGGACAAACATTCTTGTCATTTAAAACTTTTGTCATTTTTCAACTTAATCTGTTTAAACACCTAGGGGAAGAGATGGTTCTTTAGGTGGTGAGTACATCTGCTTATATTTGATTTCTCCAAACAGGAGTAGAGAGGAAAGAAGGAACCAAGACTAAGACTAAAGCAAAAGAGAAATGATAATAGACACTAACTATCCGAAAAGAGGATTTCTCCTCTTTTGACTTAGACATGATATGGTTGGAATGAGCAAAGCTCAGGTGTCAACTCTGGAGCGCTGATCAGACTATGTGCCTCTCTGATTAAAAGAATAAAGGAAAAATGACTCAATCCAGTTTCTGTTCATAAAACATTTCTCCGATCCATTCACCTCCTAACATCTGAGAATAAAGTTGGTGTCAAATGATTTGTTCATCATTTTTTTAAGCTGTATCTATTCATTATATATAGGACAGTCTGCCTGCATGTATGTCTGCAGGCCAAAGGAGGACATCAGATCTCATTATAGATGATAATGAGTCACCGTGAGTTGCTGGGAATTGAACTAAGGACCTCTGGAAGAGCAGCCAGTGATCTTCACCTCTGAACCATCTCTCCAGTCCTTCCTTCATAGATTTTTAACCTTTAAACAATTTTGTAAAATAAAAGAACCATACTAGTAAATCAATGATATAGTTCTTACAAAAAGAAAATCTTTGCAAGGAGTAAATACCTTCCAGAACTGTTAAAACAACCCAAAAACAAAACAAAACAAACAAACAAAACCAAAAAAGCTTAAACTCCAAGATCCTTTGACATCCTGCTAGCCTGGAAGAAACTAGCAACTGTCCAGTGACCCACCCAGAGTTATTTACTCAGTAAGATACCTGAGTTCTGTGTTTATCATCACTACAGATTAGGATCTACCTTCCAATACATTAGACAGCCTTCCCACATCTGAGCTAAGTCCCCAATCTATGGATTCAGGACTCCAATCTCCATCATTTGAATATCAAATTCCACTCCCAATATCTAACCCATAGTATCTCTGGGTGGTCACAGCTGCAGTAGATAAAAAAGAAAATACGTCATTTGCAACAATGGAGTTCAAAGAAACAGTAGAACAAATATTTCCCAGACTGTGAGCAGAGTCACTTGAGAAGGTGCTAGTAAAAATGTTCAGGACTCAAATAAGAGACTCCAACTCGTAAGTCTTGAAGTACAGATCTGAGAAGCAATAGCCCACAGCAAGAACCCCCCCCCAAAAAAAAAAAAACACCAGAATGTACTGAAAAAGAGGTCCTGAGGCAAGCAATGAGAGTTAGACTGAAACATGTGAACAAGTGATTAACCATGGACCACTGATCCCTGCTGCCACGTCAAAAATCTTGAGAAAGCTGAACTTGGCTAATATAGATCCTATATGCCTATGGTTAGCGAGACAAAGAGTATCTAGCAACACCAGGGCATGATTAGATACAAATCTAATGTTTTATACAGACATGTTAAGGCCTTTAGAATACTGTCGAGACTACTGAATGATCCTTTACTAAATATTCATATCAATGAACTCAGCCATTGGTCGTATGGTTTACTGTCACTATCTGGCCATCCTCCACATTTTAAAATCCTTTCATTTCTTTTTTAAGCAAAGGCTTAGTTTGAATAGTTCCCAAGTAATGTCAAAAGCATATCTCAGCCGGCTAGGCAAATGGGGCAGTTCCTCCCACATTTGTGGTTTGAGAACTGGGTTAGAGCAACCTTATAAGCTGTCTCTTTTATGAACTAGAAGAATGATTTACAAGTTTACCTTGAGACAGTTGAAGAATGTTCCATTGGGTTGGAGAGGTGGATCAGCAGTTAAGCGCACTGGCTGCTCTTTCAGAGGTCTTGAGTTCAATTTCCAGCACCTACAAGGTAGCTCACAACCATCTATAATGGAATCTGACTCCTTCTTCTGATGTGCATGAGAATAAAGCACTCATAAATAAATAACTCTTAAAAAGCCAATAAACATATTCCTTTAAAAATCTTCCAGTTAGAAACTTTTACAGTATTGCATTTCTGTAAACAAAACTGTAAGCTAAAATTAACTGGGCTCCCAGTGGCACTTGCTTGCTTCTACTCTCAAAACTTGGGAGGATGAGACAGGATCATCTATTGAGCTAGATATTGAAAACTAACTTCAGCAACACAGTTCGACTCCATTTCAGAAACTATAACAACAACCAAAGACACACCAGGATTTGCTGAGGAATATTCACTAAAGTTGTGTCCTGCCATATTGGTACTGGTTACTTGAAAGTGAAAGACAGTCCTCATTTCATTCATAATTCAGCATCTTTGGTTGATTCAGATTACTGAAACCATTCATTCCTCAGCTGTTAAATAACAAACTGAAATTTTCTTCAAATATAAATTAATTACACATAGTGGCAATTTGAGGGGCAGTAGGGGAACCCATATCTAGTTATTACCTTCCCTTCATACTTCTGTTAATAGATTCCATGCTTAGGCCACAGTGGAGCAGAGGTCCCAATCTGATTAGATCAACAACTACTGACACCAGGAACTTGCACTGAGACAATCAAACCCTTCCCAGGGATTTTTCCAACCTGAAGATGGCAAGAAAGATCTATCATATCTGTACTTGCACAGGAATGAACTGTCTTCAGTATAGAAAAAGGAAATAATAACACAAAAGAAGAGTGAATTATATTTAGCTATTGGTTTCTTTTGACCCTAAGCCTAATCTCACCCATGTGTTTTCAGTGGTAGGAGCATATTGAGTCAATGTATTTTTCACTACTGAATACTGTTCTTTCCTTTGTAAACACGTACCTCTAACTCTCTAACTGCCCTACTAAATTCAGTTTTTCTTTCTTTAAAGTGCCCTCCTTAAGATCCTTTAAAGAGATTTTCATTCTTGGCTCTCCAATTCTCTACTTTCTTAGAGTCCCTATTTACATAGAAAGGGAGAGGGGTAGGGAGAGGGAGAGAGGGTAAGGAGAGAGAGTGGGAAAGGAGAGGGGGAGAGGGAGAGGGAGAGAGAGGAAGGGAGAAGGATAGAGGGGAAGGGAAAGAAAATACATCTTCATCTACATCTAATATTCTGCTTATAGGTGAAAATATTATTTGTGTCATCTAGGTGTTTTTGTTTCTTGTTTTTTTACACTGCTGTGAGAGTTAACATTTATTGTCATCATGACCAGATGAAGAATCACCTAGACAATACATTTTTCCTGTGCTTGTGCTTGTAGCAGCATCACCAAGGTTGGATTCTGGAAGTGATGAAAAGGAAGAGAAAGAAGGAGAAGGCAAGAAGAGGCCAATCATCTTCCTCAGTCTGCTTCTTGAACAAGGACACACAGAACCAGCTGCCTCAGATTCTGGCTGCCTTGTCTTCTTACCATGAAAGACTTCATCTCTTAAATCCTGAGCCACAATCATGTCTTCTTCTCCTCAGTTTCTCCCACCAGGTATTTTGTCATAGCGATGAGAAAATGAAGTGACAAAACCTCCAAGCACACACACACATAAAGCATGACAAAGCCACCTGAATGAGCTCTGGGGGACTTCTAACACTGCTGTACCCAACAACGGAGGCAATTGTGTTCATGAGTTGGATCCACTTAGATAAAGTAAGTTACGTAACTATAATGGTATTTATTGTGAACATATTCACATTGTGGGTCAATACAATATCCCCCAAACACACATGCACACACACACACACCACACACACACCACACACACACACACACACACACACACACACATACATACACACACATACACACAGAGAGAGAGAGACAGGGTTTTTCCTCATCTCATTTTCTCTTATTCTTTTTGTACTGGGGATCCACATCAAGACTTCGGACGCGCTCTATCAGTCTACAGTAAAATGATAGTCTTTTATCCAATGTAACAGTCTCTACTAATATATACATGTCACTATCCTGAAAACAACGTTAAATTCAATGTTTGGACAATGGGGAGAGGAAAAGAGGTGGAGAGGAAGGGAAAGCGAAAAGGGGGAAATTCCATGGTGATTCACAATTTAAACTTGGAAGATTAAGAAGAAAAAAAAAAAACCTGAGAGTCTTGATGGAATGTGTTTCTATTGAAAACTGAACCAAAACTGTTGGGTAGTAGCCTCGGATTCTTCAGACAGATGGTGTCAACAGAGCAGCAGATTAGTCAGCTTGGCAATGGAAAAGGATAGATAGTTTTACAAAATGCCACCAAACTGAATATATGAAAGAAGAGAATGGGGCTTGAATCTGTCCACTGATACTTGATCCTGGTCATGGCAGGGTTTATAAAATAGGCTACTCTTGTCACCAACAGTTTAGAGTTTCCTGCTAAAATTTTCATAGAAATCATTCTCAAACAAAGCTGAATCTCAGTACGGACAGCTGGGTTTAACAGGTGAAGGGAGCCCCTCTAATGGTTTTTTCCTACCAAAGCCCCAGGGCTGATTTTCTCTTTAGGTTTTTATCTTACATAATACAACCATGTAGAGATTTCTATTTCTTAAAGACAGATTATCTGAGAATGTATTCCTATCCTAAGTAAACAAAAACTGTACTAAAGACACAAAGTTTCTATTTACAGATACAAAAGCAGTAATTTAATTTTCCATTGCTCAAGGTAGAATTTTATATTAGATTATATTCAACCAAATTAAAATTAGCATTCAATAATTCTTCCCCAAGAGTCCAAGGCATGTCTACTAATGCCACCAAATTAAATCAGACCCTGAAAGTTCAATTTGATTAGTAATTTTCCTGGTGAGTTTGGGGCCCTTCAAATGTAAATTAGCAGTTTCATTAACATGGGAATGAGAGCAAGATATGGAACTTGAAGACAAAGAGACTCGATCTGAGAATCAAGAAAAATGGTGCTGTTTTGAAAAAACCAAAGTGTCTAGTTCTCATCCTCCAAACTCCATTTAACCTCAGACATTTCGAACATGATAAAGAGACTGCAGTCACTTGTATTGAAATTGAAATGGTTTCCAGTCCAGCTCTGATAATGAAGGACAACCCTCTAGTTTTTTTTTTTTCCTGAATACATCACATGCATGAGAAAGACAAGGCGAAGCCTGAATTTAAGAGAAAATCTGAGCAGATAAGATAACTTACATAAGAATACGTAACAATAAAATTTGCATACTCTCTATCTTCAACGTATTTAGACAATTTTCTTGAGGCAGAGTTTTATTTGGCTCAAGCTGGCCAAGTGCTCACTCATCTAAACCTGCTAATCCTTCTGCCTCCATTTTCAGAAAGAGAGAGACAGAGACAGAGACAGAGACATAGGGAGGGAGGGAGGGAGGGGGGGAGGGAGGGAGGGAGGGTTGGTTTATGGGCTTGTACCATTCCTTGATCCTTCTTACCCTCTTCAGGGAGACTGTTGTGGATAAAGAACAAGAGAGCTCTGTCTCAGAGAACCTCCAGGTTCTGCCATATGACATATGATGTGTAAGTCTGAGCCACCAGTTTCCTAGTAAGTGCTTCCTGCTTTAAGAAAAGACAGTAATCACACTAGGTTTTCCTAAGTCATGTGATACTGCAGAAGCATGATGCTGACAACTCTCCCTGGCTGATGTAAGATACTAGGACTTTGATTCAACAAACACTTATTAGATTGCAAAAAAAGAAAAGAAAAAAAGAAAAAAAGAAAAAAAGAAAAGCCCTCGAAACCCAAGCAAGCAAGGAAGCCATATGCAATGGCCTATTTTTATTCTGTTTATTTTACTTAATTGCTTCTATGTTTCTTTAAATCCACCATTTAGTCAGAATCAGCTCTTCAAACTTGAGCATGGCATAGATTACAAGCTGACCAGATACATATGCTGGAACAACTCCAGCACAACGTCCGGTCCTACCGCCAAGAGCAGAAAAAAGATCAAGGTCATAGCAATGGCAAGAAAATACTGGGTCCTCTATCCTGCCATTCTTGAACTCTACTGTTCTGAGTTCCAAAGGAGAGCTATGACAAGTTACCTTAAGGATAAAGGAAAAGGACAGGGCAGAGTCATTTGAATGGTCTGTGTCGGTGTATACATGGGGCCTGAGCTTAGAGGTTGTCATTTCTCCCTAGTCCTTGTGCTTAGAGTCCATGACATGTATCCCTGACTGACAGATCCCTTGAGATGCCATTCTGTGTTTCAATAGGCTTATATGCAACTTACTATTTTTTCTGCTGAGCTTCCTCGGAAAGGAACAACCAATGTTTTTATATGCTTGATTTTTTTATTTGAGTAGCTTGGAAATTACTATGTAACCTATGTTGGTCTCAAACTTATAACAATCCTCCTGCATCAGCCTTCTGAGTGCTGGTCTAATAAGCATGTACCACCCTACCTGACTGATAACAAAATTCTTCTTCGATATGTACTGCCCTGAAATCCCCTACCA
This sequence comes from Grammomys surdaster, assembly GCF_004785775.1. Lineage (NCBI taxonomy): Eukaryota > Metazoa > Chordata > Mammalia > Rodentia > Muridae > Grammomys > Grammomys surdaster. The sequence continues at coordinate 2,174,564 of NW_021620923.1, forward strand.
ATTATAACCCAACTTGTGGTCCATTCCTGTTCCTTTATAGCAACATTTGCCCAGTTTATTTCTACCTAAATTTATATTTATATTCTGTATTTTCATTTATGTTTTGTTTTATATACAACCATTGGAAACCTTTCTTAACTTACTATAACCAATTAATAATCTATTCTTCCTTTGAAAGAAAACTAATGATTCAAACAATGGAAGCAAATGGTTGTTTGTAGTCAGTTTTGCTACTTTGTGGGTTCTTCTTTTTCCCACTATTTATAACCCCTCCTGTCTCAGACAGTCACGAGGAGAGAAAGGATAGAGGGGAGAGAGATGGAGATCCCTGTATTAATTTCATTCCTTTTGTTTCTTCATGACTACTAACAAACTGCATACAACCCCCCTGAACTACCAACAACCAGGGCACCACACCCCTCAGGGTCTTAGCATTTAGGCACCCTCTGAAAAGTTTCCAGAATTCCAAACACCACACAATCACTGAAGTTATCTGCAGCTGGCAACACCACGCCTTTGCTAGAGCAGAAAACAAATCATAGTCAGCTTCTGTGGACACTCCAAAACAGTCCCATATCACCAACACCTGGAATTAAAATGAAAACATACTCTTATAATATTTCAGTGTTTTTTTTTAAATCTAGAATTGTCAATACAGTTGTCCTTTGCATAAGAGTAAGAACAACAACTTATCTTACTCCCAGAACTTTATCAGATCAGTAAATATGGTCTCCTAGGAACTTTTCTGAAACACAAAGTCTAAGATATAGCTCATGATATTTTGGCAATAAAATTGAAATTCTATCTAACATAGAGTACTTTCCTCCTCCCCCTCCCCCCCCCGCCCTGCCTCTCCTGCTTTAAAGGGGATCACAAACTTTAAAACCAAAAGAAGAAAAACAAGTGGCATTAAACTACTTCTCCCTTCTAAAATGTTTTACACAGAATATTCTCAATTGCCTACAGGAAGAAATCTAAGCTGCTTTGCCTACCAGGTAGAACCTTCCACAACCTGACCTGGTGGGCCTCTTTAAACTGCAATTCCCACAGTTCCCCTCAGAGCTAGAAAAAGTCAGATTGCTCCTGGAGACCCAAACCCACTCTGTTCTCTACTTCTACTGTGGCTCCCTTCCTCCCAAATCCATGTTTCTCATCGAAACCTGTTCATTACTGAAATACGGATTCTGGCTCCAACTAATTTCAATGAAACCCCAGGTTGAATCATTCTTTGCTCATTAGAAATAAATAAGTGTGTGTGTGTGTGTATTTTTTTACTCAAGTAGCAAGAAAAGTTCCTTAAAGGCAGGAAACAGGACCTGAGGTGCAGAGGCAGAAGTATTCCTCCTTGGTATAACACACACTTAACACAGGGTGAGTCCCTAGGTTCCATTCCTAGCACCAAAAGTCAAAAGTCAGTAAGATATGCATAACTACAACATATATCAAAAATTTAGATACAAGAATGTGTCCATATAGATATAGACACAGATACGGATGTAGCTACAGATCTCTCTCTCTCTCTCTCTCTCTCTCTCTCTCTCTCTCTCTCTCTCTCTCTCTCACACACACACACACACACACACACACACAGAGTAAGTGATTTTCAAAATAAATAATGTGTAAATGAAACTAGCCATTAAAAAATTGCCTCTGGGTAGGGAGGTGCAGGCTTTTAATCACAACACAAAGTAGGCAAAGGCAAGTGGATCTCTATGACTTCTATGACAGCCTGGTATACATAATAAAGTTTTGGACATCCAAGGCTACATAAAGACACCCTGCATCAAAGATAGATAGATAGATAGATAGATAGATAGATAGATAGATAGATAGATAGAGTCAGAAAGAGACACACACACACACACACACACACAGAGAGAGAGAGAGAGAGAGAGAGAGAGAGAGAGAGAGAGAGAGAGAGAGAGAGAGAGATTTATTTGTAGAATATTGCAATACTCAGAAACACATACCAAAGTTTTAGCATAGCCTATCCAGGGTTCCATACCCCTAGTCATTCAAATTTGCAGTACTGATCACACCAGTAATTATGGTCTGCTGGACCCTCCTTACCCAGCTTTAGCTCTAGAGTAAAAGAAGGAACTTAGCATTTTATGACTCTTCAGTATGTGTGTGTGTATATGTATATATCTATGTATATATGTATGTACATATATATATATGAATGGCAGACTAAATACTTGAAAATATATATGTGTGTGTATCCATATTTCTATGTGCATGTTCTATGTTCATGTATGTGTGTGTATTTTTTGAGACAGCAGTTCAGTCTATAGCTCAGATTATCTTAGAACTCACCATATAGTCCAAGCTAACCTCAAACTTGCTGAGATTCTCCTGCTTCAGCCTTCCAAGCACTAGCAACATGGTAACAGTGAAATGCACACAGCAACGATATATATATAAATTTCAGAACTTCCTCGTTTTAGCCTCTCTTTCCCTACGTACAGTACTCTCTATCTATGTTTACCCATATCAAAGACCGCCATCTGTTAGGAAGACTGAATCTGATTGCGTTAATTAGTTAATGAATACAAGTTTCCTTAGCTCACGGTTCTAAGGGCTGATAAGTCCCACAGCGTGGCACTAGCATCTGTTGAAATTAAAGTACATTGAGACATATAAATCTAATAATGGCCTATATATTTACACAGACAAAAACCAATAAAATTAGATGCTTCCACCCAGTGGGAAGTTTAGATAGCTAAGCTGGAGGCTGAGGAAGGAGAAGACAAAGTCTTCCAACAACACCCAATCATCTCAACCAAATAATCCTATGCCTGTCTCTTCTGTCCCAATGTTTTCAGACCAAGATGTTTCCAGCTTTTTCTACTCTACATTTAATGCTGACACACTTGGCATAAAACACTGAGAAAACAGACAAAACAATAGAATTGTGTCAGGAGGCTGGAACAGAGAGGAAGCCCTTGAGATCAGCACATAAAGAAAGGCTGGAAGCCTCTCCACACCCAGTCTGACCTATCCTATAAAACAGTCCCAAAGTGTACAGTGCACAAATGCCCCAGCATGTTCATCCACACACGCCACTGAGCCTTTGGCCTTTTGCCAGCTCCTGCCCACTCCACTCTCAGAAGTGCCCTTTTCTCTTATTAAACTATCTCTTCTATTCTTACAGCAAACGTGTCTCTGGCCAAATCTTCATTCGGAAACATAAGAACTCAGCAGTCTTACCAGACGCCATGCTAATCCTGTGACCGTATCAATGTGTGCGAGTAAAGTAATGTCAACGTGCAGAAGGCGAGTCTTCGTGGTATCATAGATGTCAACCATGACACTACAGGTCTTGTCGTTAGAAATCAGAACAATGGTTTGTAACAGTGGTGTGCAAGACTCACTGTCAGGGTGCAAAATGTCTTTCCTGATGTTCCCCATCAGCACTGAGATGCACAAGTACCCCTCATCCTGCTGGTTCCAAAGCGTCTACTCCATCCAAAACAGACTACACAATTAAAAGGATGTACACAAGGAAAAGGTAAAGGGCTGGACCACCCAAAGCTAGACCACGCGCCTCTTTGATAACTAAAATCTGACGGTACTGAGGCTGCAAGAGTTATTAAGAGAACACTGCATCCACAGTGTGTTCTCAGCCCATTTCCTCCCAGTCAAGGTCAAACGCTGCTCAAATCTGCTCTCCAACTATTTACAAACCTCTTTATCAACACTAGTCCTCTCCAAGTTCTGCCATCTCTCTTCAGGACAGAAGTATTTATTTAATCAACAAGTACAGCTTGAGGAACATCGGGCTCTTATTCATGACTAAGTAATTAAAAACGGAAAACACATCTCCGAGTGCCTAGTATACGCAGGCATTAATTGGTTCAATTGGCGAATGTTTCCCCAGACTGCATTTGTTTCTTATGGATTGGTCCTGCGTTCCCACCCAGGCCTCCTGGCTTTTGGGGAGGGGGGATGGTTGCTAATTAGTGCTTTCCTAATCCCATTCAGAAAACTAGAGCAAGTCTTTTGCCATTCCCCTTCCATAAATGGGTGGTCATTGAGATTAGGTCAAGCCAGCTCAGCCTACAATGGCATCCTTAATCAGCCAACGTGAAATCAAAATGAAGCAAAAAAAAAAAAAAAATCCTGCCTTTTATCTCACACTGTCTTTGGAGCTAATTAAAATGCAAGGGTTCTTCCTCCTGTGACAACCCTGCTGTTCCATACACTAATAAGCCAACAAAAGGTGCTGAAAGCAATGGGCTGAATAATTGTTAAAATTTACAGTTCCTTATGGCAACTGTTAAAAGATTTCTGCCTCTTAGGTAGAGTCTATCGCTTTCTGCTAAAGCCCCACCAAAGAGTTCTGCTCCAGAATTCAGAGTAAGAATCCCACATATTCCAGTTCCTATAAAGGGATGTCCATTATATTCGAGTTCCTATAAAGGGATGTCCATTTTTGTTGTCGTTGCTGTTGTTGCTGTATTCTTTATTTGGCTTTTAACACACTTTACTAACTAAAGAGTTAAATATCACCATGCTTTTTAAAATATGTTCCCAGAATACGATGGGGGTGGCGGGAGGGTGTGTGGCGGAGGTTGTCTGTTGCCATAAAGGAATCTCTGAGAGTCTGTTGGCATAATAGAGAAAAAGGTGAGAGGGGAAATGGAAAAACACAAACTACAAGAAAAAAGAAAAGAAAGAAAATGCACACACAGCCAGCTACATGTGCAAGTTGGGATTAGAACCTTCCTAGTCATTTACCCCACAAAAAGAAAATTTTAAATTAATAACCAACCTTAATTTTAAAAAAAAAAACCTCCCTCCTCAGCTAGAGTAAGCTTTTGATCTGACTGCTTCCCTCCCTCGGGGTATTTCTTTATATTTATTAAAATGCACCTCCAGTGTGTTACAAGTAAAACAATAATTTCCTACACTTAAATACATGTACAAGCATATAATTGGAGGATACAGTTGCCAGGGAACACCACATGTTCCAAACGCATATACTAAATTAAATCCACATTATAATTACATTTAAAAATCAATACATTCAGAGGGGATTCAACACGTTCAAAGAGTTGCAAACTGTAATTGTGAGAAAGTGACCTACCTACCTCCCTGAGCCTTGGCAGGATGTAAGACACCTGAAGAGGAGGTAGGTACCCACCTTAAAAGCCTGTCTACACAAACATCTTAAGAGGCTTTAGTCTCTCCTGGCACCATGTCACACTGCCAAGGTGATGTGTGATCCCTAAGAGGTACCCAAGGCAACTGTAAAGCTGCATATATATACTCCCAAATCAGCTATATATGGATAATGCACTCTTTCCAAGTGAAGAATTATTCCACACTCAAAATGATAAATATCTGCACCACAGGCTTTTGAAAAATCAGTCACTTTGTCACCTAATATTAAAACAAAACAGGGTGGACAATGTCAGTACACACCTTTGATCCCAGCACTCAGGAGGCAGAGGCAGGAGAATCTCTAAATTCTAAGCCAGTCTGGTGTACAGAGTGAGTTCCAGATAGCTAGGGTTATGCAGAAAAAACACTGTCTTGAAAAACAAAACAAAAGAGTAAAAACAAAACAAAAATCATATTACCAACTATCATTTACAGCAAAGAAAGACAAGTAGTAAAAATATATTCTTTTTCAGATGAAAATTAGCTTCTTAGGTCTTTGCCCTTTACTTGTTATGTGTATACAATTTTGTAAATCGTTGAAACACGTCACCCTATGAGAATGTATATGATACACCCTTGGAAGAAGTAGCTAAAATGATCAATCAGAAGAGATGATATTAAATAGGAAGAAATAATAGTTGAGAATAAGTATCAAGTTTTAAAAACACATTAATTTTAACTTACAAACCACTACTAACACCCAAACTATCATTACCAACTAAATTACCAAAGTAAGGTAATAATAACTCACTTACATAAAATACAAAATATGTGTTATGTGTATTAAATCATTTCATCCTTTTTGTCAGGTATGAAACAGGTACTATTGTCTCAGGCAACATGAGAGGGAGAGAACTGGAGCACAAAGTATTTTAAAAATGTAACTTTCCCATGCTCACAAACCTTGTAATTAGGGGCTGAGCTTGTACACTTAATCATAGCATCATTGTATATAATTAAATAAATTACAGGATATTATAGTTTATTTTATTGTATTTTAGACAACAGTAATGGCTAATATTTACGAAAGGACAGAAACTTTGCGTATGAAGTATCTTACTCAAATTATCTCACTGAAATCTCTCTCAAACCTGTCCCCATCACCCTCAGACATGACAGGCAACTGGGCTGTCATCTCACAGATGTCTCACAAGAGACATCTCACACTGGTCACACAGAATTCTACAGGAGAAGGCACACATGGCTAGATTAAACACTGACTTTTATCTTTTTACTGTGTTGCAAACAAGGACTGTTAAAGTTTGCCATCTTTTGTAATTGTTGTTTTGTGGTGGTGCTGTTGTTGTTGTATGAGACAGGGATTCTCTGTGTAGTCCTGGCTGTCCTAGAACTCACTCTGTAGACCAGGACGGCCTTGAACTGAAAGATACCTTGCCTCTGTTTCCTAAGTGCTGGGGATTAAAGACATGTACCACCACCCTGCCACTCTCATTATTTTTAACTGTTCAAGTCTTTCATGTATTTAACAGTTCAATTATTTCATGTGGATCCACAGTGTTCTAAAATAAATTTCAAGAAACGTTTTATCTTGCAAACCCAAAACACTACGCCCATCAAACGGTTCTGTTTCTTCTCTCTTAACTATAGCAGTAGTGAACATAGGTGTGCAAAGCCACACATCCTAAGAAACACAGCAATTGGATTTAAAAACTGACTGCTTTCTTGAAATGTGGTACCTTTAAAATGTAGAAATATCAGACAAGCTGACTTGAGTGAAGCATCTGCAGTAGGTCCCAGGGATGAGCACAGCTGCTATCTCTTGGTAGTTTTCGAACTTTCTCAAAACTAAGCATCCAAACCATCTTGAAAAGGTTCATATGCTAATCACAGACATCAGAATTAAGTGGCTGATGAAGAAAAATGTAGAATTCAACAGTACCACCTGGAGAACAAACGTATGTCCTCCATTTCATACCCTCCCTTCCCCCAGCATCAATTTCCTAAGGAAACACAGAATCACTGTTAAATCATCACATAGGCACCTTTCCCCAATAGCAGCTCAAATGGAAATGTAAATAACCCTGGGAGACACTGACCCCATGTCTCTCAGGCCCAGAGGTGAGGTCACTTGCTACCAATGCTGACCAAAAAAAAAAAATGTACTTTGCATTGAAAGTACGTAAGATGCCACAAGATCTAACTCAGACTCAGCAAAATAAAAGGAAGTAGGTTTATCAGAACTCACAGGGCAGTCTCTTTGGCAGCAAAAGAACAGTCCTTGACATTATTAATGACTAATACGTTATTATAAAACATCGGGCAGTGGAACCCTTCAGCCTTTAAAATGTAGGATTTTACAATCTTAATAAGGGGGACAAGAGGACTGACTAGATGTGACCAATCTCAATCATAAATAAATTTGAACATTTAAATAAGGAGAGAATTAGCAATACTGTATGCATCTCTCGAAAGCAGATAGGCCTCAGGATGGTCCTTCGAAGTAAGAATGCCAAACATTTAAAATGAAAAATTAAAGGCTCAAAATAAGAATTAGTAACTTGTAACCTGGAAGTATCAAAGGCAAGTAAGGCAAAATATCAGTGAACATGTCCTGATAACACAGGTGATCGGTGAATCACATCCATACACAACGATAAAGGGACAAAGAGCAAGGAATCATAGAAACAAAATTTTAAATGATCAAATCTTGATGAGAAAATCCTCTTGTACGCTTTATATATTTTCTCTTTATTCCCCCAAAACATCAAGAGAAAATAGCAGTGACCATGACAACCCAGTGACAGCGGAGACACTATTTTACAACCCCCCATGCAGAAGGTAGACTGAGGCTTGCAGCCCCTACTGTGAACAGAGACAACCTGTCTCCCCAGCCTGGGACATTTCTTATGACTAAGGCAGCCAGGCTATTTCACATTTCCTTGTGCTGGACCACAGTACAGACATTTCAGAAGGCAGATAGGAAGAAGACCGGAATGAGGCAGGGAAGGAGGATGTTTCAATAAATATCGGGTTCAGGAGAGAAAGGCGTAAGGATGCTAATAAGGAAGGAAATAAGGAGTTAGGGAAATAACCATCTTCCAGAGCTTTCCAATCCTGGATTGTGACAGGCTCTACTCTGCTCCCTGAATGAAGATGTATGCCTGCCTTCTCTGCTCCAGAAGTTTCTCCATAGTTGAATGGGAATGAGGCAAGTGGGTCATTTAAAACAGATGGCTAACAGATTAAACCATATAGGTAATGACATCAATCTTCATCCAATACAGTAAAAGATGCCTAGATCCCCAGTATTCTAAGCCTGAGATGAGGGGTGGGGGGAGGGGATGGGGAGAATTGTACCAGTTTTAGGCCAGTCTAGGCTCCACTGAATTGCAGGCCAACCTAGCCTAAGTAAGATTGGGTTTCAAAATAAATAAATAAATAAATAAATAAATAAGAATGAAACTTAAAAGTGGTGTGCCCATGGAATGGGAAGCCATTTTGTTTCATGTCAGGCTTACTGGGCCTTGGTGTTCTTGACATTTCAGGCAACAACAATCTTTATGAGGAAGAACTGTACTATCCATTATGGTCCACTAGCCAGCATCACTGTTGCAAGAACTAAAATTACCAAATGTCCCAGGACAGACATTCGGTTTTTGTTTTGTTTATTATTGCTAATTATTGTCTTATAGAGCAATCAGAAGATGTACAGATGGTAACAAAGGGAATTCAAACTAATCCTTGAAAATCTTTATTGCTGAGACATTGTGAATATTCTTCCTAGTCAAATGTCAGCTACAGCGTTAAGATGTGTGTGTGTGTGTGTGTGTGTGTGTGTGTGTGTGTGAGCTCGGGGGTGAGAAAAACTCAGAGAAATAGTGGCTGCTAGCTCCCAAACCTAAGCTTAAACAGGTAATAGGAAATTACTGAGCATTCACAGGAAAACACATTAGGGAGAAAAACTTGTTGAAAGAAAACCAGCGTATGGCACCCCATCCTTTCCAAACCCATGAGGAGCCTGAAGAGGGTAATCAGAGACAGAGTTCACAGAAAGGACCAAGACAATGAGAACCCGGATGATGCTTTGTGACGCTTTCGCTGTGAGCCAAAAGTGAAAGGTTGGCTATCTTAAGGCCTTCAGAGATAGCACTTCAGGCCATCCCTGCACCATTTGGTGCCCCACAGCCATCCTCAATTACAATAATGGAATGAAGGAGTGAAGAAATACTCTACCACACTTTGGTCACTACCAATTATCCACAACATAGACTCTGCTTTCACAGCAGTGTTCTCTGAGAGGAAAAAGAATCAAGCACATCCCTTCTGAATGTTGGGTGCTAACCAGTCAACCATGCTGGCCAGATCCTGTCTCTCCAGTCGCTTTGTAATATACACTATTCACCCTGCCTCAAGTCTTCAATGACAGCTATTCATTCACGTGTCCCAGGCCGATCAAATGGTAGCCACCGTGATGGTTCAGCACTATGTGCCTTTACTGCACAGCCAGACAATGCTTTCTTCTCATGAGTCTGGTACACGAGCTCTCCCGTTAAGACTGTTAATGGAGTCTCTTCCAAACAGGTCATGGGGAAACATTCTCATGGGCAGACCAGGTACCAAAGGCAGCTACTTGTTCAGCAGACATTCCAGCCTTTTTCAACATATGGGGCCTTGGCTTAACAATGGTGAATAAAGAGAGAATAGCTTTTGCCCCTATTCTAAACATCCCTTGGTCTTACCCTGAATCAAAGCCGCTAATTATGCCGGGCAGACGGATTGAAGAGTAGAGGTTTTGTGATCCCGGCTATTGTTCAGCAGGGCTAAGATCACCAATGTATTTTCCTAGGTAAAAAGCATTTGAAGGGAGAAAAGTCTGGGCACTTATTATCTCTTTGTGTTCTTAAACAGTGCCTATTTACAAACTTTTCACTAGTGAGTAAAAACATTTACTGATAATAAAACACTGCAGTCTTTCAGAGAGTTAACCTCTTCCCCCCAAAACATGACCAAGTGCCCTGAGATTTCTAGAAAGGGAGAAAATGCCTTTAGTTTCTTGTCACAAATACAGAATGAAGGCATAAGAAGGAAAGATTATCACAAACAGTTCTTTAAAATAACTCCTTGAGTCTACACATCCTGCAAAATTAAGCATCATTTGTCGTGCCTTGTAGAACCACAACAAAACACATAATAACACTATGTCACAACAGGTGGAAAGGACTCCTATGCCCCACAGAATAAACATGAAGTATAAGACATAGTAATTAAGAAAAATAGCATTTTGTGATGATCACATAGCCTCTGAGATAAGAGGTAAGAGGCTAGCCTTTCTCTGGATAAATGTTTTTTTTTTTTCAGGGGGAGGGGTTGGGGGTGTTTCTTAGTTGTGGTTGTTGTTGTTGTGTTGTTTTTCCAAGAAGTCATGACTTAAAATATTTCAGCTATTTCTGGACTTTGCCTTCATGATGCTCCTTAAAACAAAATCTATTACAAAATATAAAGATGCCCAATTTAAATCACTAAAGACATACAACTCTAACCAAGTTAAAATCAGAAAGGAGTCCTCCACAATTGTGTTCTACAGACTGTGTATACCTGCACTGTCGGGTAAATAAATAAAAGGTATGTCATCTTCTTTAGCATTAAGGATACTGAAATAAATCTTGGAGGATATTTGTGAATATGTAAATAAATAACCACTATTTTTCTTTCCAGAGTGAGGAAAAAAAAAACCTGGAAGTCTGGCTCTCTATCAATGTTTCTCATATCTTACTGATAGAAGTTTTAAATTTCCCTTGTAATTTCTCTTGTCAGGGTTTTCCTTGCAACTAAACAGAGCTATGAATTAACAAGCAGCACTTTATCCAGGTAAGTATGTATATCCGACAAGAGCTGCAGGCTATTGTATCTGATCTAATTTGGGGAAGCTATCTATAGTTAACCAAAATCAAAACACTTGTGAAGGCAGAAAAACAAACAAACAAACAAAACAAACAAAAAACCCAAGGTCCTCTTCTCTTAAGGTCCACATTGTAATCCTGAACCCTCAAGTAAGTCTGTAGTCCAGCATTTCTCTTATGGGACATGCTGAATTGCGTTTATCTCCAGAGACCTTTTATCCCCACCTGCTGGAAGCAAGAAACATAACTGGGTCCAAGATAATCAATGATGGATTTCAACAAGAAAAACTATATCTCCGTGCATTAGACTACAAAGGGCCTGTGCTCAGCTGTATCATTTGGGGCGGTATTTCTGTCACTGAATTAATTCCCAACCCGAAAACCTTTTGTCTTGTAATTGCCGGTTTATTCTTTTCCCTTCTTTTGGGGTTTTAAAGCTGGCCATTAGATTTCATTATAATTTTCAAGTAACTGTTTTGCAAACGAAATGACTGAAACACAAGACAAACGTGTCGCTGTGGAGTTTTCTGGCTTTTAGGAAAAGAAATCTACATGATCCTACATCACAGAACTTGAATTATGAGGAATGTAACATCTATTATTTATCATACAAAGAAAATGGAGCCCAGCTTCATAAGTAAGACATTAATTCTTTCTAAGAGAGGAATAAAGCTTTGTCTTGAGGAAGAAAATGGCCCTGTCTGCTTTAGCATGTAACACTGAGTTCTAGCAGCCTCGGGGGCTATAGAAACAGAAACAGCTGCCCTGTGTCCACCTTCTGGTGAATAAATTAATCCTCATTGTTGATTATCCCTAATTCACTTAAAAAAAAATGTAGCTTTGAAAAAAGAAACACATTTTGGTGGGATCATTGTTTAAATTTAACATACAAATTATTGTTTTCCAAGTGGTTTAAATGTAACTATATATAATAAATAATTTAGCAGAGCCCTAAGAGAAACTAGAGAAAGTCAAAATAATAGTCCACAATGGGCACAAAAGCAAGGCATGTGCTTGTTGACTAAACATTTTTATGCCTTCTTAGTGATTCATGATAGCAATAGCTCACAGAAGAATAAAGGAATAAAGGAATTACCTGCCAACATTAGTTTTCTTTCCAACCTAAGTAATATTTGTACTGTTATTTAAAACACTAGAGTATTTCTCACCTTAAAACTCACCCATTCAGTCTTTGTTATTTGGTAAAATATACCTTGAACATGGTTCTGCCACAATTCCACACAGAGATAAGCATACGGTTGAATCTCAATCAGATTTACACATAGACATCAATTTTTTGTAGTACATGGATAAGTCAAAGTCAAAAGGAGTTAGGCATGCTATCACTCAGAACAAACAAAGAAAATTACATTTCTAACACATTTACTGAATGATTATTTATAGACTCTATGCTTATGGGAAGCATAAACATTAAATATAGAGTTGAAAAAAGTACACATTAAGGCACTTTTGTAGTGCCAGCAAGTTGGGTCAGAAGGTAGAGTCACTTTTCTTCAAGCCTAAAAAACCTGGGTTTGTTCCTCAGGACCCACTCACATGGTAGGAGAGAACCAACTCCCCCAAATTGTCCTTTGACCTTCACACAAGCACCTTGTTAGACATGCACCTTTCCACATATGCGTGTGTGCGCCTGCACACACACACACACACACACACACACAAACACATTTTAAAAATGATTAAATAATAAAAATACAATTGAAATTTTAATTGCCTTTAAGAGAGGATTTTTTCCTACTAAAGGGTCTATCTTGTCAATCACTAATGCAAATACATATTAACTTGCTATTACAGTCATGTCAATCACTATAAGTTATAATCCACATGTAGATATCTTAATATTAACAAAATTATACATAACATTAGCAATTGATTAGGATATCGAGTTAAGCTCCTCTAGAAAGAAGATACTGAAATCGAAGTTCAAAAGGAATAATCATTGTCTTGAAGCAGAAAACCGTAATTGAGCGCTTAGCGTGGGTACCACGGATGAACAAAAGGTACCATTAGCTTTCTGGAGAAAGGAACCAGAGTAGAAACCTGTTCACGAACTAAGCTGAGGTACAAGTTGTAGCCCACTGAGAAGAGGCATTGGAAGAGGCAGAAGCCCACTGACACAGCCTTAGAAATCAAGATCCAAAGTCAACAGGATATCTGGAAGATGGATGTGAAAAGAAACTGAGAGGAGATTAATTGAAGGCCCGTGGAAAGGCAATTATTTTTACTTGTCAAGTCTTCTTCCCCCAAAGCATGCAAACCCGGGCAGTTGGGATTTACCACCAACCAAGCAGCTGACCCTTTTCCAGAATTTAAACAAACTGCCAGGTAAATCTTACGGGGGCTTCATTCTCTCGTTTGAGTGATCCTGCAGTCCACCAGTTGGCTTCCTAGCTACTTCACTAATCCAAACACCAACGAACTACATTTGTTTATCTAACAGAGAACTCCAAATGGGAATTCTACAGAGGAACTGATGGCAACACAGAGCAAGGACTTATATATACTCATACTCCATTTTCCTATGGGATTAACAGGTATATGAAGGAAAAAGAATAAAGCCACAGAATAGAATGGAAGAACAAACTTGAACAAACTGCAAACTGACACCAGAAGAAATGGAGTGAATCTGGGCATCATAGAAAAAAAAATTAGGAAAAAGAACATTGATAAATAAATTTAAAAAAAAATAGGAAGATGCAGACAGTCCCTGACTTACAATGACTCAGCTATGATAGAAAACCATGAGACATTTGCTAGATATAAGGTTTTGAATTTTTTATCTTTTTTTAGGCTTGTGATACTCGATAGGAAATTCAAACGCCAGGCAGCAACAGAGAACAGGAACTCAAGTCCTCCAAGCAATCCTGAGAGTAAGCAAGAACAATGTTACAACACACTAGATTGCAGTTTCTACTTAGAACATTTTTAATTTACAATAGGGCTAGCAGGATGTAACCACATCTAACTTTAGTATAGTTACAATACCTAAAATATTATGAGGTGAATATAAATGAAAATAAAACATTAATAAAACACAAGCACTACCATAAAAATTAAAAAAAGTATTTTGTTGCTAAAATTAAAAATGAAAATTGCAACAAGCTTCCCAAGAAAATATTCTAGACTGGAAGACAATGACAGAATTATCTGAGTAATGTTTGCTTTAAGTGTTAAAATTGGATATGTTTGATCTAGAAGATGATGGAGACAATTTCTACCTAGTGTTTCTCATATTGTTCTGGTGTCTGCTGACCCCAAACACATTTCAGGTGAAGGTGATTCCCTCCTGCAATCAAGCTAAGCCCATCTCTACATATCATTTCACAACCCATTCATCCAGAGGTGGCATTTTTCTCTACAGTCATATTAGACAAATGGGAAGGACTCCTATTGAACTAGACAAAATGTTTCATCAAGTACAAAATGAATTTTCATAATCCCTTAAACATAAAATAAAGCTCTGTCTGGGATGGATGTCTACATATATAATGTAATACATTCCTTTATTGTTTAAAGCCGAGTAAAGAAGAGTTTACAATGATGTCGCAATAACACTGGGCTCCATAGCAGCCATTACACCAAACATCAGGACCCTTGGAACTGTGGTCTGAGCCAACTGCATCTCAAGTTTTAAAATCAAGACTAGGACAGACACAAGTGACTCAGGCAGCCTTAGTCAAGGCCTTCAAATACAATGTGATCACAGGAGAAGATCTCACTGCCTAAGACAAGCAACTCAAGCACCTTTGTGTCCTTCCAGTGTTTCCAGAGCAACCGAAGTCTTGCTCAAGGAAATTTCTGAAGTAAATCAGATTTGTCTATTTTACAAGGAACAAAAGCAACAATGAGGTCTGGTGTGCATGCCAAGACTTGCACTGGAGATGACAGTGCACACGTCTTTCTAGTTTGCCAGAATGCCAGGAAATCTGCCTGTATTTCACATCGGTCTCCCACAGTCCTGAACAAGAACTTTTTCAATTCCTCTACAATCTTCATGGCTGTCAGACCCCCTCCCACATTCGCACCCACCGAAGTCAGAACCTAAGAAAACCCGAATGCCAGGCCACACAATTCAAAAGCAACTCCCAACACCAATGTGTTCTGCAACAGTTCCCAGAGGTGTGGTGTGTGTGTGTGTGTGTGTGTGTGTGTGTGTGTGTGTGTGTGTGTGTTTGCCTGTGTGCATGCACACACATGCACACAAAATGCTTCTATGGAAAAAAAAAAGATGTAATTAATCACACTCAAATCCTAAATAAACACCATTAACAAAACCCATTTTTCTTCTCATAGTTTGAAAGTTCTTGAATGTCAGGTTGATTTGGGCAGCAATAAAAAGGACTTGAGGCTTGCATTTACATATCATTTCAATGAAGCTGAAGGAGGGGTGAATGTATTTATATTTGTAGCTGATCACAGTCAAATCAGTTCCTAGACTTATTAGGGCACGGCAATGTTGACACAGGGCTCAGTTCGAAGCCTTGACCTTTGCATTTCCGCCCTGACCTTGGGACTGGATTTACTCATCTCATTCCAACCTTTGCTTCTGGAGTGATGTCAGTGATGCCTGCGGTGTTTAAAGGATCAGTTCACTCAAATGAAAGTTATTTACTTTGAATGTCACTGCAAATCCTCTGAGGGTTGTTGAGATTTGTTTGTTTGTTTGGGGGGGTGTCTGTTTGCTTGTTTTTCCCTTTGGAATGGGGCTCCAAAATCATCACCCATATCTATTCTACTTCCGTGAAAGCAAACTGTTTCCTAAAATCTTTAAAGTTTACATCATAATCTGATAAACCAAAATGATGCTTCCCCACCAAATCTTGTTCTATTAGGGCCAAAATTCAATTAAAGGAAAGCTACTTGTAAAATGAACATATACAATTAAAGAAGAAATGAAGTTTGTTAGATAGTAAGAATTTCTTAAGGATTAGAATGTTGAATTCTAATTCCATTTACATAACTAGCTTCGATAAGGTTAGTCATTTAAGTAAACTTCGTTAAAACAGAATCAGACTTTCTTTCTCATTTGCTTTTAAGATCAACTTAAACACAACTTTAAAAGGAAGCTTTGGGGCTGGGGAGATGAGTATCGTACTTCGTCCACAGTGTGTAGGCCAGTATTTAGATCCACAGATATCATGTAAATAATAGGCAAGTTTAGTGTCCCACTTGTATTCCAGCACTCTGAGGGCGGGACAGGGAATCCCCAGAGCATGCCGGCTATCTGAACTAGCAGAGGCATCAAATTCTGTGTTCAAGTGAGAAATCCTGTATCAGTAAGAGAGTAAGAGAACATTCAGAAGGACTTTAGACATCAACCTCTGGCACACACACACACACACACACACACACACACACACACAGAGAGAGAGAGAGAGAGAGAGAGAGAGAGAGAGAGAGAGAGAGAGAGAGGGAGGGAGAGAGAGAGAGAGAGAGAGAGAGAGAGAGAGAGAGAGAAAGATTTAGTCTTTCATTCCTATGTATACCTTGGTCCTAAGCGATCTTATGCTTCAAACTCCATTACTTGGCTTAGATCCAGTATCCAAGATTTGAAGCCAACCAGGGAAAAGGAAAAGAATATATCAAATTACCCAAGTACTTAGGAGGAAAACAGAGAGCATGCATGGAAAGCAAGTGTGTGGGGGGGTGATCTATCAAAAACACTCAATGGAGAGAGCAAAGGCAATTTCCCTTGAAGAGTGTGTGAGTATGTTTTATTGAGGTAGATTTGCTTCTCTATGTAAAAGGTGGTAGATCTGTTGATGCCATTTGCTGGGATACTCTTATCTCAACAGAGGGCATGGCATTTGGGGGCTCTAAAGTTTCTAAATCTGCTCAGTGTTAAACAGGGCTTTGAAAAGAACGTTCCATTTGAGATACTGAGTAAATGGGTTCACACAGCATGAAGTTTATTGTAGCTCAAGCTAATTTTCACATTTTCCCTTTCTATAACAAGCTAGTCATTTGTCCCCAGTATTCATAATGGAAAGAAAACAAGAGTGTCTTTGTTTGTGTACAGTAACTAGATGCTGTAAAAGTCATTCAGTCAAGCTTCACTATGTGTTCACCTTTAAACCTTAACCTGACTTGTAACAATATTTGCAGCCTCTAAAATTACACTGGTTGAACCCAGACGGAGTTAATCACCCTTCACTGTCTCAGAGAAAAGTATAATGACCTACCATTTAATGTGGAGCCATTAAAATGTGAGAGGGGGGCAAGAATTCACATGGTGTGTTTATAAATACCTCACAGACATGAATCCATACATTCAACCCGACCAGGACACTTTTCATATGGCATTTGTTTAGACAGACAAATGGAAAATAACGACTGTTGTACACACAAGGCCAGAAGTGTCTGCTCTAGTAGCTGACACAGCTCACTTTATACTTTTAGTACTGACATAAATTAATTCTAACAAATTCCATCTGTCCCAGAACAAAGAAAGAACCAAATCAAAGTGGAGTAATTAATGATATTCTTCCCTTCCCTTAACTACCATGACTCCCCACACAGGGCAAACAGCATAAGGTCCCAGATTTCTACCTTCAAAGTATAACCAAAATCTTTCCATCAGTTCTGCTACATCACACAAATCCAAGGGTCCTGGTTCTTCTCACCAGCGGGGCCTGTGCCCCAGGAGGTGGTCCATCATGCTGGCCTAGGATGACCGTGAATGTGCAATGCACAGAGCCTAGGTCATTTCTCTCCATTCCTCTGATACCACCTCAGCCTTGGTTCCTTCTGCAGTAGCTTCTTCAGTGTTTATCATCTTGCTTCTACAAAGCATCCTCCAGGAGGAGATTTTTTTTAAATACAGATTACCACTGCCACTCTGCCATAACCCTGGTTAGCCCAGAACCTACAATGTAGACTAACTTTGGAGCTAGACTAGAAGGCATGAGAGACAAATGTGTTTCTGGCTTCAAAAATGACAGAAATCTAACCGACTCTGCCTCCAGAGTGCTGGGACTGAAGGCCTGTACCACTATGCCTGGCCCTTATACCCAACTTTTGCGTTTCCTTACATCATAAAAGTCTCATGGCAGACTAAATATGATTGTCAGTCACATATATACACTAGGGTTGTTTTGTTTTTGTAAGAGCATAGAAAAATACAGTTGTACTTGTATATAACCATGACATACATGTATTTATGTTATATTATATAACATTATATATAATACAATGCTATATGATATATATGTATATATGTGTGTATATATGTATGTGTATATACGCATGTATACATGTATATTATATACAATTATTTATAATTATATAAATGTGTTACCTTTAAAGAGGTTGACAATGACATGTCTGTCTATCACCACTGAGGCTGTGGCACAGGCTGAGGAAGCTGCTGAGCACTGATCAGAGCCTATGGCAGCGCCACAAAGACTCACCCAGTCCAAAGTATCATCAGGGCCACACTTAACGAATCCCAATAAGGTCTTCTCTTTACTCATGCAAACTTTGCTTAAAGAAGGAACGGCACTCTAATTTCTATTTTGTGGTTGGTCGGAGATAATTCTATATATTAGTTCCTCATGATCACTGTGAAGTAATGAGTTGCTGTATCTAACAAAAGATAGATAGATAGATAGATAGATAGATAGATAGATAGATAGATCACAAAATACAATGTGCTATCATTGGTACAGTCTCAGACTAAAAGCATGCACACTATACAATATAATGTTGCATGAAAGGGCTGATTCAACAAGACTTCAAAACATGGCAGCTTGGATAGACGGCATGAGAGACAAGTGTGTCCCTGTAGATGAAGACTAACTTGCTTCATGTGTACTGAGTAAGGGTTGGGCAAAAAAGCAAGAGGAAGAAACAGCATTAGAGAAGAGTCAGCCTGGAGAGCAGCAGGGTGTCAATGCTTCTTTATTGTTTCAGTAAGAGAATGGCCACAGCAACCGGATGGGCAACAGATGCTGGCCAAGGAACAGACATGCCTTAACGTGTACTACGCCAGACTTTCTTTGGACAACTCAGAGAGCCTCCCCCCATCCCTAATTTTATTCTGGGTAATAATTACTTGTATGTATGAATTATTCTAAAACAGGCTCCATGTTCCATGTTTTATTTTCCTTCTAAATCAATAGTATTTCACTGAAATGGCAATATAACTTAGCAAAGAACAAACTTGCTCAAAATTGAAGTGAGTGCGACTAAAACAGACTCAGAAATACCAGTTTCCTTTCATTTTCTCTTCTTTAACAAGACCTCTAATGATATGTCCAGACTAACACTATAATAATTCAAATGGAAATAATAGTGACCACCGAAGTAAGCAGGAAGAGCTGGCTCTAGTCAAGCCTTGTTTGTTCCCTTTCCTCCCAAGCTTCTCATTAGAGAAGCTTCTCTTAAAGCCACATCTTTGCATCAATGATTCGCTTAACTTTCTGGTTCTTTCCCCTTAGTGTTTTAGGCTTTATGTTTCCTATAGGGTGAGTACAATCCAGAGGGCTCTCTCTGTGTACCCAGGTCCTCATGTACTCTCAAACTCCTACTCAAAGAGTCTCCTCAAATCCCTTCCTCTTAGCTCCATCCCTTCCCTGAAGCTCCATCTCTTCATTTGACCACCCAGAATTCTTTATCTTTCCTCGCTGCTACAACTCTGCTGGTCTTTACTCTCCTTTCCTCCTCTTCATTATTGGAATAGTCTTAACCAGTCTAGCGGTTGGGAAATCTTTCTATCCCACTGAAACAAACATTATCTTCCCTACCTAAAAACTAAGAACATAATGTTTTTCCTTCACCACATAGTGAAATTCAGTCTGGTTAACTTGGAGCAAGAAACCCTTCATATTCTGCCCACTGTTTTGGTGAGAAATATTTTCATAGGCACCAGATCTGTTAACTCTATTCACCCCTCAAGACCAGAAGGAATTTGGCTGCAGGACCTCCAACGATACCTAAAATCCAAGGATGTGCAAAGTTGCTTTTAATATAAATATTGAAAGCATATTGTACGTGGCCTCAAGCATCCTTGGCCATATTTTAAATATCTCTGGATGACTTGTACTTCGAAATATAAGGCAAAGAGTGGTCACATTATTTTATTTTAGAAATAATGATAGCGAAAATAAGCCTGCTCATGAAAACTTGATTTGTTTTCCAAATATTTCAATCTATTGTTGATGAGGCTGTGAATGTGGAACAGGTCTGGAGGTGACTACTAAAAACCCAAGCAGCTTCTGATTTCCCCACCAACACAATTTCTTTTCTGTATGCTTTAATATGTTTCTTTTGGTTATTCTTATGGGTAACTGGGAGACAAAAGACTGCTTTCCAATATTATTTGTCTCTGTGCTCCTTTTCCATGGAAAGAAGCATATTTTCTCTTTTTTAACATTCATATTTATTGCGTACACATGTGTATGCCCTTGAACACACACACACATTCTAATGATACATACACTTCCCTCACATATCAGATGAGGCAACATGAAGCTTGAGTGTAGTAACAACAGATAAATTTGCTTCTATTGTACCAAAGTCTCAACAGTTCTTAGCTAGAACAGGTATCTAGGGAGAAAGTAATTTTGACTGGTAAATATTCTAAAGGATTCTAAACTTAGAATTTTGAGGGCTGGAGAAACGGTCCTGCATAGGAAGTGCACGCTAGACCAGCCTGATCCCCACAATCCATATAAAAGCAGAAATGAACTCCATAAAGTTGCTCTCTGGGTCCTGCACATATGACTGCCATCACATGTGCGTGCGCACACACTAAATTAAATACATTTTACAACAGCATTTTTAATGAAGAAAGTATTTAACATGCCTCATTCTATTTATGAGTCAGTTTTAGTAAACTACCAAGCAAGCATTTCAAGGAATTTTAAAAGTGACTTGAAGTGCTCAAATTCTCTAGATGTTTGTATAATTTCAGTAGGACTTAGCACTGTAGATTCCCCAAAAGAAACTACAAAATATTTAACTATGTCTCCTTAACATTCAAGCAAACCCAAACACTCTGTGTTCTTTCCTACCACATTTATGATAAACACATTACCATCAAAGGGTCGTTAAACTATTATTGGATACAGGCTTACTCTATTTGATGTGGGAGTAGTGGAGAATGCATTGCTTTTTCTATTTTTTAAAGGATTTATTTATTTTTAATATTTTTTTCTGTACTTTGTTGTTTGGCCTGCATGCCTGTCTGTGTGAGGGTGCTAGATCCCTTGGAACCAGTGCTACAGACAGTTGTGCGCTGCCAATGTGGTGATGAGAACTGAACCCCGTCCTCGGACTGAGCAGAAAGTGCTCTTCACTGCTATGCCATCTCTCCATCCCCACGTTGATTTCCTGTTACATAGGGAGCATTAATGAGGAGCACTGAAATCATCAGGTTGTCTGTGTAAGTCAACTGGTATCATTGGGAGGGTCTGGGATCCAGGAAGGCAGAGAACGCCTTCCTTGAGAGCGTAACCATGAACATTCCTGGAAAAACCATAAAATAGGCATAGGAGAAGCACTGAGCTGGGACCAAACACAGACCATACATTGGAGGATGTGTCCAAAAAAAAAAAAAACAAAAAAAACAAAAAAAAAACAAAAAAAACTAGCAACAGCATTCTAAAACAAGATTCTAGCTTGGTCATGAAATTAGAAATCTATAATTTTCCCTCCCCTCTTAAATTTTATCTCTGGTCACTATTACCAAATATTACTTAACTCCTGTGAAACTCTGCTCCAATATCCTGCTGCTTTCCTGGGAAACACATTCATGCAAAGGAGTAAGATGAAATAGAAACTATTAGACATATGTATATTAAAGTTTGGAGAGAAAATCTGTACACAGTGTGAACTGCATTGTTGTCATTCAGGGGCAGAAGTTAGGATCCTGGAGACAAGGACAGGCCACCTCCTCCACTAAATAAGTCAACAAGACATTCATCTGCTCTTTTATCTGAATGGACAATATACCTTCATACCTCAGTACATAGCATCATTTACAGCTGTTCTCATTAATAAACATATGGTATAATCATATCTTATTAAAATAATATATATCCTACTATATTAGGCTTCAATATCTTAATGTTAGGACTCCAGGAAAATCTTTCCTATATCTATGTTTGAACCGAAGGTGTGACTAACTATTGAATGTGTTTAATGAGGAAAGCACTTTACATACCTTCTTCTTATTGTACCTTCTCCCAACTGACAGATAAGACAAGGTTTAGAAAAGTTAAGTAGCATAACCAAGTTTACCCAGTTTGCTAGTGATAGAACCAATACAACAGACAGCCAGACACAAAAGGTGATAATGACACAGTAAACAAGTGAATCAACCCATTTATTTAGATTCTGGCCACCTTGGCTTGTCCCAAATCCTGGGGCAGAAAGGAAGGGCTCCATTCCCCACACTGAAAAAAGCTGAACTCCAAATAAATGAGGATTCTTAATCTGATTAAAATAATTCACAGTAAATTGCAAATCTCTTAATCCTCTTAGAAGCATTAACATTTTTTTAAAATTGGAGGTGGGGTAGAAAGGAAACTTGATACAGTCTTTAATTGCTGGCATTTTTACTCAGTATAAACAATATTATATTTTCATTACTCGTATAGAAATGGCTATCACATTGGCATGGCAGTCTGCCCAGGGACGCATCTGTCTCTGACCGGTCAAATGAACATGGAATTTTCTCTCAAAGATAGTCATCCTTGTCCCACTGTGCTTGTTTGTTCTCTTCAGTCTCTAGGAGTATGACCACACAGATGCTAAATAACAGTTATTTTTATTTTTAAGTTTGGACTGGGAAAACAAGGGTGCATACTCAGTTCTAACAGCAGTAAGTAGTATTGTTTAGAATAATTTGGTAAGGACTCTCAATAGATAACCTAGTAATAATGTAACACTTCACACCTAAATACTCATTCAAAGAGGTCAAACCAATTCTAGACACTTTGCATATGCTGATCTATTTCATTTGCATAGATTTTTGTTTTTTTATCAAGTAGTCCCCTTCTTACCTCCAACTTACTGATAAGGAAAGAGAAATGTGATAAAGTCTGCTGGAGGAGATGTGACTACTCACCAGTGGGCAGGAAATCCCAACTTTACACCCAGCTTTTTTCTAATCATGGCACCATGTGCCCAAATCACCCCAAGAAAACACCCAGGAAAAGAGAAAGAGAAGTTGGCTTTGTGGGTTGCCTTTGGGGGGAAAAAAAAACAAACACAAAAAACAAAACAAAACAAAAACCCCACAAACCTGAACTCTAGAAACAGTGTAAACATCAACCAATTCAATGGTTGCATTTCATGGATGAGACACAACCTGCCCACAGCCTGGGGGGCTGGGTGGGGGGAGAGCCTTTTGGTAGCCAGTAAAGAGCGAGAACCTAGTCAGAGTCAAAGCAGTTCCTTCTCACTATACCACTATGAACCATAGAAATACATCATAGGAAAGAAAAACTCAACAACTCCAAGCTAATGTACAGGTGTCCAAAGTCCTGCTAATTAATCTCTTTCGTAAGACTCAACACTTACTACCTGCTCTCTTTGGATATTACTCCCGTATTTGACATATTTCTACCCCAAAGCTGTTTTAAAGCTGTTTTGCTTGTTTTTAACACTGTGATACAAGTTTGCTACCTTCCATCATTCTCCCATTTCCTTTCAATGTTTCACTTTCTTATTTCTAAAAGCATATTTTTTCCCTAAAAAAATGAGGAAAACAGGTGTGGTTGCACTTTTCTTTAATCTCAGTACCTGCAGGCAGAGGCAAACAGATCTCTCTGAGGTCTAGGTTAGCCTGGTCTACAGAGCAAATACAGGGCCAGCCAGGGCTACTACATACTGAACTCCTGACTCAGATAAACAAGGAATTAAATAAAAGAAATAAATACTTATCATGTCTATAAGTCTCAAAGGAATAAATAAAATAAACCCTCATAACACAGTTTTATTCACATCACCTCTTAACTCACAGACTGGCCCATGTGTTCGTTATAACTGATTAGTTAATCATAGACCGTCAGAGGCTGGACGAAGATCTAAAAGCAATGTGTAAGAAGAAGGCATAGGTATGTAGGCAAGGGGATTTCTGTATAGGATGTTAGAGAAACCTAAGAACACCAGCTCAGCACTCAGTAGGTGGAGCAGGCAGCTAAAACTTTCCAGAGAACATATCCTATAGGTCCATAACCTAAATACCCTGTTTACAGGAACTGTGCTGGAAAACTGAAGAAAAAGAATCCACACAGAAGGGTCTAGGCAGAGCACCAAGCAGATACAGGAGGCAGCTTTCAGAAAGGCCTGTATTGAAAGAGGGGTATCCATAAGGCCCAGGTTGTTTCCCTAAGATAGCAGGTCTGCTGTATTTGCTAATCAATAATGTCTATACAAAACACAGGTATATTCTCATAAGATAGACAAATCCAGTATGTCTTTGGTCACAAAGAAAGTAGCATTTACATAATTCACATATAAGGAGGCCGAAGAAACAGAAGTATGGTCCCAGAGCTGATCAAGATCAAGATCAGCAATTTAACTACAGAAATAATTTCCAAAGAAAAGTGGAAATCACAGCCACCCTTTCATGTGATGAAGAGTCCGTTATTCTTGGCAGGCTATTTTGTCAAAGCATCGGATAATGCTCATCTTTAAACATGCCTCCTGCGGACAATGAAATGCTGGTGACGGCTTCCAGCCTCCAGTGCATCTGTTCTTCTTGCTCAGGGCACATTACTGCTCCTGACCTCTTCCCTGCCCGTGCCTTGACCTTCTCCCACTCAGATGTGATTCTCTGCCTCATGCCTGTGAGCATCTCATATTATTCCTGAGCCACGGCTCTCGAATTTAGCATGAGGAGAGCTGCCCTGATAGATGTCTTACATGAGTAATGCTCCTAATGATCCCCGATGGGACCCTGCCATATTATTCCCCCACCACGGGCTGTGCAGACACAAAAAGCAATCCCATGCACTTGGCAGTGAAACAAAATGAATTTTTTTAAAAAAAAAGTCTGTTCACAGGAAGAATTTACTCACTTCTACCAAGAAATAACCTAGGTATAGGTGGGAGAATAGGGAAATAGTTAATGAAAGCTTCCTTCTTCGTGTATGTAGTTTTGTGATATATCTAGACCACCTGAGCAAATTATAGCATCTATGGTGCTTAACGAAATCCTCCAAATGTTATTCGAGGAACCTTCATGAATTATGCACAAGATTCCTCACAGAAATGTAAGATATAGTCTTCAAAACCATGTATAAATCAATACTTCACAAATTAAATCACACGTTCACTGACAAGTTATTTCAGGGGTGCTTCATTTTCATTTCTGGTTAATATTCGATTGGAACTGATTCCTGACCTTTTTTGATTAAGCTTTGCCCATGATAATATTTCTGTCAACTAGCTAATGATCTGTAAACAAACAACAAAAGGAAGAGGATTCAAGATCTCAGATAGGACTTGCAATAAATTCTTGCAAGGACACAGCTTTTTCCCATTTTGCCACGGCCTCAATTTTTCCCTACTTTTCTTTCTTCTGTCTTCCTTCATTTATTTTCTTAGCCTGTAATTCAACGCAACACAGTGAGTTTATGCCTTAACAGCTATCAGTCAACCTTCGGACCGGTGTTGATCACCTCTTAACTAAGGAGTAGTCAAGACCAGAGTTATTTGCTAAGTTCAGTGGGGGGTGAGTGAGGGGCTGTTCCTAGCTCATCAAGTCTTGGGGATTTGTGTTCTTTGTTTGTTTGCTCTTAGACAAAAGAATAAACACAAACAGGACAACTGATGATGACTCTGCCTCACTCTACAAATACAATCTGTAAAGTGTAAATAGAGCCCAATAAAGACAGAAGCTTTCAGTTAAATAAATAAGCCATTCATGTAACCATCTAACTAGCTATGACACAATGAGGAAAGCCAAACACCAGGAAGGTAGACCCTCTAACAGCCCATGCCAAGTAGGGACAAGCATCAAGACTAGGTCTGTCCTGTGTGGAACTGACAGTGTAATACTGGAGCCACAAAAATGGTGGGCAGTGGACCATATTACTCCTGACAACTTCCACTGTCGTTAAGTCATCATTAATTTAGACAGGACTCCACACCATTTATCACTTGGGAGAATTTACTAAAAGGGTTTATGACTTCTCTGAAAACGATCTGAAAGTTTGGCTACACTGGTGTCCTTTTTCTCCATAGCAAGCTCTAGCTAACTTTGGCCAGGGCCTTTCTCCCATACAGAGGACCTGAATAGACATCTCAGTTTTCAGTCATTTAAAACGATTATCAAGCAGAAAGTAGAAATTATCAAAAGAAAAAAAAGAAAAAAAAAGAAAAAAAAAACTTTGTTTTTGATTTTCCTTTTCCCCCAAAGAACTCTGATTTTTTGACTAAATGGCTCAGTAGGAAATGATCTTGAAGCAACAACATAGTTTCTTAAATAATTTTCAATCTCTGAATCCATTAAAAAAAAATCACTGGAATCCACATGATGTTAGAACTTTTGGGTAAAAAAAAAAAATGTACAGTAGAAGACCAAAAGCTATATGTTCTTTAGATTTTCAAGTTAAAAAAAAAAACAGATATTTTCAAATGATGAGGAATAAGAATTTTCAAGCTATCTTTAGGAAGATGCCCACCAAACACATTAAAAACAGCAACTTAAGCAGCCAGATGGATCAGTATATAAAGCTACTTATAAGCCTAATGACCAGAGGTGGATTCCCAGGATCAATTCCATCTATAACGTCCCTGGACATCCACACAAGTACCATCATGGCATATGAACCACACACACCCCACACTCAAACACAATGAGAGTAATAATAATTTTAAAAGAACATTAACGGGCTGAGGATGTAGCTAAGATGACTAAAACAGTATTGTTAAATTCCACTAATAATAAACAAGTAAGGAGCTGGAGAGAAGGCTCAGTGGGTTGTGAGCACTTGCTGCTTTTACAGAGGACCCAGGTTCAGTTCCCAGCACCCACATAGCTATTATGAGGGATCTAATTGTTTTTTATGACCTCTGCATGTACATATAAACACACACACACACACACACACACACACACACACACACACACACACTATTGTTATTAAAGGAATGACAGTGTAAACCATGAATGGATGGACAGAAATTTATTATGGAATATATTTTAAGACAGGGTAAAAAACCTTATGGAGGAGCCAGCAAGATGACTCAGCAAGGAAAAATGGGTGGCCCCAAGCCTGATGACCTGAGTTTCATCCCCAGAACTCATACAGTGATGGAGAAAATGGCCATACATAAACTATAGGCCGACATCCTCACTCCCACCCTGGGAGATGCTTGCTCATATACATACATACATACATACATACATACACACACATATACATATATACACATACACAAATGTATAAACATATAAATATTTATAAATGTTCATTTAAAAAAAAAAACCTCTAGGATAAGAATCCAAGTGTCAGGAAAGAGAGTGCCTCAGACCTCAGCTCAGATATCCTCCTGTTTTATTCATTACATTGAGTTAGAGACTGAAAGAACAGTCAGTCTACCTTTAAGCCTTATGCCAACTCATAAATCTAAAGAAACACAGAAAAACTCATAAATACATGATCCCATCCACACCTTTGGCAATAACATTAGGGGTAGCACTGAGGAGAGCTGAGAAAGTCATACCTAAGAAGCACTGTAAGAATCATGGCCAAAAAGATGTAGCTAAAAGAATTCTTTACTACAGAAAAGAATAATGTTTCGGAAACACACTACAGGCTTCTGAACATGTGCCAATCATGCTGTTAGTTTTCATGACTGCAGACTCACTCACGTTTAACCACTAAGGACCATGCTTTGTTTTGTTTTGGAGGTCATTGTTGTTTTGTTTGTTTGGGTTTTTTTTGTTTTTTTTTTCAGTTTTGTTTTTTTTTCATTCTTTTGTTTTGTTTTGTTTTGTTTTGTTTTGTTTTTCCACTGGGGTTTCTCTGGGTAGCCCCAGCTATCTTCAAACCCACCCTGTAGACCAGGCTGGCTTCAAACTCAGAAATCTGCCTACCTCTGTCTCCTGAGTGCTGGGATTAAAGGTTTGTGCCACCACTGTCCAGATGTTTTGAGTATTTTTTTTTTTTGATGCTAGTTTTCTTTTCTTTGTGTTCTCTGAAATCTGTCACTGGAGAAAGTATTCACCCCAACGAAATACCCTTCCAGCCAGCTCACAGAAAACATCTTATCACCAATAAAGTATTTCTTTGGAAACTAAAGACAACTCAATTTCAATGACCGTTTTCTAAGAGCATGTTAATCCTGGGGAGGTTGGCTTTGATTCACCTATGGAATCATCATAAAACTTACATGGGTCTTACTATTTCAACTTTATTCCCCAAACTGGACAGGAGTGAATTTTACACAGCCACGCCAGGTTTATACCTTAAGTATGTGATCTGTGCATGCAATATCAGGGTACTTTCTTCTCTATAGAAGTTATTATTTGACAGCAGAAGGGAAACATGGACAGGAAGCATAGAGACCTAATTAATGCCCAACAAGGAACTAAATCAAGTTGGCATCACTGCCCAGTTCCCTGCATAAACAAAAACAAAGAAAGCCCACCTATCTTAATATAATAAATGTATCCCAAACTGTTTAACACCGAAGAGCAAGACTTCAGACAGACTCAGGTTGGTTTCAAATCCTCACTCTAACTCACTGCCTGATGATAATCAAGGAGCTTAACTTGTCTCAACCCCGGTTCCATATTGATAAACAGGGATAGCAGCACACATTCCTTCTGAACTGAGCTGCTGGAAGTGAGAAGATAAGACACGTTAGCACTTAGCCCCATAGATTTTAACACCCTAACAAACTTCTGACTTTATCAGTACTGCTATTTTTTATCAGAGATATTGTTATTGATTCCTTGTCCTTCAGATTCAGAGTACACAATTGGGCAAACATTGCATCGATTCATCATTTAAGTAATCATTTAATTAATAATGCTTGGGTATTTATCACGTGAAGAATATTTATTATATATTTCTAAAGAGTAGTAATCTCTCAGCAGTTAAAGTCCAAACAACCCCCCTATTTCCTTTCCTTTCTGGTCATACTGAATCTAATGGAAAGCTGCATCCATGCAACTCTGATCCAATCAGAATTCAAGGAGATAAAATGCAAAGACCTCATCTCACAAACAGAGTTGTCCACATGAAGGCTTGGCTTCTCTCCTATTGTCCCGGTATTTGCTTAGGCTTAGAAAATTTGTGACTGAAGAAGAAGCTCATTAGCTCATGAAAGTTGGAGCAGCAAGCTTAGTAAGAGCTTACTGGAGAACTTTTGCTCCTCCAGATAGGAGAGGGAGAAACTGATGTGTTGCTAATCTCCCAGAGACTCTATGAGGCAGTTTACTCTTAATACACACAACTTGCTAATTAAATGGTCTGGAGTGAACTACTTCAGAAACTAAGAAGCCAAAGCAGTTTAAAGATACCCTGAGGTGTGTAGTTAACAGGTTGCTTTAACTCACTTCGTCACACGAGAAAACACCATTTCAGTGATAGATACTTTGGCGTGATAAAGCCTACCTTCTAAACCAAGACGTAATAACCAAGATCGGCTTTAGATCCAAGCAACTAAAAGCATAAGTTTAGTTTCATATGAAAGCAATAGATGCATTGCTTGAGCCAAAGTAGAAGTTAGTCTGTTGCAACTTTAAAAACAAAAAAGATTTTTTAAAAAAAAATCATACACGAAAGTGGGAAAATGTAACAGAATACAGGTTAAGTTAGGAGATGAAATTATGAAGCTTTGCCTATTTCACTAGCATTATCTGAGGCTACACAATCTTGAAAAGAACACCAGTAGACTTCTCTAGTTTGCTTCTCTGTTTCTGTGATCAAACATTGACCAAACTGAATGGAGGTGGGGGTTGGGGGGAAGGGTTGACTTTGCTTTCAGGTTTGCAGTTCATCATACTGGGAAGCCAGAGCAAGCTACCAAGGTGGGAAGCTAAGGGCAGGTCCTGAAGCAGAAATCATGGAAGCACTCTGCTTGATGGAATGTTCCAGTTTCACTTTCAGCTTGTTCTCTCATCCCCACTTGCCTAGGGATGTTATTGCCCACAGTGGACTGAGTTCTTTTACATTGATTAATAATTGTGAAAATGCTCCATGGATCTGCCCACAGCCAGTGCAATAGAGGTTAGTTCCTCAACTGAGGTTTCCTTTTCCCAGGTACGGACAACTTGACAACTGAAGCTAACTATAAAAGACACAAAATTGCAATGGTAGACAGAAGTTCAGTTCTGGGTTCTGCTTTCTTATTTACTACAGTCCAGAAATGAGGATAAGTGGATTTTTATTTCAAAATGGTACATTAACTGCATTCCCATGCAGCAAGCTCTGAACTCTTCTTGATCATCTGAGAATCATCTCCTGTGTGGTCCTTGAAGCTTACAACTAAACTAACAGATGGCACACACCAGAAATGATTTTTAAAGGATTAAATAGGCATATCTAGCAATTTTACTCTTCAAACATCTTTTCTTCACATTCAATGGAAAATCAGTAGGAGGTGGCAATAGAAATTTGAGCCCCAAGGATGGAGGACTCCTTTAGCATATAATAAACAAACAGAGAAGCACACACACATACACATAAAATGAAAATAAATTTGTTCTTTTTTCTTTTTTAAAATAAATTGGCACCTAATAGTTTCAAACAGAACTTCTTCTAAATAATGTTAAGATTTTCCTGACATTTTTCCTGAGAAGACTCTCTCCATAGCTGACAGTGGAGACTGGCTCCCTGTTCTCAGGCCTTATACTGATGGAAAAGAGGAATACATAACTGGATACTTTATAGAATCCAATCACAAGCATCTTTGAAAAATGTACCCTGGGAGTTCAAAGGGTAGCCTGGTCTACACCATGAGTTCCAGGACAGCCAGGGCCACACAGAGAAATGCTGTCTGGAAAAAAAAAAACCTGAATTGCTATTGCTTAGAAGTACTTTTTAAAGTATGGTTTGTTTGTTTGTTTGTTTGTTTGTTTGTATTAGATCCTCTGAATACGCTGCCTTATTAGAAATCAAAGCTGGCTACTTCCTATATAATAAATGTCAATCAATCACTTGGCACAAAAACATATTCCCACTCAACACTAAACCACAGCACTCTGCTGGCATCTGACAGTGCTTTCAACACAACACTTAAGTGTCAAACTGGGAGACAAACATTAAACCGATAGACTACGTAACATCAGACTTGACTGAATCGCTCACTCTCTGTCGTCTATGCATGTTACCCCCACAAAGAAACTGAGTGAAACCCAAGCAAGATTTTCTTCTCCAATTCTAAGCTACACACAGCTGTAGCCACGGCGGGATTTCTCTCCATGAATGAAATCAGAAATATATGCACAGTCATGGTGTTCAAAATATTTTTAAGTGTAGATAGACACTCTCATAAGATGTCTGGAAGCCAAAGAAAAAGAAGTAAGGAAATTTGTAGAAGCCTGCTTTGGACAATGGGTAATGAGGCTTAGCTCTCCCATGAAGGAAGCAACATGACACCGTCCAGTGTTAGAAATAGCAAGGGAGAAAGAGAGGGGTGGAGATCAAAGCTACCTCCCTGTACACTATAATCTTTTTGGCTTCCTCTTGGTCAGCAGCGAGACTGAACTAAAGGGTTGAAAGTAGAGGTAGAAAAAAGGAAACCATTCTAATCCAAAATTGCAAAGGAGGTGGTCTTTTGATCTCAACAGGATGGCAACTTTATTGGCTATGCATAAGCAGTTTCTAACCAGCTGATCAACCAGGTATTAATGCTCAACCCTTCCATGATCAGTAACCATGAAGTGAGTCATCTGTGAACAGCAATCAACCAGAAGGCCCATCTCCTGCTAAATGACTGCCAGCCCATCACTCACCCAGAGGGTAAGAGCAACCAACAGGGGACATGATTGTCTCTCCACGGGCTATTCCCTGACAAGTGCCAATTATTTGACTTGAGATTCAGGGAGAAAAAGCAAAAAACAAAAAACAAATTCTCTCCTGAAGTGTGCGTGTGAAAGAAAACAGCATTCATTTTCCCAAACACAACTTGGGATCTATATGCATTTGTGTCTCCAGCAGACTGTGTTTTGACATACACTGAGTCCCCTACTTCCAGCCCAGATGGGATCAAAGCAGAATACAATCTAGTTAGACGTGAAGAATGGACTTTCTTTCTGGGTGATCTAAAGGTTTAAAACCCCTTTTCTTAATGACAGGAAACACAATGCCCCCGTTTCAAAGGCCCAAGTCTTCAAACCACAGTCTCACAAGGGTTAAAGTAAAAAGTGATTGAGTCATAAGTTTTGTTCTTTTTTTTAACTTAAATTCTTACATTCTCTTTTATTTTTAATTGGACAATATGCATTCATCAAGAGTGTGGAACAAGCTTGGTTCAAATCCCAGCTTCATCCATATTTCCCAACTTCTCTATGGTGTTTCCAAAACTATAAAGTACAGATAAAGAAATATCTAACCTACAACACCTCTGCCATAGGGTTCTCATAATGCTGTGAGTGAAAGTCAGTGATTCAGACACGCCTGAACGTCATCACAATGTTCCCTAACCTGCCCCAGAATTTGAACTCGATCTCATTTTAAAATCATTTCCTTCTGTGACTTTATTTGACTCCCCTAAGCAAAGGTGTGCTGCCCCAGACAGCTACAACTTAGTGTGTGCTCCTTTGCACATATGAAGCAGTCAAGATTCTAAAACATTAGTAACTGCAGTCTGAAAGAAAGCCTTTTGCTGCATTAAAGATGTGAATGGGTTTCCACTGCTTTTACTTTTGTAAAATGTCAAAGATTTAATTCTTCACACTGTTGCTAGACAGAGTGCAATCACTGGTATTAGGTTGTTCAGAAATCCACACTCCTCCCAAGTTGATTCTCCTGCTGTGTGTGGTCAAGGAACATAGATGGGACCCACTTAGAACGGACTATACCTTCTACACGCATTCTATGTTCTATGTTCTCTCTCTCTCTCTCTCTCTCTCTCTCTCTCTCTCTCTCTCTCTCTGTCTCCCCCCCCCCCGTGTGTGTGTGTGTGTGTGTGTGTGTGTGTTTTCTGATGTATTTAAGGGCTGGGCATTGTGATCCAGGACTTATATTCTTAGCATTTGATCTCTGTGAATTGCAGCTAACTTGGGCTTCTCAATGAGATCCCATATCAAGCAAACAAAACAAACAAGCAAAAACACAACAACAACAAACCCAACCTTATAATTAGGAATCTCATCCTCTATTGCATTTCTTTAACCTTATGTTTCTATTTTTTTTCCTCTTTGCCTTTTCGTATCCCCAAATTTACATATTACGTGGATTACCCTAGGCCTAACTTTGATTTCCTTATAATTTCAAACTTAAAAGAAAACAAACCAAGTTATCAGTGGGGTTTACATCTGTGATAAGAACTGAAAAAATTTTTTTAAAGAAATTAAGGTCTAGGAACATGATCTTGCATGCTTTTGCTTGCAAGCATAAGGACTTAATTCAAATCCCTAGCACCCACACTAAATGGAAGGCAGGGCCTATAACCCCAGCACTGAGAGTTGCCTAGACAAGGATCACTGGGGTTTGCTGGCAGACAACCTCTCTCCACATTCTATGAGAGAACCTGTCTCAAAAGAGTAAGGCAGAAAATGATGGAGTAGGGCACTTGATGTCCCCGCTGGACAACATGGAAACAAAGTCAGAAACACTGTCACATATACATAAGCATATGCCACAATCACGCACGAAAATAAACTTGAGAGATTGACATAAATCATGCCCTAGCATCTTTTATGAGCACGGAAGTTAACATCTAGAGGCCCAAACGCTTAGGACCTTTATTAAATAATGTTTTCCTAAATTTCCCTCCAAGTCCATTCCTGAAACCCAGCTATTTTCCGTTATAAACTTTGTTACAGCTGAAATCTGCTCACTCTACAAAAGAAGTAAACAACTGTCACTGCTAGTTGACATGCAGCATTTACTACCTCTTCGACATGGGAGTACCTCATTTGTCATAGTAAAACTTAAGAAAAAACGTCTTCAGGTACACATTCTCTTTTACACTGACTCAACCACAGATCGTGTGTGTTACAGAACCTATTTACTGATGGAGAGAATTTTTTTTAAGACATAAAATATTTAGGTATTATGGTATCTACAAACTATAAGGTTGGATTTTAACATTAGGTTGGATGTTTAAAAATTAAAAGACAATAATTCGGCCAACAAGCCAGTCCAGCAAGTAAAACACCTAAGCCTGACAATAGGAAAATGACCCCCAGGGCCCATGTACAATGGCTGGATTTAGTAGTTTATCTGAAATCCCAGGACTCATATGGTGAGTTTGGAAAGCAGAGACAGGAGGCTCCCCCAGAGGCCTGCAACCAGTTAGTGTACAGCACACAACACATGAAAAGCAAGAGACACTCTGTATCAAAGGGGGATAAGGGGAGAACCAACTCCAGAGAGTTGTCCCCTGACTTCCAAGTTCACACCATGACAGCTGAACCCTAGTGCACACCCGCACACATGCACACACGCATGCACAGACACAGAGAGGCCTACACAATGATAATATATCTTAAAAATGTAAAAAAACTAATCAGCATGAGTTGAAGTAACCAAAACTCATGTGGGGTTGGGGTAGTGAGAGAAAAATAAGAGTAGGAAGGAGGAGGGGGAGATACAGAAGGAAAGAGAGATCCTGTCTCAAACAGTAAACCGCGTTCTACATGATATGGAGAGAAATATTACCTTCCCCCCCCAAAAAAAAAGAGAAAGCGGTGGGTGACTGTCACGTTATTTGAAATTCAGATCTCACCCTAAGTTTGATAAGAAGTTCAATCATTTCTTCCCTAAAAGAAAGTTTGAGGCAAGGGCTTAGGAAGAAGATGCTTGTGACAGAACATGTGACTAGTTTCTGAGAGACTTCACTTTGTTCCGGGGCGGGGGGGTAGCCACTTCTCCTCACCTCATCCCCAAAATACACATCCATAGACAGGAACACAGGTACAGCAACTGCTTAGATAAATTCACCTTCAAAATGAACTGCCAAGAAATGCCCACTTTACCCCCAAAATTTAGCTTCACAGAAGAAAAGTCCCCCTGTTTTTAGAGCATTAAGCTGTTCTCTCTCTCTCTCTCTCTCTCTCTCTCTCCCTCTCTCTCTCTCTCTCTTTCTCAAGGCTAGAAAAGCAAACACTCTCCAACTTAATTTAATACTTAATGCTCAATATGCCATCAACACACCAAAATGGAGTTTTATAGTCTCTTTGAAGATAACTGTAGACTTTGTTAAATTGGCAGCCAGTATTAAAAACAAAAAGGGGAGAAAAAAGAACTGACAATCAATAGGTGCTTTTACAGGTTAAATCTTGTCGAAGGCGCCTTATCCCCTCAGTACACTTTGATTTATTTAAGCTCACCACATTTCTCTTAAATACACTCCATTAACAAGTGATAGACTGTGATCTTGGGCTGGAGGCAAAACACGAAACACAATCTTTCAAGAACTTCATTCATTCCTTTACCAGGTGTCTTGCCCACACCCAGGTTACTAGTCACTTACCTAACTTTACTAAGTTTTTTTTTTCTCCAAATCAATGGAGGTGTTTTACAGCAGCCCAGGGTCATGAGGTCACCCTAGAAGTCCAATGGTTTGGCCCCAAATCCAGACTTAAAATAGCATCCATGCGTGCATAAAAGGTAGCAAAGAAATAAAAAAGTTGTGGGTTAAGGCTGGAGAGATGGCCCAGCAGTTAAGAGCACTGACTGCTCTTCCAGAGGTCCTGAGTTCAATTCCCAGCAACCACATGGTGGCTCACAGCCATCTGTAATGGGAGTCAATGCCCTCTTCTGGTGTGTCTGAAGACAGGTAGAGTGTACTCATACACATAAAATAAGTAAATCTTTTTTTTTTTTAAAGGCTGCAGGTTAAATGGGAGTGTGGAGGGTAAAAGCTACATGGGCCCTTCTGGCTTAGGACTTGGCAAAGCAGACAAGCAACCTTAGGGCTGCAAAACCCAATGGCTTCCATGGAAAGTAGGTGAAGAAGACACTAGGAATCATGTTAGACATAAGATGCTAAACACACCCCATATCTACTCATGTTCGGATCTCAGATATTAAGTATTGATCACATTATTAAACGTGAGTGAATACTCCACCCCCCAACACACACACACACACACATTTCCCAAGTGAAGACAGGGTTTGACGGCTGACAGGACCAGCTTTCAGTGAAACCCTATTAGTGTGACCCTATCTTTAATCTACAGCCATGATAAAATGTCCGGACATACACAAACTCAGCTCCAACAGTGACTAATGGCCACTAATCCCCCTATCTTCAGTAATCTGCCCCTCCACCCATTCATCACGTTGACACCTCCTTTTACACACGTGAACAAACTTTAACAGAGAAGGGGAATCAACCAAAAAAAAAAATCTCAAAGGTAGCCGAGGCTGTAAATTAAACTAAAGGGAGACAGAAGAAAGAGAGGGAGCGAGCGAGATAGATCAGATCTTCAGATCTTCGTGTTTTTGATTTGCATCCATGGCTGAAAGTAGGGAGTAAGGAACTGCTCAATCATCTAGATATGCAAACGGAGAAGAAAGGCTGCCATTCAGAAAGGGGAAGTTGGAAGTAGGGGACAGGGCCCCAAAAGAGTTGGTTTAATCTTCTCATCCAACCACTGTGACACAGATGAGATAGTCAAGGGCTGAAATTTCAATTTCTGTTTTCTTCAAAGTAACAACTTAGTACGTTTCCTATTTAGCTTAGTTCAAATGGGCCTTTTAACTTTCAGCCAAGGAGCGTCTCTCCGGAGCTTACCTTCTCTTAGGCTTTTATTTACTATCATTTAGCTCTTGTAAGTCTTTTTTTTTTCTTTTCCTTTTTTCTTTTTGTAGCCTCTTGGCTTAAGTAAAACCTTTGATCTAAACATAAAGAATCACCACAGACCACAAATGTTCAAACTAGCTTAAAAAATTATTTCATAATTATGCAAATTAAGTGACTAACTTTTAGGCCCTCATGGAACTTGAAGATCTCTCTGTATGTGGCTATAATTCCCCAAGGTACTGCGTGTGTATGTGTGTGTGTGTGTGTGTGTGTGTGTGTGTGTGTGTGTAGGACTGAAACCAGATCCATGATTGAAACCAGAATCTACCGAGAGGGAAGAAACAGAAGTGGAGTTGATGGTTCAGTCATTCACAGTTGAAGATCCTGAAGGGGTACAGGAAAACTGTTTGCAAGCACCCACACGGTGCCTTTTCTTAGACAGAAGGTTTCTTAAGTTGCATCTTTCCAACACTTCATATGCAGCTGCAGAACTATTCATCCTACAAACACTAAGGCAATCTTCTGTTCTGTCTCGCCAATGAGGACTATCAGGCAACTTTCTTGCAACCGCCTGTTTTCTTTCTAAACCCAGCCAGGCAGCGGCTAGTTTATATCCTACCACGAGAAGGAGTTATTTCCTCAAGTTTCTTCAGAATCGAATTTAATTACAGACTTTGGTTACATAAAACAACTTCTAACAACCCCGTTGAGCTCAGAAATGGAGGGGAGGACTGGAGGACCAGATTCTGGATTCCTGGGGAGTGCGGATCACATGCCCCCCACCCCCACCCCGTGCCGCTTGCCCCTTCACTCCAGCACCCCCTAAAGATTCCTCAGATGGGATGATACTCACTCATTTGGACTCATCCTACAGACCAAACTAAGGGACAACCCGCTGCCTCCTACCACCCAAGTGCTTAGACAGGCGTTTGCCCAGAGTGAGCTGGGCGTGCCCTGAACTTGGCGAAAGGCCGAGGTCTACCGAGAGGTTTGGGATGTTTCAAGAGAGTTTGGGGGTGATAGGCCAGAGGGACAACCTCAAACGCGAAACTAGAAACGTTTCCCTGTAGAAGTTCTGGAAGGGTCGAGCCCCTCCGGCCTTAGAAGGAAAAAGTCACCAAGAGTCAATTCAGGGTTCAGGGTCCGATTATGAAGAGTGGAGTGGGGACAAGCAAAGGAGATCAAGGGTGAAGAAGGAGGGCGCAGGTTACCTGAACAGAGACATATTAATCCAAAGAGGTAAAAGTGAGCAGGCTCCGCGATCATTGTCCTCGGGTAGGTCCTGCATACAGTTTCATGCCAAGAGAAGAGAGCAGAAGCGGGGATCTCCAAATTTATGGAAGCCACACACCATACACCCTACACACAAAGAGGCTTAATATAAGCAACGTGAGTCAATCCGCCAAGAGTTTGCAGGGCACTTTCTCGTCGAACCTTTCCGGAGGCTTGTCAATCCTTCAGTGCCCTCTGCAAAGAAAAATTCCAAGATTTGTCTTCCCTGGCCCCGGGTTTCCGAAGAGGCTCAACCACTTCCAAGGCTCATCCAAGGCGAACAACAAAGAGCCGAAACCGAGGTTTCCTGCCTCCACAGTCCTGCTGAGCCACCCGGCGTGCGCCTCCACAGCGTGTGCCCTGGCGCCGCTGCGCGGCGATTGCAAAGTTGGGGTGTGAGAGCAAATGAAGAGATGCACCCCAAAAAGTGCTCCTCCGTATACCGGAGAGCCAGTGAGTAGCAGGCCACCCCCTCTGGCGGTCAAGGTAGCGGCAGCAGCTGGGGAACACAGTCTCGAGGTTCACGGGGTGCGCCTGGGTGACTCTGCGCACCAGGAGGGAGTGAAGGGGCGGTACGGCGACAGAGGCTGCCTGGGCGGGCCCTTGTTCCCATCACTCGCGGGATGCGGAGAGGACCGGGGACTGCAACAGGACCGCGGACGCACGAGCGCCTTCCGGGCGCTCACAGCCCGGCGCAGCACCCAGCATCGTCCCAGGTCCTGCTTCCACTGGGGCGCGCGTAACGCACCTCCGAACCAAGCTGCAGCCCAAACTTCCCGGGGTGGCTAGTCTTACTCCTTGCTCCTGGAAGCTTCGGAGAGGTTGATGGAAAAGAACGAGCAGGAGAAAGAGGATGCTGCCGAGGCTCGCCCGAGCTCCGCCGGGAGCTTGCAGCGTCTGAAGTTTCTGCTCTCACGCTGCCTCCTTTCGGCTCGACAGCTCGTGGGTTTCCCCCTCTCTCCTTGCTGCTCCGGGTTTCCTCCCTCTCCAGCCCGGCTCTGGAACCTTTAAAGGGGACGCACGATCCCTGCCAGGCCCTCACTGGCGCTGCTCAGACAAGTTCTGCGTGTTAATATTTCCATGCACATGCCCAGAGTGCCCAATTGCGCCCTCAGGTGAGATTTCAACTACTCAGAAGCAGAAATCTCAACGAATGAGAACTTGTCTTGGGGCTCTTTCCATACCAGTCTCCCCTGCACCTTTCTCCAAATGGAACCTCCCAAACCAAAGACTTCAAAATCCTCCAGGTCCCTCTTAACCTCTTCTTTACCGATATAGGGAACTGCAGTAAACTACCAAAGTTCACTCACCAACACCACCCCTATTCTCCTTAAACAGACACGTAAATAACTAAACAAACAAACAAACTGATTTGCTCTTTCAACAACGAGGCTTTAGGAAAGTGTGAATTATCTAAAATATAGTAGTTGATGGATATTCTCTTTTTCTCTTTTTATTGAATTTGCTGAGGGTCCTATAGAAAGACTACATGTCAGGAGTAAAGGCTTAGGTCTTGGGGACTTCATTACGTTTACAGGAGAGTCTAGGTAGCATATATATATATGAGACTTAACAGTTAAAGAAGCTACATTTATCTAAAGTTTGCAATGATGGACTGTTAGCATTTCAAAATCCTGGGCCACCCCAAATCCCGAGGTATCAGGTACCTGTGACCATACCAACTTTATTCTCTCTTCTGAAAAAAAGGGGGGGGGGCTAATGTGCTACTTCATGAGTAAGCTACTTAAGCCCAAGATAAAACATGCCTGGGATATTTGACAGACAAGTTTTCACAAATTCGTTGGTTTTGGTTGGTTTTGTTGTTGTTGTTGTTGTTGTTGTTACCTATGACACAATGAAAAGCACATAATATAGGCTGAACACTTTATAAATTGTAGTTGTTGCCACTTACAGCTATTCATTTTATTAATAATTTACTCTCTTCAAAGTTATGGTCTATGACTTCAAAATGAGTACTTAATACCCTCACCTATGG
Source organism: Grammomys surdaster (assembly GCF_004785775.1). Lineage (NCBI taxonomy): Eukaryota > Metazoa > Chordata > Mammalia > Rodentia > Muridae > Grammomys > Grammomys surdaster. Next base: position 2,214,761 of record NW_021620923.1, read on the forward strand.
CAGGTAGCATCGTGGCAAGTGAGGGGGATTTGGATCTACCTTGTGTGTACTCTTGTACTTTTCTAGTTTTCCTTTAGTTGAGTGCATACATTACCTAACTAAAATATAAGTTTAAAAGAAAGCCATGTGCTCATTTTGGTCACGGCTGCTGTGGCCCGTGAACCCAGAGCAACTGCCTGTGAAAAGAAACCTGGTTAACACTGCCTTACATTTAAAAGTGAAAGACAATTTCATCCTGCAAAAGGTGACTGAAAATACAGTAAACAAGCTGAGATAAGAATTCAAAGACTCGCCAGAATCTTTTTCAGCAGTAAAATAAACTAGAATGTGCAGTAAATGCTAAGAGACATACATTGATTTGGTATCTCTGAAGAGATATTTGGTGAGAAACATAGAAAATAAAATTTCCTTGGAATAAAATGAACTCTTAAGATAAGATACCCTCAGAATAGAAAATAAATAAGCTTAGCATGATGAAGAAGAGGAGGAGAAAGTGAAAATCTCCAAACCCCAGGTAACTTAAGGGGATTTTAAATGAAGATATTGAACTTCCATCTAGTGAAGGATATATCCTCTTATTTTCGTGTGTGTGTGTGTGTGTGTGTGTGTGTGTGTGTGTGTGTGTGCCCGCCTGTGCAGGGAGGTAGGGCCTCCTGCATGTTAAATGCAGGTTCTGCCACCAGTCTAAGAAAGTAGACCCTGTGCAAAAAATCCTACTACATTGTTTCTCTAGTGTATCTCTCAGTTTTCACAATTTTCCTGAGATTTTTCAGGAGTTATTTCACCATCTGGCTCCGTGGTAAAGAGTGCCTACTGCTTTTGCAAGACACTGATTCTGTTCCTAGCCGGTGATGGACAGACAACTGTCTGCAATTCCAGTTCTAGTCCATCTGTTGCCCTCTACTGCTCTCCACAGGTTCCTGTATACATGTTCTGTGCACACATACACACATATATTCAAACACACACATGCATATGCACAAAATACTAATCCACATTTAAAAGGATATATTTCAACACTCACCACATTCCCACTGGATTGAAAGTGTATCAATACTGACTTCTATTTCTCAACTCCAGTATACTACACCATTACAGTCCTTTGTTCCAGCCTCAATGATAAAGTTATCTAGGGAGACAATATGTACCCACCAGGAAAGAACTATTAGAGAATCTCATCCAAAGTGTTGTCTAAAAGTGTTCTGTCAAGTATATCAGTAAAATTGACATCTAAATTAAGAGTTTGTATGCAGATGGTATTAGGGACCCATAAGAGGTGCAAGTTAAGTTGGAGTGCTGGAAAATGTTTCTAATTCCTTTCTTCCACCTCCCCACTCATCCCACTCAGTTGTATTCAAACAACACCGGAGTGAACATCTACATGCAAATTAAGGATGCTGATGAGGCAAGATGCAAATATAAGCCAATTCTCAGGCCCCTAAAAAGCTCTAACTCTTCTTACAGCAAGAGTAAAGCTGGCTCTAGAGAAGACTCTGCCCAAAAGTGTAAACAACAAAGGGCCATTGGGTGAATTGATAGCTCTGAATATTTCTGGGGATGGATTTATCATAGCAACTTGCCACCATTCTGACTTTGTTACTGAACATTAAAGTCCCTGAACGAACGCACAAAATCCTCTCCATGTGTTCTATGAAGAATAGTGAACATAGATGGATCATCTTCATGTGCATAGGAAACATACTCAAAACAGGTCCCCTGCAGCCTGGCCATGGATAATTAGAGCTCAGATTGACTCCAGATCGGCCAGAAGACAAAAATCAAGGTAAGAGTGTGTCTTCATTTACATTAAAAAAATTCAATTCTGATCACTTTAGTGAGAACGTTGGTGGGGATTGCCATAATGAAATCCATTACATTGTATGCTAGATTTAAAATTGGAAGGGATACAAAAAGACAGAGAGGAAAGGGGAGGAGAGGAAGGGAGGAATAAGAGTAGTGGGTAGTGAAGTTCCATTTGCTGAGTTTTGATCTCCTCTGAGGAGTCTGAAACTCAGGATCTCTCAGAGCCTCTTTGAGACTTTTGAAGAAACTTGAAAATAATGCATTCCAATAACAGTCTTATTGTTGGGGACTTTTGACAGGCAAGATGCCAAAGCTACAGGGATTTCTCACTTCCTCTGATTTGATTTTTATCTTTCCTGAAGTTGGAGAGGAGGGAGCAGTTGCAGGAATTCAGGAAATAACAAAACTCCCAGAGTCTCTCTGGGGATACCAGAATATTCGATCAGGAGAACAGAGTCCTGAGGAAACTATAAACCAGAACATCTGCCTTTCTTTCTTCCTAGCAAGACACCTGAGCATCAAACAGAGCCCGGGATGTACGTCACAACTTCCAGAAGATCTGGTGAGCCAATCTGGCAAGATCTCTGCAGTAAGACCCTGCTGACTACTCCAAGATACCATCCCTCAGGAAAGAACAGCTTATTTAGCAATTTTTACACAAAATTGCTGTGTAATCTATACACTGTTTGATATCTAAAATACTAATCCAAAATGCATGTTTGACTATTCCTCCCAGTTTGGAGACATAGTCTTATAGTAGAACCATAAGTATTATTAATAAAATGGTAAACAAATTCATATTTATTTGTATGTTGAAATATTAGGTCTATTTATTGTCCTATATATTTACATAGGGCATATTTCAACTGTAATGTTTTGATGTGTCTCTCTCATTTAGAACAGGTACATCCTCCAAACCAGATAGGCCCTAGAAGAGAAGACTCTTGTCCTTATTTTTTTCTACTTGTCTTAAAGGTTCCAGAACTGGTAATAAGAGCAAATGCAATGCTTTCAATGGAACTTTTCAAAGGTAGAAGAGAACTCCACTGATTCCACTAATATGTCTTCCTCTCCCACAAGCTGTCCAAGGCCTGTTGAATAGAGAGACACGATAAGATACTATCCCGTGAAACTATTGTAATTGCGGTTGTCTCTGAGCATCTCTGCATGTTGTTGGGACAGCACAGATACGCTAATATTGGACGCCATGTGGTAGAGCCTGAGACTTTACATTACAACCTCAATGAATCTCATTAAAACTTACACCTTTAGTTTTCACAGATGGTTAGTTTTTGAAGAACATAAATAAAAGGACACAGGAAAATGGCATTAATCAACGGAACGGTTTGTGGCACTTTACAAACATTATCTGATCTAATTCTCACCCTGTGAGGTGTTATTACTCTCCCAATGTAAAGATGAGGTTAGGGGAGTGAAAGATTAACTCGAAGTTCAATGGCCTGGACGCCTTGGAGCTTATATTTGAACCCAGCTTGTTTTGAACCAGAGCACATGGGAAAAAGGAGACCCATGGTAGAATAATCTTGGCAGACTGGATTGAACACATTCTGAGATTTCTCAGTGCCTTTAACATGCAAATAAGCATTGTGAGAAAACTCAGGTCTTGGGTAAACATCACTGTGTTGATAGAGTAAGACCACTATCAGGCATTGTCCCACACCTGAAAATTGTGTCCCGATTCCTTTCAAAATTGGGGACTTTTGGCAGGAAATCTGGGTTAAAATGAGCCATGCAGCCATCCTTACAGGAACAGCTCATGAGCTGAAGTCACTATAATTGTACTTCTGGATCATTCTTCATAAAGCTACCTGAGGAACCTGTTAAATCTCAAGACAGACTAAATCTTTTCTCAGCCCCCTCCAGTGGTTTCCCCACCATCACCACATCCAATTAGGAGTATGATCCCTTCAGGAATTCTCCAAGGCCAGTTGGTCATAGGCCTGAGGCCCATCCCTTTCCGTCTTTCTCCTGCCCCGCCTTTCTAGCCTCTACTTACTTTACTTTACCACCATGGTCTCCACGATATTGCTAAAATGAGTCAGACAACCACTCACATCAGAAGTACTCCATTGCCCTGTGTTTAATATTTACCTCCATAAACCTGTGCATTCACACTCTATTTTCTCTTGGGTTTCAATGGTATGAAGATTTCTCAGATGTCATTTATTTAAAACAAAACAACAAAACAAAACAACCAGACTGTTCAACCTCATATTTTTACACACTACTATTCATACCACACCATGCATGCACTGTGAAAAACTGTCATTTGACATCAGCACTCTTATCCCAACCCAAGATACAACATATTCCTTTTATTTTTATTGGCTAGTCCTCTCAACGTGTGACGTTACCAGAGTCCAAGGATTCTTGACTATATTCTCCACTCAGATACCCAGCGTCTAAGACAGTGCCTGGTCCTTAATCTATGCTCAAATGTTTATCAAATGCATGCACAAGTGGATTTTATTTCACTGTGTGTAGATTATTTCAAGAAGTGCATCTTTAATGGACTCACTTATGTATTTCTAAACTTTGTTTCCTCCAATATATGGTTTAATCATTTATCTAGTTCAACTTCCCACTCCCTGGGTTTCTATCAGGTCATGACTGAGTTTATGGCTGCAGAAAGACTTGCTTATTTGGATCAGCTTATCTGGAAACAAAGAATCGAGAACTAGTCATCAAAACTTAGAGAATGTAATGTTGAAGCTAGAAGTGGCCTTAAAAGTTAGCTTTCTCATAAATGAGAGTTCTGAAACTGAGAGTAGTATTTTCTAGGGCTTGCCTCACTCCATGCCACACCCAGGCAGGTTGACCTGGGTTCTAGAAGAAAGCAGGCTGAGCAAGCCACAAAGAGCAAACCAGTCAGCAACTCTCCTCCATGGCCTCTGCATCAGCCCCTGCCTCCAGGTTCCTGCCCAGTTTAGTTCCTACTATGACTTCCCTCAGCAATGAGTAGTGATGTGGAATAAGCAAAATCAACCTTTTCTTCTCCAACTTGCTTTTGGTCATGGGGTTTCATCACAGCAAGAATAACGAAGACAAACAGTCTAGTCAGAAATGCCTAGTCAAAATTCTGTATGTTCCAAATATTAAGTCTGGAATATTGCACCATATATATGAAATAATGAGTTTTACAGAGTTTTGACTTTCCTCCAAGTAGTTAGGGACTAGTTTAGGTTGGTTGACTGGTTACTTTAGGTATAAACTGTTCCAAAGAGAATAAAGACAAGCATTTATTTATTTTTCCTTTTTTGATTAATCAATCCATTTGTTTGCATCTCAAATTATATACCAGTTCTCGGTTACTCTTCCACAACTCTCCCATCCCACATCCACCCTCTCCTCTCCCCTCTGTCTGTATGAGGGTGCTCCCCTGCCCACCTCTCCAGCATCCCTTATGCTGGGGCATCAAGCCTCCACAGGACCAAAGGCTTCCCCTCCCACTGATGCAGACAAGATCATCCTCTGCTACACATGTATCTGGACTCATGGATCCCTCCCTGTACACTGCTTGGTTGGTGAAGACCAGCATTTAAATAGTACTATCTGCTTGTGATAACTTTCTAGGTACTTTTGATATCTAAATGCATTTAATCTCGGGCAAAAAGGCTTAATTAGGTTAGTTCCTGATATCATTCTCCTTTGTGCTGGAAGAGAGAGAGAAGCCTCATTTATGAGGCTTAGCTCAGCCTCGAAGCCTCATTGTCTGACCTGATAGCCCTCACTTTTATCCTCACACCAGTCTTTGAAAGACAAACAAAGGTGATTGATTTAAAAGAGCATTATACAGATCTGGTTGTAGGGCAATGCTACTGAAGTAGAAGTTTTGTCTAGAGATGTAGTTTCAGTTTGTGACTCAGTAGAAAGAAAGTGACTGTGAGAAGCACACATCTGCTTCATGTTTGGCTCCATGTGGAACTGAATTTTTAATTTCATATTCAGAGCATTCAAAGTGATTTAATGTTTCTTTTTAAACCCAATGAGATGGCATAAAAACAGATATTGATTGTGTGTGAAGACATCCAAAGAATATTGGAAAACATGAAGAGGGATTTGTGTGTATATATTGCTAGCTGTGCATAAGATTTTGCTGTCTTTTGGGTTCTTACTCACAGATATATCTAGGGCTGAGCATATACTGTTCTCATCGTGAGTTAAAATTCTCTTCAGTTGGGCTCATAGCTAACAGCTGCACAGCTGACTACCATGGCTCGTAGTCTCGCAACGTGAACACTATTTTGTAAGTAATTTACATTATGTGTAATTCTGCAGATGTGTTTTTACACAACTGTTACATGTTTTTTGAGTTTTCATCCCTTCGAAAAAATTAAAATAAAACTTTTCAGGAAATGTTTATGGGATTGAGGTGCATATGTTGGAATTTAGGCCTGTTTCCTAATGTTTAGTCCCACCTGCAGATTTGTTTACTCTGAATATTTTACCTAGATCCTAACAGTTATTTTAATGACTTCCTTAAGGAAGTATTATGAAAAACATCTTGAGATGTATCGGAGTTTTCTATTTAGATGACATTTTCCAACTTAGTTAACCAAAAAAAAAAAGGTCTAAATATTTCATGTAACAAGGTGTATCTCCAAGTTTATCATACATAATAGTAACAACAGTGATAAATAATTCATTAAAGTGTAGGATCATGATAATTTGAAAGTTATTTATTCTATACCCTTATTAGTAAGTTCTCTCCTATGTCTTACAGAAGAACAACTTCACGTTTAGAAAGCTAAATTGGGGCTTTGGGATTTAATAGCCGCCTGGTGTGATTGAGGACTCGGGTTCTAAATATGGAGGCACTCATTCATGTGGGTAAATACTGAATCCACATCCCCCAATTGTCGCTGAGAAACCAACTGCTGCTGAAACCCACATGAAATGTCAACCTACTGTCTTAACAACATGGATAATTATATATTTCCCCTCGAGTTTAATCACTCCCTCTCCAGTATCCTGGCCACATTCCAAGAGAAATCATCCGACGCCATTATTGTAACCAAAAGTCTTTGTTGATTTGATCTAATCTCATCTTCTCAATTTCCTATCGTTATATATTGCTTTAAAGCTGCTTGATTTCACCTAGAAGATAGGATTTCACTAGTACAGTACGTATCTTGTTACCCTTTTGTATCACATATGTATTTTTGAAACGAAAGGGACGTTTGTTGCAGTTACCAAAGCAACTTTCTCACTAAAGATATCACACAAAATTAGTTTGCTTCCAGAAAAATTTTCTAAATCATACTTTATACTCACAATGTTATAATAAAACTGGGAGAGAAAACTCACTAAGTTACCTTGTTTACGTTTTAGCCAAAAAGATATATTGTTCAAAGCATATTCTAGAAGCTGTAGGTTTTGCATTCCTTTCTTCAGATGACAGTGAGTTCTAGTGAGATTTTAATATTTTACTTCATAACTTAGAGATGGAAATAACTTAGGTCATTTGAAAAACAAAAGAAACAAGAACTTACAATGATCACATCAGATACAATGAGGTGTGAAGTCAGCATTTAATTGTTTTTCCTTATGTTTTATTGTTTCTGAATATTATGTGCAATTTTTTTAAGCTGTAGAATGGTATATTACAAGGTGCAGTGAGTAGACTGGAGTATAAACAGTAACAGAGTTTTTGTCAATAGTAATGTGCTGCCTACTTATCACCTACAAAACACAGACACACATGCACAAACACACGTACAACACTACCAGGAAACCATACATACAATGTTCATGTGATAAAATAGTCTTCAACACATTAACTAAAAATGTGAAAAATTCCATAACATAAATCTGTTAAGTTAGATGCAACTGATCACTCATGTGCTAGATTCTTAATTTGTTTCCGTTGACTGCAAGAAGCCACACAAAATGTGATATTGAAAGTCATGTAAGGATGTTATTTTTCCAGTTAAATTGTTAGTGAACTTCATTTTACTTGCAGATACAATGTTGATGAAACATGCTTACTCATATGCAAACAACTTACTAAGTTACTCCAATGTTTGGAGGAAGTGTTCCGGTCATTAATTTAAAATTATGGTGCTACATGCAATATATATGAGAGATAACAGACAACTATGAAGAATTATTAGAATTCCGAACTGCAAAACACTTTCTTTTCTCTTAGGACTCTCACGTTTGTTCAAGGGAAGCCATTTGTTTTCATTACAAGCAATTAATAAAGCAAAATGTTTGTATTTCACAAATATGCTTAAATTTCACAGTTCTCGACATTTAACACCAAAAAGCAAACTCTTATCTTAGGAGGGGCAATAAATCACAACATCGGGATTTTTTTTCTAAATATGTATAAGTAATTGATTATTTTTGATAATTGTCTCTTTTCATCGCAAACATGCATTTTTCAATACTTAGATATAATAATTGTTGACAGGAAGCATTATATTTCTTTCCAACACAATAGTTGGAAAGAAATCAGTCTAAAAGCATATCTCCATTGTTTACCAACTATAGCTAACGCTCCTTATTTCTTTATTTTCTTCTCAATCCAACATGTGGCTTGCTATACAATAGAAATTAGAATGATTTAATTACTTTCCCTTTCTTGTTGAGCTATGATTCATACACTTAGAGAAATTAAAGAGAGGACATCAATTCCCATATTCAATACTTTAATGGCTGAAGAATAATGTATATTTCGAGGTGAATCATGTTGTCACTCTTTTAAAAAAAATTAGATCTTTGTCTGGAAGACCCATCTGTTTTGAATATTGGTGAGTTCTTGTCAGTTCTGCTTAACTCCTACTGAAATGGAAAGAGAACCAAGCAAAATCTAATAAGACAGATTATCCACTACTCTAACAGTTTATATCGTGCTCTGCTTACTGTTTCTAAACCATTAGAACTCATTAAAAGGCATTAATGAATGGAAAGCTTTTTGACATGTGTGCTTCCCTTACAGCATCTTCGGTGGAAGCCACGTGATTAAAGTAGGAAACAGAACCAAGAATGTTGCCATACACAGTGTTCCCTTGTTAACTCTATTCATTCTCTAAATCTCAAATCAAAAAAACCCAGTCTTTAGAAAAGCCCTCCCAGACCTGACTTTTGCAGCCCAGCGCAATAGGTCAGGTTTCTGTGTGCTATTCTCCTAGAATAACTTGAATCACCTCTCTACAGCACCAATCACAAATAAAGGCTGTTAAAAGAATCTTTTACTTTTATCTTTTCTGTGAGTCGTGTAAATATCAGTGTGTTAATTAGCAACTTCTAAATAGCTCCTCCAAAGCTATCAAAAACATAGCTTTACTTACAATTCTGCATAGCAAACAAAGTTCGGGGCGAGGGGAATGAAAATCTAGACTAAAATAAACAAATTAAAAAGAAAGTCTCCATGAAGATTTTTGGTATCTGGCCATTCACTGTTTCTGCAGAGAATCTAACTTTGTAACTCCTAACTGCATATAAGTTTATTATTTCAGTGTGCTCTCATATGGGTGATTCCATACCTACCAGCAGCCTATTGACATTCTGTGGTATATAGACATGTCTGTGATAGTCACAAGTGGGTGACGTGGAGTCTGGCTATGGTACTTTGTGTGAAGGCAAGGGCCTGTTAAACAACTTGTATTGTGCAAGATAGCTCCCACTCACCACAAAGCAAAATCACCCCCTCCCCAATGTCAATACGTGTCCAGATTTAGCAACTCTGCTCTTGTCTAACTTCTGTACCCTTTGGAGACTCTTTTCCTTCTTGTGAAGATTAATCATTTAGTAGTGGGTATGCATCTTGGGAGTGAGTTACAGTTGGATTCTGCAGTTATTTGTGCCTAGCAAATTGGAGAATATTGTAAATAATAAACATGGATTCCAGCAAATTAGCAATAACTAATGTATCTTTAAAAAGAACTTTTATTCATGGTTTTCCGACAAATTATAATATATCACTTCCGTAAACAGCATCACTTCTTATTTATTATTGTGTACATATAGATTTAGAAAAGTAAGGTTATCTATGAAAGTAAAGCCAAAAGCATAGATGGGTTAGTGTGAATTAAGTCGTCAATCAGAATGTTTTTATAATGATTTTCTTTTACTCTCATTTGATATAATGGACTCTAGAATAACCTGTTCTTATGTGGATGATGATTTGTGTGTGTGTGTGTGTGCTTTTGTGTAAATGTAATATGGAGAGGTTGCATTTCCAACTACTATTTTAATAAATTTCAGGATAAAGGAATGTCTTGGACAATTTAAATTGGAGTATTGAGTGTTTATTTAACCTTTGCTCATTGGAAAGAGCAAAGGACAGGATTGGCCACGTATGTAAAATAAGGATGAGGTACAATGTTGTAAGATGTACCAATGGATAAGATAAGAACAGGGATGTCCATTCCATCACTAGCTAATTAGTCGTCAATGGAAAAGCCTCTTAGTATCTCCAACAGCTCTTCTTTTTACCTGAAGAGAATGAGAGATCTTATCTGATAAGTGTCTTAAAGAGTTAAAACAGGTAATTAATACATGTAAAATTCTGGAGTTGCAAAAAATAGATAAATATGAATTATTATGATTGCTCTGATTTTATTATAAAAAGAGCCTCTATTCTGAAAATATCAAGATTTTATTTATAGTTGGCAGAAGACTGATACATATTTAATTAGTAAAGGAAACTCCATGAGAGCTAGTGCTTGTGGTATTGTCCAGAAGACTGTGAATTTAAAAGAAAGATACATATAATTACTTGTAAAATAAACATATCCTTTTTCCATTTTGTTAAGGAAATGTGCAATTAAATTAATATAGGTTTTAGAACACAACATTGTCAAATAACTGGTATAAATTTGAGGTTTTGTTGGTTTGATTTTTTTTTTTTTGGTTCTTCCCGACAGTCTTGTGTGCCCAGATTGGCCTGAAGCAGGTTATAGAGCCAGTGATGATTTTGAACTCTTGGGTGATCTGATTTTGAAAAACATGAGTGCAGGCTACAACTAAAGTTGTAATGACATTCCACTGGTGCTGAGATAGAATTCATGCTATATTGTCCAAGTAGATGCTCTCTGAAATTTAAGGACAAGCAAATACGATTCTGACTTAAATGTGATATGTAGTTACATTTTTCCAGTTTTTAAACAGGAAAATGGTCCCTGATTATCATCTCCAATCACAATAATGATCTATAAAGGCCCTCTCAACAGTTAGTCACAGATGGGCGCTGGGGTCATGGCTCCCTTAACTGCAGGACTAGGCTCCTCTGGGAGAGTTGCTGGCACTGTCGTCAGTTGTGTGCCCACTAGACTTTAATGGATATCTTTAACCCCAGAGCCACACAGACCGGCCTTCTGAAGTACAGAGGGATGTAAACAAAGCAAAGTGACGTGGATGTGAGAGAACCTAGCTGGGAAGAGTAGAGATGAAGGAGGAAGGGAAAGGAGCCACCAGGACATACTCCATAAGTGCATGAACCTGTCAAAGAGTACATCAAACGTACTCTTGAATATAACTAAAGTATACATGAAGTGCAAAGCACAGAATCAGTTATTTAAATCTGAGAAGAAAAGAGATTCTCTGACCTTGTAACAACGTGTGTTTTACATAAACAGTAGAGTAAAAAAGAGACTTCTAGTGTCTGAAAGAAGAAATTGCTTCATAAATAAGGCTTTAACCAATAATTTCCTCACATTATTAAGTTATTTCTAACTCTTGGAGTCAATTTCACTTCATCCATTTTAAAGTCATGTTAAAAGTAAATAGTCGAACAAATTGAGGCCAAAGCAACTTAAAATGGATACATGAATGGATGTATACAAAGTCTAAAGACTAGAAGCGTATACTTAGGAAAATGTAAAGGAGAGGTGTTTGTTTTGATCAAAGATAATTCTTTTCATATGTGACTATGAAAAGGGCATGTATAGAAACTACTCACTAACACTCAGAATTTGTATTCTTTTGAAATTTTCTTAAAACCAAAAAAATGTTTTTCAATTTGCTGCATCTTACTTTTACAAGCATGCTCCATGGGTCTCACGTGAGAAAATCAGTTCACTGTAGTTATGATAAAGCATCAAAATCGTAGCTTCAAACTCAAGGTACCCACACACAGGACAGGCAAACAGTAGGAGGCTGTGCTTTATTGAGGTCTGCATCTTTGTTCACAAAAAGACTTCTGGGAAACGCTTCCATTGGGTGAAGAGGGGGGTGGGTAGTACACGATGTACTGTTGCCCTCTGCTGGTGAGAGCATGAAAAATACAGACTTCCCTTTTTAACTACAGGGAATGAAACTCAATGGGGGTAGGAGGGGGGATAGAGGGGCAGGGGTAGATCATCATAGAAAAAGATAAGAAGGCAACATTGTTAAAATGCTAGGGAATTAAACTCAGAAGTTATAAAAAATTTTTAACAAATAGAAATTTAGATTTTGTTATTCATGTTTAATTGTTTTTTTCAGCTGAAAATCTATTTTTAGATTAAGTCAATGTAGTCTTATTGGTAAGTGTTAATTGCTAGATTCAAGGTGTTTCAAAATTTAGGGATCTTTGAACTGGATATGTATTACCTCCTCTTAATAATTAGCATGTCTTGGGAATGTATTAATATGAGTATATAAATATGAAATTTTTAAGAATTATCTTACTAGGGAATTAAAACAGTATACTTAATATATTTTTAGTAAATCATCAGTCTTAGTAATGAAGTGAATGTTTTATCTTATGATTGTATGCATTTTTGAAGCATTCTTTCTACATGATTCACATCTCGCTGAGGAAAACCCAATACTGGTTTATAACAGTTATAAATATATATAATTGGCTTATAAATTCTTCCATAAAAATAGTGATAATGGTCCAAGTAACATAAAGTGCATAGACTGATGAACCTACCTGGTTTTATGATACAACTGCATGCTGCTTTAATGGATGGTTACATTTATTTCAGAAGTAGTTCAAAGGCAGTAGCTCTGCCACCCACAGCAGGAGACAGACTCTATGAAGACAAGATGTGTTGGTTTCTCTAAAACATACCAGGGTTCGAAGTTTGAGAAAAAAGCTGCCATCGTTGTTTGTTCTGGCCTGATGTGTCGGATCTGCGATGTTATATTTTAGATATTGTCTCTAGCTGTAATATGTATTAAATAATCTGGCTCCCATTTCTTAGAATGAGTTCCCTTGGAACCCTTGCACAAGTTGGGTCAATGGTTCTTTGAACGAGGTGGTAGTCTATGGGCTCAGTGTCTCCCTCCATTCAAGTCTCAGGAGCTGAGTCTGGGGCGAATCAAGAGGCCAGTTCTCATTCTGGTTTCTCTGCTCTAGCACTTGGCCATCCTTTAAATAGTTTTTTTTTTTTTTTTGGACCAAACAGTACCTTAGAATTTATTCTGTGTATTCATATCTCAAACTTTGCATGAATATACTTCAGCCTAAGTCCTACAGGCTTTGATAATGTACAAATTGAATGAAAAGGACCCATCTTGTAAAGTACAATTATTATAGAAAACAGGTGTTTTCTGCTTACTACACAAGTGAATTAACAAAAGTATGCTTTTCAGTATTTGACATTTAATCGTCATAAGAGTACTAGAAATAATTTTTGTTGTTTCTACCTTGGGAGTCAGAAAGAGGGGAAATTAGGTTCAGAGAAATAGGTGACTTGGCTACATTCATCGATTATCTGTCCACTAGGAGCAAACCCTTTAATGTGTGTGTTCGTGTCTGTATGTGTGTGTATGTGTGTGTGTGTGTAGACAGACAGAAGACAGAGAGAGACACACACACAGAGACAGAGAGAATATAGAAAACAATGAAAGCTATTTCTAACTGTGTTTGTGACAGAGTCTTGTTAGTTAATAGCCCAGGTTGGCCTCAAACTGTGTGTGGGCTTCACCATACCCAAACATTTCTGAGTGATTAATAATTTTCTATAATTTTCAATCTTGTGGATTTTTGTCAGTAATGTTATTTTTTCTGTTCTTTACATACTTATCGGTTTCTTTTAATAAACAATTTCCACAGATTGGTACAAGAGTTGCTACAGAGCTTACTCCTTGTTAGTATAGTGGTGAATATCCCTGCCTGTCACACTGGACGCTGGGATTTGATTCCCCGAATAGGAGAAGTAGTCTTTTGGGCTGAAGAGATGGCTCAGAGGTTAAGAGCACTGACTGCTCTTCCAGAGTTCCTGAGTTGAATTCCTGGCAAGCACATGGTGGCTCACAACCATCTGTAATAGGATCTGATGCCCTTTTCAGATATGTCTGAAAACAGCTATAATATACTCATATAAATATAATAAATATATCTTTTAAAAAAAGATTTGGTTAGGACAATTTTACTTGGTTAACTTCTATGGTGATGTTAAGTATGAAAGCCAGCCTGATTGTGTTAATGCTGATTTCATTAAATAATAAGAAAAAGTTACAATGGCATTATATTGATTTATAATTCATCAGTTAGTAAGTGAGTAGCCCGATATGTAGCTTAAAAATAATATACATAAAGCCAGAGAGATCACTAAAGAATTTGACAGAGATGTAACCGGTTTCAAGTATCTCTGTTATTGTAGAGATCAGTTCACTTATAGCTAATAAATATTTTTTACAAAACTTATTTTATAATAGATTAAATATTCTTCGTAAAAGCAATGAAGTTTTATATTCTAGAAATTGCGGCTAGTTTTGACTCGGACTACTAAACTTCTCTAACATAGTGGGGGCATTGCCTTAGAGCTTGAGAGTAGGATCCTTATAAAGTTGACTTCTTCATGTTTCAAAACAAACAAACAAAAAATCCTCAATTTCTAAAAGTTTCTGACAGTGGAAATGGGAGGGTTGGAGTCATGGTTTGGTGGATAAGAAAACTCTTCCTTGCTTGGGACCCAAGTTTGATTCCCAGGATCTACGAGTAGCTCACAACTCTCTGAAACTCCAGAGATTCTAATGCCCAAGTCTGAGCTCTACCAGCAAAGTTACGTGCAGTGCCGAGTGTAGTTGGTGTGTATGTGTGTAATCACGCAGACATTTACACATCTATCTAAAATAAAAATAAATAAATATTTTAAAAGTTAAAATGCTTGTCTTTTCATTTATTTAATTTATTGAAAATATATTTTTATACTCTAAATTCTGATGATGATTTCTCCTCCCCCAAATCCTCCCAGATCCTACACTCCTCCTCACTTTCCCAAGTCTATGACCTTTCTTTTTTTCCCTCTTGCTCCACTATTTGTTGCCTTATAGGGATACAGATAAGTAGTTGTGTACACTATCAATATACATAGGTTTTTATTTGAGTCGATGAAGCTTTGGAAAAAAAATGATGTGAGTTTCTCTCTTCCTCTTTCTTTCCCTTTGACAGATATTCCATCCAGTTCTGAGTGCCAGAAAGGGGTAAACATTAACTAGTTTTATCTCTACTATAATGTCAGATGCTCGTGTATACAAATCTTAAAAATATTGTGCCCAGCAAAATACGTTGCTCTGAAAGGATTCTTTATGTCTATATATAAAGCAAGTATATTTTTCTTAGGTTTCAGATTCCTTCAGTAAATGCTCTTATATAAAATTTTAAAGAAAACCTAAAAGCTTAAAACCATTTATGACCAACACTCATCAGGTGATGGTGTCAGTAGGTGACTACCAAATCTGGGTAAAACAAAATGATCAGTTTCCTTTATTTCTCTTTTTTGAAAAAAGTGACATTGCCTAGGAGTTTTATGTGAGTCTGAAGGAAAGAAGGGATGTGTGTGTGTGTGTGTGTGTGTGTGTGTGTGTGTGTGTGCCTTAGACTCAATATTCTGAGTAGGAGTCAGCTGTTAAGAATTACTGAATTATCCAGGGCAAAATCTGGGGTATGGCTCACGTTACAGCATGCTGGATATGAAAAGGGGTGAAAACTTCGCGGTGATTAAAACGGCCTGTGGGATTGAACTTTTGCATTCCAGAGCAGCACATCAAGAGAGATGCTGCAGGTTCTCGGGTTCTCACAGAAAACCATGCCTGTAAATAGATGAAGTGTTTGTGAAGAAACATCTCAGAATGGCTCTTAAAAGAATATAAAAAAACTTCTTTCTTGTCCTGGGGGAATAAGAATGAAACTGTACCCAGGGAGCAAATACCCAACAGTGTCAAGAAGTTAAACATAGCTAGATTTCAGGCAGGTCACAAAGGATAGTATTCACAGTCGGCATTATCATTTTTGCCTCCTTCAATAGCTTTTGGAATACGATTTTTTTGATGCTTCAAGAATGATTTCCATTAACCTGTATTGTGTTTCCTAGGTATTCTTGGTAGTCTGTGGAATACATTGACCGCCATCAAAGTCTGTTCCATGGGAATATTGTATGTACTCAGCCTCTTTCATTTCAACAATTTTCTCTTCCATTTCACATCCTTTCTCCTCAGAACCCATTCTTCTTCATAAAAGCATCTGACATCTAATTAAACACAATCAGTCAGTCGGTAATTTAGGCTGTGTGGGTATTGTCAATTTAAATATGTTACCCAAGGTCAGTATGATGAAGAGATTACCCTGTTCACTCAAGCAAAATATTATTCTTTAGTGCCAGATGGAATAAATGTTGATAAAAGTTGTTACAGAATTTGTATATATTATAAGAAGGTGTTATATTTACCAAGGAAATTGTTTAGAAACTGTAGTCTGGTTTTATTTCTGCCAATACACAAGAAAATGTATTTGTATATGTTTCCTTCTAAGAAAAATGCAGCAAGCAATATTGTGATTTTGTTGTCAAGCTATTCAAAATGAATTGAAAATATGTATGTTCTTATATTTTCCTCTATGCTAGGATTTAACTTTCAACTAAGAAACTTGGTTGTGAATGAGAACTAGACCTTTCTATAGCTGTGTTTTTATGGGGTTTAGCCATATCCTGAATGGTTTGTTTCTACTCAGATCAAGAGTGATCATTTCTTTTAAACATCAGCTTGAAGAAAAGAAATCGGTGATAAGCTCAAGTATTTGTCTATGTGCATTTCTTTAAAAATCCAACTCAGATTCCTGTTTGGAAAAACTGTATCAGCCAAGATTTTAAATTGTAAAAGTAGCATTATTTGTATGCATAGTGTTTTCTTCAACCTTATAGCTATTGACAATCTTAGAGTATATGACTAGTAAAAAAATAAGTAGTAAAAATAGTAAGATTTGTACATTGGAGTCAAAGTTCAAGTAGTGTCATGAAAAAACAACTTTCATAAGACTTCTGGTGCCTTTTCAACACAATCAGAAGAAGCACATCCTCTGTAGATGCTCAAAGCAGACTCATGTACGAATTATGAGGAAGCCTTGAACTGTGCTAGCCGTGTTCTTGAATTATGTTAGCTGATTTCGTTTGTTTTATTTAAGATACCTTAAAGTCTCAAGTGTCTTTGTCTGCAGTCTACACTTGTGGAGGGTGTCTTGTCCTCATCTGCTTTTGAATGGTGAACTTCCTTATTTTAATGGTCTGTTTTAATCTCAATTCTTTAAGAGTTTGTCTTACTTAAACATCTTTATGAGTTTGAAAGCACTATGAATTAGAAAGAGTAGCTATTGATGGCCAGAACATACATAGACACACAGATATATACACACATACACACTCACAGAGAGAGACAGAGAGACCTATACAGAGACAGATTCACAGAGACACACAAACAGCGAGACACAGAAGAGACGGACACAGAGAGACACAGAGAAACAAAGAAGGAGACAAAGAGAGACACAGAGAGAATACTTCTGACTTAAGAGGTGAGGGAACTATTTCGTTCTGTGTTTGTCAGGCTTCTTTACTCAGTTCACTGTCTAGAATGCTCCTAAGAACTGGTTTTATAAATCAATCATAAGTCACATGAAATATTAACACTTGCCATGCAAGCTGGGTACCTTGACTTCTATGTAAAAGTGGAAGGAAGAATGACACTACCAGTTGGTCTCTGACCTCCATGTATGTCCTCATACATATATCATGCACACATACAAAGCAATAACAATATATTTTAAAGAAATAAAAAAATTACTATAGAAGGGCAGCCTCTCCAAACCCAAATCCCTCTCTCTGATAAGTCCCTCATATCTGTTGCTAAATTAAATTCTAGTGACTTCTCTAGTTTTGCTGAGCTGTGGGACGTATTCCATATTCCTAGCCCTCAGACTCAGACTCTAGCCGTTGCTATGGTCAAACACAAAATGACTATGTTCTGCAAGACCTGAAGGAAAGAGCTAGCAACCGTGACATGGAGGCTGACTCTCTCTCCTAATCTGTCAATACATAAGCATTTATGGGTGTGAATGTGGAAAAGCAGCCTCAGGGAGCGAGCCCCAGTGTGTCTGGTGCTGTTGCTCCACCCATGAGGACTGCTGACTGAGGGCCCCTATTTAAGCAATAATAGTCCAGAAGTGCCGAGTAGAAATGAGTTCAGTCTCATGTTATATAGCATCTCTCTCTCTCTCTCTCTCTCTCTCTCTCTCTCTCTCTCTCTCTCTCCTTTAACAAAGTAGATGTACGGTATCACGGCCATGGAGTCTGAAAGCCCTGTAACAGTCCGTCAGTAGAGATGGTTGCTATTGTGGGTATAGTCTGTTTTATTCCATTTTGGCTGAGCCAGGCTTTCTGGAACTTTCAGTGATTTGTAACCTGTGCTATATCATTCTACTCTCTGCTTTCACCATGGCCTGCAGCTATATTATGTTAGAAGCCTACAGGTAGTCTCTAATATCACCATCAGCAAGGACTCTATTTCCAAATAAAGACACACTACACAACGTTGGGGGTTACGATACCAAAGGACATAATTTCTATATATGAAGTCAAAACATCTCTAGGGAGGACTAGATTTAATGTCTATTTCAAATGATAGAGAAAATATCTTTTTTTTAAAAAAGAAAAACAATGAAAACATGCCTCATTTTTATTTCTTTCTTATTAGAATTCAAATCTCTCATATTTTCTGAAATGTTTTCCTTTAAAGAACTCCTATATATTTTCCTGCAAAATGTCGGTATAATATCCAATCTTGTATTTAGTCAGCTTGTGTTTTCCTAGTGTCAGACAAGTAGACAGTGCTCTATAGTCTCTCCCAGGAAAAAAAGATGATAGATACAGCTATGTCCTTGGATGGAGTCTGAACTAGGACTGAACTCTGCCCATGTCTTTGAGGATCACAGGACTCTAGGCACCTTCCCAAACACCACTGTCAGTTTTCTCATCTGTGATTTGGGCACAACTGTAGCTTGCTCTCTGGATGGAATGACATTATTAGTACATGTAGAGTACTTAACAGATGGTAGATACTTATGTAAGTATGCAATATGTAAGATTCACATGATGACATGTAATGCAATAGTATTAAAAACCTGAGGTTATCATCATGATCTATAGTACAAGTTTGATAACTGATAATAAGCAGCCAGAAGCTGGGAAAGTTTTATTACCAATATAGGCTCAAAGTGGACTTCCATTTTTTCTCTTCCTTTCTCTCTCTCTTTCTTTCTTTCTTTCTTTCTTTCTTTCTTTCTTTCTTTCTTTCTTTCTTCTTTCTTTCTCTCTCTCTTTTCATTTTATTGGATATTTTCTTTATTTACATTTCACATGTTATTCCTTTTCACAGTACCCCCTGAAACCTCCTATCCCATCCCCCCTCCCCTGCTTCTATGAGAGTGTTCATTTTCAACAATGATATAATTACATATCCATAATCTAGTTATCCTTCTACCTCTATACCAAATGCCTATTTTTTCCTCTTTGCCGTTTCACTGTGAACACTTAAGTTGTTCTGATTCCTTTTTTTCTACGTCGTAGCTTTTCATCTCATCACACGCTGGCTGTTGTTAGTAGAATGTAACTCCACCACCTGCCCCCATATGGAAAATGCACAACAAAGTCACAGTCGTCTTATAGCATTACTATTATATATGTATTTTTCCAGTGCTCCACTACAGTTCTTAGTCTGTCATCGCCTGGTTCAGGGACATCTCTGTCTCAGCACAGAGCACTCAATTGTGTGATACTTCCCTTTAAACACAGTCTTATGACTGCTTACAAAAAACATTCCAAACACTTTACAATAGGGCACTTTTCAGTCTAGCACATTCCTTAACCCCTTGCATCCTTCCGGCTTTTTCAAGAGATTTGGCAGTGTTATCTGGTGCTGTAGCCCTCCCCTATGCCTCCCTCCACCAGGTTGCAGATAGGTCAATACTGAGTGCTTCTGTGTCTATTGCTCCTGAGGTATTAGATATCAATTGAGATGCCACGTCTGCTGTCTCTACTATTGCTTCTAGAAGAAATGCATCCATTTGCGGCTGTCTGGATTTTCTAGTTCAGTAATGCGTTGTACATTTGTTTACATAGGATTACTCATGTTTGTCTACACATTTCTTCTGCTCTTGTATCATCTGTGTTTGCTTCCTTTGTAGCTGCTGCTCTTCAGACTCTTCCATCTTACATATCTCAGGCTAACTGGGTATGTAGAACTGGCTATGCGGTGGAGGATGACTTTGAAATGCTGTGGGTGATGGGATTACAGATGTGTAAAACCACACTCAGGTGATAAGATGCTAGTTGTCAAACCCAGTGCCCAGTGCTTCTCTATGTTTAGGAACACACTTTACTAACCAAGCTATATCCTCAGATCACACCACATACTTATGTCTATTTGCTTTTTTTTTTTTTTTATGTAGCCAAGTCCAGTCTTAGGCTGGTTATTCTCCTGCCTCAGACTCTTGGATGAGAAGATTATAGACAATTACAACTATGCCTAGCTTCAAACTGAAGTATGGAATGACTCTTGAGAGTGTCAAGCTTAGTTTTTGTCACCAAGTCAAAAAGATTTCTCTTCCATTTTAAAAATTAAGCCTGTTTTTTCCTAAGACATAGTTTCTATGTGTAGTCCTGCTGTCCTGTAATTTCTTTGTAGATCAGGCTGGCCTTGAACTCACAGAGATCCTCTCCCCCTGCCTCCTGAGTGCTGGGACTAAAGCCATGCTTCCACTGTCCGGCCTTAAATTAAATTTTTAAAGACTCAAATATTTTCAGGCCACTGCTTATTTATCAATAACTACATAAAATAGCAGCATCTAAAAATCATTAGTCTTAGGTTGCTGGAACAATCTTTCAACCTTTCTAATAGTATATTTTTTTGCAGGGTCTATGTATATTAAGTGACTTTTCTCATACCTCAGATGTTATGATAGTCATAAAGTGGAACGTATAAACCAGACTGGAATCAAGCTATAACGGAAAAGAAGAATCCACCGTTTATATGAGAACGCCTCCCAGAGTGCTTTGTTTGCTCACAGCCTTTAAGACCTTCATGTGCCAGATGCTCACATTCAAGTACAGCTTGGCTAAACTCTGCGAGGACAGATTTGCTTTTTCCAGAAGGAGATGCTCTGTGCAGCTCAGATGGCTAGCCCACACAAGCAGCTTTTAACATTTCACTGTCTGTGAATGGGAGGCAAGGACGCTATCATACTTCAGTCATCCCTGGCAAATGCCATTCATGCCACCAGTCTCTGGACTACAAGCTGTACAAGTGAAGCCCTAGTATCAGCCAACTCTTTTGCTCTACTCATCTTATGGTTTTAGAAATGAAGGCCATAAGTTACTCTCAGTTCTTTTTTATTATTAAATTAATTTTTATGGAATATTTTATTTGCATTTCAGATGTTATCCCCTTTCCCCATTTCTTCCCCTACCCAGAAACTACCTATCCCCCCTCCTCCTGCTTCTATGAGGATGTGTCCTCACCCACCCACTCTCACCTCCCCACCCTCAAATTCCTCCACAGGACCAAGGACTTCGTCTCCCACCTATGCCGGACAAGGCCATCCTCCCCTACATATACAGCTGGCTTTATCCATATCTATGATATTAGAAAACTCCAACAAAGGGAGATTGTTGCAGAGACTTAGTATTCCCACTGTGTCTCTTTGGTAAAATGCTAGATAGGCAACTGTCATGGTTAACTGAGAAAAACTTGTTATGAATTTACCCATGTATCATTTTAGGAAGAAATGCCATTTGTAAGTACTTCTGTTATCCAGACACTAGACAGACAAGTCTCAAATGTATGTACTGTAAGTATATGTACACACACACGCACACACACACACACACACACACACACA
>NW_021620923.1:2236788-2248145 GCF_004785775.1 Grammomys surdaster
ACAGAGAGAGAGAGAGAGAGAGAGAGAGAGAGAGAAGAGAGACAGAGAGAGAGAGAGAGAGAGAGAGAGAGAGAGAGAGAGAGAACACACTCTTTTAGTTACCCATTTGTTTACTCAACAATAGTTTGAACAGATAAATAACCCTGGTGCTGTTGTATAGTTAGCTACACAAATAACTTCCTGAGACACATGCTTTAATATGAAAATATTCTAACTCCATTTTTTTTTTTTTTGCTGAAAGATGAAACAGTGAAATGAGAGAACACAGGATCAGGAAGATAAATATTTTGATTGTGGTTGCACAACTAATGAGGAGCGAGCAATGTGTTCCAACTCACGGAGCACATGCAGATCACTGTCCACTGTATGTCCAGCCATCACTACCGGAGAAGAATAAAATGTCCTTGTGATTTACAACAGTCAAGCATAATTGTTAGTAGGATGAGACCACTAAGGCTCTGAAGTTTACAGCAGATTACATCAAATTGCTAATTCTGCAAGGAACTCCAACTGTAAACTTTCTTTTTACAGAGGAATTAGTGAACCAAAACTTTCTGTACGTGCAAATGAGCAGCTTGTCATTGAGTCTCAGGACAAATGCTCGTTAAGATACTCACATATGTCACGTAATTTAGATGATAGATGATCTCCCTCAAATGAGCAAATCAACAGACATCTTCAGAGGCACCAGGTAGGTACTACAGAAATAACATTCTGTAGAGGAATATGAACATACACTAATTGTTTCCTGAAGCTTCGTGTAATGCTAATCCGAGATGCCTGCACCCCAATTGCGTTTTTACATCCTCTCAATAAACAAACTCCAGCCATAAAGGTGTGCTTTCTTCTTTCTTTAATTCTTACTTCATTACCTACAAGCTGCCAAATGTAATTCTACTCCATTTGTCTTTTAAAAAGTTTCTCTTTTCATGTGTTTCTCATGTGAAGATATCAAAAATTATGCCAATGTAAATCTTCCTCTGAGACAAAATAAACACAATTGCCTCATCCCCAGAAAATTGATCAATGAGCAATGGCTAAATGCATCACATCAAAGGCTCTAAGAAACCTGGCATTGAGGGTGTATGGATATTTAGCAGATAGACTTGCAGAAGACAAATCACACAAAATAAGAGATACCTACATCAATATAGCAAAGCATCTTGTATCTCAAAAGGTATAGAGATTGAAGTTTTCTAATTTGTTATTCTCTAGCCCTAATATCATGTTTGATCTTAGTACTATTTTTAATTTAAGAAAATTTCTCTTAGGAAAACGAACCATCTGTTTATCGAAATAATCCTTTTGCAAAGCCAAAGAGGTCACCTCAGGTCAAAACCCATATCTAAGTTGGTTTAAACTTAGAGTAACCTAAATAGCGTGTCAAATTGGACTACTTTAACTATAAAACTACATCATATACATTTACAAAAAAAATAAAACCTCTTCTCAGACTTTTACTTTTTTTATGAAGGATTGGTTTTAAAGTCAAGGTTTTGGGGTTAAGGCAACTTATTGGAATTCCGAAATGCATTTTTAACATTTGTTTATAATTCCATATCATTATGCCAGATTTAAGTTGTCAAACTAAGTTGATAACAAACACTAAGTACAGAAATGTATACAGCAACAGGCCTACTGCCAAAAGAGGCAAACAAAGAACGCTTGTCCAAGGCTTACACATTGGAAAGTTAAAGGCATGATCATATTTGAGGGCAAAGTTTGGTCTTTGCAATGAAATGACTTAAAAAAAAATCCCTTGCACTTTTGCAATGTGACAGAATGAAAACATCTTGCTATGCATGGGTTTCTGCAAAATTATCTGTCTGCAAAAGCAGAGCTGCAAGTGGGGTTACTGTCTGCCTACACTAAGCATCTATCGTCTCGAGGAAATCATACTCTGGATGAAGTGTGAGTCTTTTTTTTTTACCACTGCTTGTCTTTCTGCTGCTGAATATACTGGAAACGATTTGCACCTTTATCCTCACTCTTGGTTAAAGAAATGAAGCAGAAGTCATATGTAACAGCATCTTATTTATGGTCCTTGGGGTATTTCTCTCATTTACTTTAATAGCCAGGGATAAGACAGTGGATTTATGAAAGCATATGCCATACAACTCACATTCTGGAGGACAAAAATACAACAAGACCCTTACCACAAAATGTTTATAGATTGCTTTAAGAGATAATTTATGAAGTAATAATGTAAAAATTAGAATCATAAATATGAGAACAGTGAAGATCAGTGAGCAGATTGAATGAAGAGGCTTTGTATGATCTTTTAATGTCTAATGCTTGTCCGTGACGTGGAGTTTGTAGGCATAGAGACTGTCTCCAATGAGACAGACCTGAATTTTAATCCCAGATATGACTTCTTACCAGGCTGAAGAAATAATTGATTCCTAGTTTTATTTTTTTCTTCAAACTTTAGGATAACAACACTCAAAAATTATAGCATGTAATAAGTGAAAAAATACACATAGATTGCAGCAGTAAATTATATATATATATATATATATATATATATATATATATATATTCCTAATGTCTGCATCTACTCTATGAGAATGTGTAATCCAATATATAATAGCTACAGGCTCACTGGCCAACTAGTCTAGCTGAAATAAAAAACTCTAAATTCAGTAGGGACCCTGTTCTAAAAAACAATATAAAAGACGGAGTGGGATGGAGGAAGACTTACAACATTGACCTCTGGCATCTACACATACACATGCAAGTTCACCCTCAAACAAACTTAAAGGAATAGACATCACACACAGACACACAAACACACAAACACACACACACACAAACACATACACACACACCAGCAACTAAAGAAGAGAAATACTTCTATTAGTATTTCCAATAACCTCTGGTGAAAAGTCAGCTTTTCTTTATGAATATGTGTAACTGTAGACCGGCACTATGGTAGTAGACACCCCTGCCTTACTGTAGGTTGGATCTGATACTGCCCTTGAAAGTAGAATGTGGTAAAGGGACACGCTCTGCAAATACCCCACACTGTGCTGTGTTCCAAACCCCATCTTATGCTTTTTATTTTGAGATATGCTAAATTCCTTAGGCTGGCATTGAACTCTCTCTGTAGTCTAGACAGACCTTGAACTTGAAATCCTCTTGCTTCAGCTTCCTGAGGATCTGGGATTCCAAGCCTGCACCAATAGATCCATGTTGGTAGTTGCTCTAAGGAGCAACTTGTGAACGAAGTTGTAATAAAAACAGGCAACAGACTCTTGAGAGCTGCTAACAGCTGGAGAAGCATGCAGGAGGATGTTGGGATAATTTCAGGCCCAGCAGGTACTACAACTGCAGGGTTATGAGAGATTCTGAAGCAGGAATATTCTGGAGATCCACGCCTAGACTGTTAGTCACAAGACTATGAGATAATAAATGTCTGCCAAGAGATTTAAAATTGTGACATCATTTGTTGAATGGCAATGGTTATCGACTATAGATTTCAGTAAATGGATACTTCTCTGCTGTTGGAGTTTCAATTTCTTGCTTTGATAAGACACCCTAAACAAAAGACAACTTGGGAAGAAATGGGTTTATTTCATTGTACAGTTTGAGATAATATTCATCATTGAGGAAATCCAGGGCAGGAACTCAAAACAGGGTCCCAAGAAGATAGTTCCTTGCTAGTATATGCAGTATAACCTGTGAATTCATAGCCAAAAGGATGCAGCAGGAAGCCCAGGGGCTGCTGCTTGCAAGCTGGCTTGCTCTCATGCTTGCTCAGCCAGCTTCTGTAGACATCCCAGGACCACCTGTTTAGGGGATAGTGTGAGCCACAGTGGACTAGGAATCCTCCCAATCAATCACCGTTCAAGATGATCTCTCACAAACATGGCCACAGGCCAAACCGATTTCAGAAATCCCTTAATTGATGCTCTCTCCAGTGACTCTAGGCACTGTCAACTTGACAATTACACCTAACTAGGACAGCTACCAAGCAATTAAACGTGTGGAAGTAACTACAAAGCTAGGGAGGTAGAAGACGTTGGAAGAGTGCCCGGGGAATCATCTTGAACAGATCTCTAGTACTCTGTGCTCTGAGGATGTTCATACTGAGGGTTCGGGAGAAAATGAGAAGGTGTTATTAGAAAATGGAAGGGAGAGGATATGCAGAGGCCAAATGTAGCCACAGTATCCCACTATCACTCTTAATAATGAGGAAGTCCAACATGTTCCTTATGAGCTGTGTGAGAGAGCTAAGATCTCCAAGAAAAGCACTCTCATGTTATCTGGTGTTTTGTTTTTTGTTTCTTTTTGTTGTTGTTTTCTCCTTGCTGTTTGTAGCGAGCGAGAACATGGTGGGGGCGGGATGTTCAAAGAACCATTAAAAATGGTGCCAGTAGTTTTTGAAACGGTCAGCCTTTCCATATATCAATTGATCTTGAAGTAGCATCTGAATTCAGACCATAATGAAGGCCTGGTGAAGAAGTGGGATGCAGGGAAACAGCAGATAGCTCCTGCATTTCTCTTGTTGGTATCTGAGAAGGACTCAAGTCACCAGAAGCCTCCAGATTAAAAGTGCTCACTGTTTAAATCCCCCCAAGTTCCGTAGCAGTTTGTCATATGGCAGCAGCGGATAAGTAATAAACAGAGACCTTGCAGGACTGCCACTCTGACACCAAAGAGCCACTATGTGACATTTCCGTACCTACCTTGTTGATACCTGGGGAAATCACTGATAGTCACACAGCCAAAGCATGGGCTTTCTTATGCCTCTTTTTCCCTCTAATAGGTATTGGCCCCAAAATTCTCATAGCCTATGTTTTCTTGTCATGTGCTTTTTAATCCTAAATGAACACCATAGGCACCCGAGCATTTGAGGGACCTGGAGAAGCATATATCATCATTGTCAATCTATGACTATTAACTTTATCTATCATCTATCTATCTATCTATCTATCTATCTATCTATCTATCAATTATCTATCGTTTATCTTTCTATCATCTACCTATCTATCATCTATTTATCATCTATTTATCAATTATCTGTCATTTATCTAACTGCCACCTATTTATCATCTATCTTTCATCTATCTATCTATCTATCTATCTATCTATCTATCAATTATCATCTATCTTTCATCTATCTATCTATCTATCAATTATCTATCGTTTATCTTTCTATCATCTACCTATCTATCATCTATTTATCATCTATTTATCAATTATCTGTCATTTATCTAACTGCCATCTATTTATCATCTATCTTTCATCTATCTATCTATCTATCATCTATCTATCTATCTATCTATCTATCAATTATCTATCATTTATCTTTCTACCATCTACCTATCATTTATTTATCAATTATCTGTCATTTATCTAACTGCCATCTATTTATCATCTATCTTTCATCTATCTATCTATCTATCTATCTATCTGTCATCTATCTATCATTTATCTAACTTTTTCATCTCTCTCTGTGTGTGTATCAGACAGACACAGAGAGAGGGGGGATGGGGAAAGGGAGAGAGACAGAGAGAGAGAGAGAGAGAGAGAGAGGGAGGGAGGGAGGGAGGGGGAGAGAGAGAGAGAGAGAGAGAGAGAGAGAGAGAGAGAGAGAGAGAGAGAGAGAACTTTCAGGAATAAAGGAGTAAATTCTCTTCTGCCTTGTGGGTCCTAAAATTCTCTTCTGCCTTGTGGGTCCTAAAAACTCGACTCAGATCATCATGCTTTCTGATAAGATTTTTTACTTACTAGCCATCCCAGCAGCCCATAGCCACTCCCTCTAAGTGTTTTATTCTCTCTTCTATATGGTCTGTACAGTCAGTCATCTGCCTTTACCCCTCCCAGTCTTCCTCTATTCTCACACTCTGATGATTCCTCATTTTTACCACTGGGAGAGAATTGTGGCAAACAGTACAAAAATTTCACAAGTAGCTATGAATACAGATGAGAATGGTTAAATCTTCATTATCTACCTGACTGTATTTAAAATCACCTAGGAAATACATATTTGGACATGTACATGAGAGTATTTACAGAGAGGTTTAGCAGAAAAAAGAAGAACTGCTCTTAAGGTGGGTGGCACAATTCCATAGGCTGAATAAAAATGAAGATGTCAGCTGAGTGTTGTTACAAATCTCTCTCTGCTTCTTGACTGTGGTCCCAATGTGACAGGCACTTCATACTTGTGCTACCACCATGCCTCCCTCACCACGATGCAGGTCATCTTCTTACACTGTGACCCAAAATAAAGTCTTCCTTAAGCTGATTTTGGCAAGTATTGGATCATGGAGTGAGAGAAAGTACACCAAACTCCTATGAACCCATCTCTGTCAATGTCACGTCCTCTGCATTTGTCTGTTATGACCACAGGTCACTCACTACCCCTTGTATTTGTCTAAGGAAAAGACCTCTATTCAATCAGCAGATTTTTCTGAAAAGGGCCAGGCAGCAAGCATTTCTTGGGTCCTGTGGATTCAGTTGCATTTATTCAAGCCCATCACTGAGCCATGGAAACAGCCATAGAACAAATGGGTGCAGCTGTGTTCCAGTTTACAAAAATGCTCACGAATAGGCAGACGTGTCCAATGAGCTGTGTCTGACTCTAGACCGGTGACTTCTGTCCTCTCTCTTGCTAAGAACATAACTCCAGCAACTACCTCTCACCTGAGCTGGTGTTTTCTGTTCATCATTTTTTTTTTAGCATGCAAGAGTACAAGTATCCTTCTCCCTTTAAAAGGCATGGCTTACTCTAGCTGTTTCTCTTCCTCATTTCACTTTTCCCTCCCTTCCTTCCTCCCCCTCTCTCCTTCCATCCCTCTGTCCCTCTTCCTTTCTTTCTTTCTTTCTTTCTTTCTTTCTTTCTTTCTTTCTTTCTTTCCTTCCATCCCTCCCTCCCTCCCTCTTTCTTTCTTTCTTTCTTTCTTTCTTTCTTTCTTTCTTTCTTTCTTTCTTTCTTTCTTTCTTTCTTTCTTTCTTCTGGGACATGTTTCTTTTTGTAGCCTTGGCTGTCCTAGAACTCACATTGTAGATCAGGCTGACCTCAAACTCTTGCCTTCCTCTGCTTCTCGAGTGCTGGGATTAAAGGAACACACCACCACACCTGATGTCATTTCACTCTTCTTAAAATCCAAAGTGTCTTCTGATTTCTTCTTATCATCTCCCAAAGCTCTACCTGTCACTACTCCAATAAATGACTAAAGCTCACCAATGAGCATCATGGTTGCTAAGTCCAGTGAAAAGTTTCAATCTTTCTTTTAATTTCCTCCTTTTTGGAAAAATTGTTTCATCATTTTTAATACTCTCCTTCTGTTCATGCATACATGTCCTTGTGCATGCAGACATGTGTGAATGTGTATGTTGGTTATAGGTTTCTTCAGAGGCTAAAAGATGGGTTAGGAGTCTCTAAAGATGAAGTTACAAGTAGTTGTGAGTCATCTGACTTGGGAGCTGGCAACTAAACTCGGGTTTAAGTAACTGCAAGGTAACCTGCTCTTAACTGCTAAGCCATCCCTGCAGCCCCTTTATTCAATATCAATATAGTCGATCATTTCCTCCTCTTTAAACATAATTTTCACTGACTTTTCAAGACAAATACTATTTTTCTATGTCTACCTTGTATCAGCTCCAAAGAATCAATTGTAGAATATTCTGGAATTTTTGAGCCAATAATTAAACTATGTGTTTAATATATACCATCGGGTCTTTCTTTATATACATATTCTCTCTGGCTTCTCACATGATCTTACTTACTTGCAGACAACTTCATTTTAGCCATATCTACTCTCTTCTGTTCTAGTTCTACTTGCTAGTCAGAAAAGTCTCCTAACGATTTTAATCTTATCTAAAAACTCTCATTTGTTCTAGTCCTTTACTAGTCCAGGGTCCAGTCTTCATACAAGCAACTAGATCCACTTTAGAAATAATCCAAAGTATATGATTTTTTCATAACCCTTCTTCTACAGAATTATCTCATTAAATAAAAGCAACATTTCTTACGAAGCTTCCAGACTCTGATAAAAGCAACATTTCTTACAAAGCTTCCAGACTTGGATCCATTTCATGTTCTCATCTCTTGATAACACTAATATACAAATATTAACTGCACTGCAGAAACATTGGTCCCCATTTTTTCTTTTAAATAAATGAGATGTTTTTCCAACACAGGAGGACAAACATGACAACACAAAAAAGGGCTAAAGCATTTTGTGTAGAAATACAAAGATAATCATCCCATATCTTAAGATCTGTTATCTTTCAGAGATTTCATGGTGATTCTTAAATCTAAGTATGTCTAGTTGAATAGTGATTTCCTCAAGAGCTATCCAGTGAGGTCTACAGTACTTGCTATATGGGAAGCTAAAAGCTCCTGAGAGGTAGCTGCATCCTTACTCCATCCAGTGAAAACCACCAAAATATTGGTCAACCTATGGTCATTTTGGTACAGCACTAATGGATTTATTTACAAACTCTATGAGGGAAACCAGGGGTTTGGTAAAAATGGCTGAATTCACATCTAGACAGGAAATAGACCAGGTAACTCTGGAATATCTTAATACATTGAAGAAATTACCAAAGATTAACAAGGTTCTGTCCAGATTTTGTAGCAACCAATTTTAAAAAGAATAGGTAGAGCAAAGTGTGTCCATTTGTTTCAAACAGAAAAACTGATAATAGATTGACACTCATTAAATATATTATTATCTACAAACCTATAACTATTCAAGAAATTTAGATATTCCATATTTTATGATCACATTTGTTTTATTTAAAGTTAGCTCAAATCATACAACTAATATATCCTGTTTTCTAATCATGAACTTTGAATACCCAAATAATAAATGACGTTTCTCTTTTCAGATTTACTGAAATTAGTATATTTA
The DNA here is from genome assembly GCF_004785775.1 of Grammomys surdaster. Lineage (NCBI taxonomy): Eukaryota > Metazoa > Chordata > Mammalia > Rodentia > Muridae > Grammomys > Grammomys surdaster. Next base: position 2,245,653 of record NW_021620923.1, read on the forward strand.
AATGCATTCAAATTGAGCATTACCACATTGCTACTCATAAAGAATAAATAAATCAAAGCAAATAACATAAAGGGTAGAAACAGCCATTCTGTTCTGTTTTTTTTTTTTTTTTGTAAAACTCTGGACATGCCAAATGGGTATAATTTGAAACATTTTGTCAAGCTACCAAATCATATTAATACAAATCTCAAAATGAAGTATTGAACCACAACATGGGAGCAACATGTGAGAGAATTGAGCTGGAACTAATCTAGAAGCCTCCTTTTGTCAATTAAAATGACAAGATATCAGCCCCTTGTAGGTGACCAACAATGTCTAACTGGACTTAAGACCTACTCAAAAGGACAGAATTCACGCCTTATACTGTAAACCTAGTCAATCACTGTTGGTTGCTGATAGCTTGGACCCTAGAGGAGGACCTACTACTGCCCTTTTCCTAACCCAGGATAATTTCTAGCTCCATTATAAATACTTATGCTTATACTAACAGATAGGTGTAGTTTTCATGCCCCTTCCCTCATCAAAAAATGTTCTTTCTAAACCAGATCAATACCATTACAAAATTCCGTAACTGGCCAAAATTCAACTGATATATCTTCAATATAAGCCCTATTCTTAAGGCTTAGGGGATATTTCAGAGGAGGGAGTGAAAATATTCTAAGAGTAGGAGAACCAGGTCATCTGCTGTGAGATAGTGACTTCTATATATGATAGGGATGCGTCCAGAAAATCTCAACAATGTAGTTACTTAAATAAGGCCTATGTAATGACAGCACCAGTTGATACATCAATGTGGATGGCTGAGATCTCCCAGAACCCTACCCTTGGATGAAGAGCTACATGTAAGAGTAGCTATTGAGATAGGAAGAGTTAGACTTCTCTAGTGATGAGCCCTGAGAAGTTATCTAATTCCAAATGGTTAAACTGAAGCACATAAATCTAAAAACAACATTAAGAGGACTCCGTAGGTTGTATTTGTGTATACCTTATCTATACATGTGTAGATATAACAATAACTAAAGAAGAGGTTCTGAATTTAAACAGGAATTGTGGGGGCATGGGAGGAGTTGGAGCAAGATGATATAAATATGAAACTTATGCTGGAAATTCTAAAAAAGTAAATTAAATATACATGGTACAAAATTTTCAAAGAACTACTGAAAAGAAAAAAAACAACAAAACTAAGCCAATGTGTTTATAAATTTGTGCTTACATATTAAAATCTTAAAGGCCTAGAAGTGATTCCTGTGAATGTAAAAATAGCACTTATTAGAGTTGACTGAAGGTATGTGTGATTATAAGGGGATATAGAAGGAGTGTGAAAATGAATTCAGCATCCTGCTTCCTCACTGAATAACATGGTTGTTCTCATACTTAATAAGTTATGTGTGTATGTCTTTTACATTTCTGTATGTACATTTCAGCTTAAGAGGGCAGAAACCCACTCTTCTGGGACTTAGAATCAAATTATGAAAAGCCAATTGAAAATCTCTCTATAGTGAGAACAGTCTCAATGTCTTGGATATTTAAAATAGAGATATGATTATTTAAAATTGCCTAAACATTCCTTTTTGACACAAGAAGAATGTCTTGCAGCTCACCGTTCTTTGGAGATTGGTTTCCTTAGTGGGAATGCAACCAGGAGCTCCTGTCATGCTCCGTCTCTTTGTTCCTTTTACCATGATAATGAGCTCTTGGGAGACACTTGAAGCTTACAGTAGATTACACTTGAAGGAATATTATTCAAGAAGATGTAAGGCAGAAGGGCTATTTAAAAGGGAGTGCTAGCATGCCTAGGAAGCCTGTAATCATTCTCAGCAGATAGCTGATTATTTGGCTGGAATGTTTGACAGACACGTTTTTCCAAAGTTGCACGGTGAAGATGGACTTTAAGCATGACAAAGAACAGCGAGTGGCAGAGAAACAGTTAACTCTAGAGCTTTTATGATTACTTTAATATTGCCAGAAAGCACATGAAAGCCTCCCTGAGCTCACTAGATATTCTGACAAGAAAAGTCATGCTTTCATTGATGTAAATTACAAGTCTTTCATCAGGAGGAAAAAAAAGTGAGTGCACAAGGCAAGATAATACAATTGATTTTCATTTCAAATGCGCTGGGATATGGTACCATTTTCCTGGTTATGAAGATTTGTGGTCATGATTGTAAGGAGCCTGCAGAGTACACAATTCTAGTAGAATAAAATGTGAACAATTCTGCCACAAGTAGGTCCCTCAGTGAGTCCTAAACTCTACAGAAACTGTCTCTAGGCTGATAAAACCCTGTCACTGCTATAACATTGGCTTTGTTTTTTATGTTTGGTAAATTTCCCATAGGGAAATTGAAATCTTATGACTTAATGATGCTTTTAATGAGTAATTATTATTTATAAAGCTAGTTTCATACTTATGCCATGGGAGAGTGAGATTGGACTAAGTTTAAAACAGAGAGAGAGAGAGAGAGAGAGAGAGAGAGAGAGAGAGAGAGAGAGAGA
>NW_021620923.1:2248155-2331718 GCF_004785775.1 Grammomys surdaster
AGAGAGAGAGAGAGAGAGAGAGAGAGAGAGAGAGAGAGAGAGAGAGAAAGTAAAGGCCAATTTCAAAGTAGGTGACAATAGGTGACAATAGCCAACATACCCAGCTGCTTGTATTATAAGGTCTTTCCATTAAACAAGAGGATAACTATGTATGTAAGTCAGGTTTCTAATCCCAAATCCTGGGGCCTGTATCCATTTCTACCAATCAGCAATCCTTTAAGGGTTGTATTTCCTGGTTTTCATTACTCATTGTATTTATTTGTTCTCTAAATTTTCATTTTATGATCTGAGCATGCTTTCTCTCTACTCATTTTTTCAGGGAGTCTGTTATTTACTGCTATTCAATGATTTTCTGTGACTTAAATTAAGATCAACATTGTATGTGTGTTGTATGCGTACGTATAGATTTGTACATGTGAAGGCACACACATTTGTGAGTGTGTGTATGGAGGGTAGGTGTCTACTCTAAATGTCTTCCTCTCTTATATTTAGACCTTATATTTCCACAGAGCACTGCTTCAGTGAATCAAGAGCTCATGATTTTGGCTACGTAGGGGAGCCATTGAGATCTCCTTACCTTTTCATTATTATTGTGGTGTTAGAGACGCACGTGTTTCACCATCATCTGTGTCATAACTTAACCAGTAGATCTTCTGAACTTTTCGGTTATGTTAATTCTGTTCCTAAGTTTCTTTTGTAGGTTTGTATTTTGATTAACGTATTTGTCATGAGCAAAAGTTTGATGGCATGTTTTAAAGTGCACTAATTCGTGTTTCACACTTCTTTATCACAATGGATGCTTTAATTTTTGTGTTTCTATATAGTAATTATGAATATCTCTACCAATTTTCCCCTTTAATTTCTATGACTAAAATGGGCAATATTATTAGAACCAGAAGGGATACCTCAGTAATTAAGAGGGATTACTTTTCTGGCAGGAGATCTGAATTTGGTTCCCAGTACCCACATCAGGCAGCTCACAGCCACCTAATAACACTGGTTCCAAGGGAATTAGAAGTTTCTGGTCTTTATGGGCATTTGAACTCATGTGTACACCCCTCACACACATAAATAATAATTTTAGTTATTATTATTTTTGAATAGACAACATTATAGCTCCAGCATGTCCCACTAACATCAGATGATCTCACTGCTTTTTAGTTATTCATGCATTTATACTATTTTTATGGCCAATTCTCTTCAATGTCTATCCTACATAGGTGCTTATTTAGAGAAATTAATATTTTCTTTCTTTATTAATTATTTTATTAATTTTATAAATTCAAATCTCAGTGTTGCCAACTGGTGTTGTTTTAAGCTAAAGAATGACATGTTTATGTATTTTCTTCCACTTGAAGTCATCAATTTACCAGAAGTTCAAGAACCAATAAACGTTGAGTTATAGGCAGGTACAGTTTAACTGAATTACAACGTTAACCTTACCTTGTTGTAATTTTACAACTCATGGAAACATGGAATTATATAAATACATGATGTAATATACATGTTTAAGTGTAATAAAATTGGTCTAAATCTGTCTGGTGTACTATTACTACATGCATTTGTTAATGCAGTAATTACTTATGTATTATCACCTGATATAATGAATTTGTATGGCGAGAGGAGAAAGGGTACTGGAAATCAAATGTCTATCAAACAATTAGATTATTGTACAAACTATTGAAAACTGCGAATATAAAAACCTAGTCTCTTGCTACAGTCATTATGTCATGATGGCTTTGGGTCAGGTCGTCAGTAAGTCAGCACTTGGACTCTGAGTAAGAAGTATAATTCTCAGACTCATTTGTTTCAGGGAAAAGAAATACAATTAGTTTTCAGGCAAATTTAAATTATTAGTGTTCATATACTTAACATTTGCTATTTAATTAAAAGTAAACTAATAGAAATTAATGTGTTATTAAACAGTTATTAGGTTACTAAAATATGATACTCACTATTTGCTTAGCTTTTATTTCATGGTTAGACTTAGCATCATATTTGCATGAATTCAGTGTTGATAAAAGCTGGGTGATTGAACAGTTGCTAAGAGTCAGATCCATGGGAACACTCTAAATCGCTATGTGAACAGTCAAGACAAAAATAATAGCTGAAATCTTATAACCTCAGTCTCAGGACCTATATAGTTTCATTTCCCAATTAGATGGAGACAGTGCCTGTTACTCATGACAGTGCCATAGGGAGCCTTTCATCTACCACACAAACTTTGATACTGGCTGAGATTATAGCCAACACTGAAAGAACGTAATCAATATGCAGGCAGAACATACATTTAAAAAATATGATCTCAGCTGATGCGGTCACTCTCTAGAGAGCTTTATAAAAGAGAACAAAGAGAATAGTTCTTAGCATTCAGGGGCATAGTTCACTGTCTCGAGGCTGGCCCTGTCTGCACACAATTTTTGCTTTTAATGTTTCTCACAGAAAGAGCATCCAAAAAGTGACAGAAAGACAGTGGATGCAACAATCTGTGTGCTCCTGGTCACTGCATGATTAGACTCTGTGAGGGTCTACTGTGATAGCCATGCAGCTCTTTCTTTATTATAGCAGGATGGTAGCTATACAGGAGCAATACATTTAATGATAATGGTAATATTTCTCCTCTCTGAAATAGAGGAGAAAGGATACTGTTAAAATGTTTTCACACAGGATTGCACAGATACCTTATTTAATGACTAGTTTTCAAACACAGATTCATTGTTCTCTGATTGCTTGTACCCATTTTGTCTTTTAGAACAAAGGATGCCATGCAGGAAAAGAATGGCAAAATATATCTTGAAGATCTTTATCACGTTAGGAAATGAAAAATCATATACTCCTTCTTTTCAGCAAGCATTGAATTGAGAGTCTTTAATTCACTCATTTGCCATCCTTGCTTGTGTTTCAAAGTGTGTTGGCTCCTAACATTGATGTTGATAAAGAAAAAAATGCATTAGGCTAGAACAAAGAAGTAATTTCAGGCAGGAATCTAAATGGTAGGCTAGAACAAGGAAGTAATTTCAGGCAGGAATCTAAATCTTAGGCTAGAACAAGGAAGTAGGCTTCAGGCATGAAAATGACTTTGGGCTAGGACAGGGAAGTAGGCTCAGATATTTTGATCATCCTGATAAGTTCTTAGAAACAGTTATCCCAGGGAGTGTTCGCAGAATTTTGTTTATTGCCTTGCTTGTTCTTTGACTATTTATGTTTATTGTCATGCTTGTTCCTTGAATATTTGCTTCTCTTGTATTGCTAGTTCCTCAACCTAAAACTGACTTTACTACTTGCCTGTAATTAAAATGGTATAAGAGCAAAAGGAGGAAGGAGGATGGGATATGGGGGTTTCTAGGGAGAGGAAATGAGGAAAGGGGAAGGCATCTGAAATGCAAATAAACAAAATATCCAGAAAAAAAAGGAGGAGGAGGAGGAGGAGGAGGAGGAGGAGGAGGAGGAGGAGGAGAAGAAGAAGAAGAAGAAGAAGAAGAAGAAGAAGAAGAAGAAGAAGAAGAAAAAGAAGAAGAATATTATCAACTAACTGGACTACCTAGAGCTCCCAGGGACTAAACCACCATCAACCAAAGAGTATACATGGCTAGAACTCCAGATACATATATAGCAGAGGATGGCCTTATCTGACATCAATGGGAGAGGAGGGAGGCTTGATGCCCCAGTGTAGAGGGATGCTAGAGAGGTAAGGTGGGAGTGGGTGAATGACTGGAGGAGCACTCTCATAGAGACAAAGAGGAGTGGGGGGAGAGAGGAGGACGGAATGGGGTGGTGGTGGAGGAGTAACCAGGAAAGGGGATATCATTTGAAATGTAAACAAATAAAATGATTAATAATAAAAAACGCTATACATGCTTAGAAAAGATATACATGGATATGTGTGGTTTTTGACTGAAGACAATGTCCTCCTGTTTTGAGACTGGCTCTCTCTATCTGTAGCCTAGGTTAGAATAAAACAAAAAACAAACAAACCAAACCAAACCAAACCAAACCAAACCAAACCAAACCAAACCAAACCAAACAAAACAAAAAACCACCTTACATTGTGTCCATGGCTTTCCTTAAATTTTCAACAATTTTCCTTCATTAGTCTACCAGATGTTTGGATCTCAGATGTAGTCATCTTTCCTAGGTATAGAAGCATAGTTTTTGAAGCTCAAAATATATACTGTTCTACTTTAAGTTGACATCGAAAAATGTGCATATTTTTGTTATTTTCCAATTATTTTTTAATGCAAAAAGTGGGTTGGTTCAAATAAAAACATTGTTGTCAAATATAAAAATGATAAAAAGTCAATACATAAACATATTATGATCTACTTGTCACAAGCAAAATCACATATGTTAAAATACAAGTTAGTTTTGAATCTTCTTCATCCAATGAAAATAGCTGTTAGTGTGGAAGAGCAATTAAAAACTCATCCCAATGAAGAAGTTAGGACAAGTACTGTAGGACCTGAAGAGGTTTCCAACCCCATAGGAAGAACAGCAATGTCAACCAACCAGACCCCCCCCCTCAAATCTCCCAGAGACAAAACCACCAAAGAGTACAAATAGCACACATGGGGACTCAAGGATCCAGCTGGATATGTAGCAGAGGATTGCCTTACATGGCATCAATGGGATGGGAGGCCCTTGGTCCCATGGAGACTCGATGACTCATAGAGGAATGCTAGCTTACTGAGGCAGGATTGGGTGGGTGGGTGGGGAACACCCTCATAGAGGCAGGGTGAGGGGGAAGGGGATGGGGATTTGTGGAGGGGAAACTAGGAAGGGGGATAACATTTGAAATGTAAATAAATAAAATAACCAATAAAAAAACCCCCAAAAAAGCCCTTCATCTTGAATGAGGTAACCCTGAAAGACTGGCATGGTATGGTATATACTCACTAATAAGTGGATATTAGCCATACTGTACAGGATAACTATGCTACAATTCACAGACCAAGGGAGGCTAAGTAATGAGGGCTTTAGGGGAGACACAAAGATCTTTCCAGGAAGGGGAAATAGAATAGATTTCATAGGTGGACTGGGGGCAAGTAGGACTGGGAACAGGAGGAATCCAGTAGGTAGAAGAGTGGGAGAAAAAAATACTGGGGGAAATGAGTAGAATTGCGGGGGGGGGCACTTCAGGGAAGGTGGAAACCTAGTGCAATGGAAACTCCATGGAATCTATGAGAGTAACTCTAGCAAGGACCCTTGTAATGGGGGACACAGGGCCTGAACCAGCCATTTTCTATAATTAGGCAAGGCCTCAAGTATGTGCCTGGTCTTATTATAGCTTGTTATGCTATTTGGTTGATGTCCCTGGGAGGTCTATTGTTTTCTGAGAGAAGGAAGGAGATAACAGGGTCTGGGAGAGAGGGAAGGTGGGACAAGATGAGGAGGGGGAGTTTGGGGGGAAGGAAAAGGAGGAGTAACTGCAGTTTGGGATGTGATATATGAGAGAAGAATTAAAAAAGAAAACCTCAAACATTCTGAGAATGTGATAGTAATCAGGAAGGAGTTTCTCTGATTTGGAAGGTACACTCTGTCGGGGTTTGAATAAGAATTCTGTCAATTTTACATCCACATTCACAATCAGCATCCTGTCCTGTCAAATGTTTGTGCAGGAAAATCTGGGCCTGGTGGAGAGTTGGCAGAGATGTGTGTCAAGCCTCCCTGAAAGATGCTGATTCACAGGAAACTGACACCAGCACATGGCTTAACAAGTGTGTCTTTAAAGGAAAACAATCCTTCCAAGCTCTGATTCGTTCACTCTTAGTCATGTTTCAAATCAGTTTTACTGTATTATAAGAAGGTGTGATGGTAACATGGTTGCAGTGAAGTGGCTATAAAGTTTGTATCTTCTATGTAGGTTGAAGTGTAGGAAGGCATATACAATTTTCTGAGCTTATACTTGGAAATGTTGTGTGAAGTAGGCAGACAAGGATAAATTTCATCCCTCTTTATATATGTTCATGGACAGTAGAGAGCTCTTGGATTAGCAAAAACCATATTGGAGGTTAGAAATTGTTACTCGATTGCATTTCTCGAGGCACTACAGTATTTCAAGCAAAGCAGTATCTCTGTGTGGTCCAGATTCTCTCAAAACCTAAAAGCACAAATACCAACTGAGAGAGAAAGCAGGAGTTTTGAACAAGCAGTGTTATTAGAAGCATTTGTTGTGTTATTTGTGCTACAGAAGAGGCAAGATGTGCAATGGATGGTGCTATCCTTGGTTAGCTTTCCTAATGCAACCTCTTTGTGCCTTAGCTTTCTATGTTTGCAAATGGATGCTAACAGCAACTTACTAGTGTTAGAACAAGAACAAATATGCAGATAGTTATAAAGAGTGTATATTTGGGGTATGGTGGTAGAACATGCTTGTAACCTCAGAACTCTGGAGCCTGAGTCAGGAGAAATGACTTGAGTTTGAGTCCAGCCTGTATTGCGTGGTAAGCACCAGGACACTCAGGGTTACGGAGCTAATCTTTGTCACAAAATATCAAAAACAACAGTAGCAACTAAAAGAAAACTTATAATTGTATCTAGGCTATGTAAATATTACTAAAGTAAAACAAATAAATGCACATATGAAGTTTATATGCAAATATTAAAATGTACATTGTACTTTGTATTACTTCACTTTATATTACAGTGAGCTCAGAAATGCAAATTGTTTTTCTCAAGACAGCACAAAAGAGATATTATGATAATAAATGAAATGAAATACTAAGATAATAGATGGCTATTCATAGTTTTACATAAATATCAATCTCTGCAGTGAATTTACTAAACAGAGGAAGATCCAAATTTATCATGAAAATGGTAAGTTACAGATAGAAAAGTCTAATGATACTCACATAACACTTAACATATAGTATGATATATAGTTTTATACACTTTCACAGTGCATTGGACTTACTGATACAGAAGTGTAGTGTACACGCGATGCGTGCAGAGTACCATGCTGACAGGACACTCGTGCACACTGGGAAAGGGAGCAGCAAGTGGTAGAATGTCTAAGAAAGAAGAGATTGTGGGGTATGTGGAAGAATATCTGAGGTGGACGGACTGTAGTAAGAAATTCGTTTGTCTCAAGATCATCCAACGAGGTTTAGTAGATAATACAGTGGAGTGAGATGCAGATTTTGGATACAGTACTGGGAAAGCTGATTTAAAATCATTACAAAATGATTAATTCATGAATGGATGTGACGCACGTGCTTATAGTACACATAGGAAAGTGTTTTGTGTCTCTTTCATTATCAAAATTCTTGATTGACAAAAGGTAGATATATTCAAAGTAGAAAATGTGATGATCTGAGCAGTTTCTAAACCGCGTACTAATGACCGTAATTAAATTGATTCTCACAGCCTCTCCATTCTGGCTGCATGTGCACGCCGACTTTCTCATAGCTTTTCTATCTTTGAGTGTGTTCCTTTTGGCTAAACCCCCATTCCCTTCTTCCCCAGGCTCTGTCACTACACTTCCACTCGGAACTTTCAAGATGGTTAAGTTTTAAAATTCTCAAGTCAGAATTCCACAAAAAACATAAGATCAGAGAGAAATAATTAAAGAAAAGCAGTGGTGGATTACTTTTTACATAGTTGTTAAAAACAGTCCCTAATGGTGACAAATATTTGCATTTTTAGAACCTAGCCATACACATACAAATGCTTGGATAGATATACAGAAAGGTTATGTGTGTGTGTGTGTGTGTGTTTGTGTGTGTGTATTATTAATAAACAAAATGTTTTATTTAAGGATAAGAGTAATTAAAGTGTGTACTTCTGTTGTATAAAGAATACAACTAATTGTTCAACCACTTAATAAAAACCATGTCCTGAAATTTGGACTTGGAATTTAAAGGCAAAGGTCAGAAAGCTTAAAGTGTCTTGAAAACAGAAGTGGAACGTGAGTCAGATTCTGAGAGCTTTGTTGTTGTTGCAGGGTACTACAGTCTGCATTACTGTATGCTCTATGTACTGTCTGCTCTATGTACTGTGTACTGTGTGCTTTATTACTGTGTGCCCTACATACTGTGTGCTCTATGTACTGTGTGTTCTATGTACTGACCCTAGACCAGACGGCTGTGTGAAGCAGATGAGGGGGAATTCTGGAGTTCTGTGTCTGGCAAGTGGTACATACTCAATGTTTGTGGTTGTCAGTGATAAGCTGTGAGTACTGGGTCATAACATGAGTTAGCCTGCAGTTTCTGTAAGTGACCCAATTGAATGTAGACTATAGATCTCCGTGATTCTGTATACACATTGCCGCTTTAAAAAAAAATCACAAAAACAAAAAGTTTGTGCTCTAATCAGCTTTTTTTTGTATACATTTAATAGACCAATACATTTTCTCTAAAGAAGTCAACTCAAAGTGTTAATAAACTTCTTAATTTAAAATACTGATTCTGGATATAAGAGGATTAAGAACTGACTGAGTTGTTAACTATGCTCGGCTCTAAGACAGGAGTAAACTACATATGTAGGTGGTACCCTCTAGTGGCTACAACAAACACTGTTCTTCAATAGGCTAAAATATGCAATGAACATTTGTTATCAATGTACACACTTTGGGGGGCTTTAGTGGTTGTGTTTCAAAACCTTTACATTTTTGTAAAATAAGAATAAAAGCTAGAGAGTTATACATGCATATTATACATTCCACCCAACAGATCACCAGAAACATGGAATGACCCAATGTTTACTAATGCTACTGCCAGTCTAAGTTCTTACAGATTCTGAATTCAACAATTGAACAGTACATCAGGAACTATCAAATTTTCTAAAATAGGTTTGATATGTCATGTTAAAATTATCTTCTCAAATTAAAACATTAATGCACACTTGTAAAATGTAAGAGGCCATTGTAGATTATTTGTTCATATGTTATTATATTTAATCCTAACAGTAATCCTAAGACAGTAGATAGAACTGAAATTGATATCTTACAGAAAGGAAACTATGAATATTTGAAAGAGATTCAAGAAGAACTATTCAGTGTTGGTCCTGATGTGTGAGTCTCTTGATCACAATTCTCCTCAATAACGTGTTGAGTCCCTTCTTACATGACTCTATTACACTGCATTTACACTATCATCTGGATGCAGATTCTTTGAACTAGAAACAATTTTATAATGTTTACAAATATATACCCTAAAGAAAAGAGTGTGCTTATGTTTTTACATAGCCTCGTAGCTTCATATGTTAAGCCAATACTTAGCAAATAGAGAAGACAATAACATTTACTATGTGTATTCTGCTTGCATCTTATTTTGGAGGCAAGGTTTCTTACAGGACAGTTTGGTCTTGAACTTACTATATAGCTTTTAAATTGGCCTTGAACCCCTGACTTCCCATGTCTGCTTCATGAGAGGAATGATTAGAGGCATGCACTTCCTTTCCTGTCCTATGGTGAACATGTAGATGCCAGAGAATAGCCTTCAGGAATCAGTTCTCCTCTATTCTGTGCGTACTGTGCTCACTTCTCTTCTATTCTCTGGGAACTATGTACTGAGCTCAGTTAGCCATGCTTGACCATAAGCACTTTTACTTTCTGAGCTACGTCCCTGGCTTGCATTTCCTGCCCTAATATTTGACCTGGGGATTCTCAATACTGAAGTATTTAGCTAACTGTCACAATACAAAAGATTATATAGAGTAATTATTTTAAAAAATATGGGACTTAGTTAAAAATCCGCACGACTTCTTTTATAATCCACCAATCTAAATCCTAGAACTAAACAGATGACATAGACTCTTAAAAATCATTGACTCTTAAGTAAAAACTTTCTAAGAGGATAATGACCACAAACTATGATCTGTTTCATTAAGTTGTCCCCAAAGTTTTAATGAAAAAATAAAAGTTATAACTCACAGCAGGAGGTTGATTTGAGACTACTCATGACTAACAACTTGGCTTTTGCTGTCTTTAAAGTGGAATAGGAAACACTTGGATTAATAAGTTTCAATGAGAGTTCAGCTCATTTAATGAGCTCTGTTCGGTATCTACTTGTTTTCTGATTCAGTGAAAAATAAATCACCATCAACGAAATTAATCTAAATTTAGAATAATAAGTGTTTTGTCTTAAACAAAAGGAAAACCACCATGTCTAAATTAATGTGAATTTAAGTTTGGACAGAAATTCAGACGAAAAAGGTAACTGTTCTTTTAAAAGACACCAGAGACCTTATTCTGTTTAAAGGATGCTTCAAATTCTAGAGTCTATTTACAAAATATAAAATTCTCAGATGAAAATCTTACAATGTCACGTTTTTAGTTTTCCTTTTTTTCCCTCTTTTTCCTTTTTTTTGGTTTTTCGAGACAGGGTTTCTCTGTGTAGCCCTGGCTGTCCTGGAACTCACTCTGTAGACTAGGCTGGCCTCGAACTCAGAAATCCGCCTGCCTCTGCCTCCCAAGTGCTGGGATTAAAGGTGTGCGCCACCACTGCCTGGCAATGTCACGGTTTTTTTGTGGAAAAAAAAAGCACCTCACTCTAGATGATATGATTTTAATGGCATGCACTTTTAGTAAAATTTTATGTAAATATAAGTATATATGCATTTACATATATTGCAGAAAACTAGAACATGAATATTAAGACAATGGTATGGGTATGGCATAGATGTGCTCATGAAAGCGTGACGGACTTGGAACAGTGCATAATCAAAAGTGGACAATTAATGCTAATTATTCATATGGTTTATATGCATTGTGCTGGCTAGTGATTATGTGAACTTGACTCAAGGTAGTCATGTTGAAGGAGGAACTTCAGTTGATAAGATGCTCCTACCAGATTGGCCTAGGGTGCTTCATTTTCTTGATTCATGAGCACTCCTCTATGGTCTCTGCATCAGCGCTGCCTCCAGGTTCCTGCCCTACTGAGTTTCTCCCCTAACTTCCCTCAGTGATGGACTATATGCGGAACTGTAAAGCCAAATAAACCCTTTCCTTTCCCAGGAGCTTTTGTCATGCTCTTTGTCCCAACAATTGCAATCCTAACTAAGAAATGCGTCATCGAAAGTACCACCGAGTTTCACCATTCTTTCTTTCTTTAACGATTGTGAAACAAAACAAAACAAAACCAAAAAACGTTCATCACATCTTTTCTTTACTTTTTAAATCATTCGATATTTGGAAGATTGTTTTCTTTTTTAAATTGCATTTTATTTATTTATATTTCAGAAGTTGTCTCCCTTCCCAGTTTCCCCTCCGCAACGCCTCCCCCCCCCAACTTTGCCTCTATGAGTATGCTCCTCCACCCCAATCCCCATTCCTGCCTCACTGCTCTAGCATTCCCTTAAATTGGTATGTCAGAGCCTCCACAGGACCAAGGGCCTCGCCTCCCATTGATGCCCGATAAGGCCATCCTCTGCTACATATGCAGCTGAGTCATGGGTCCCTCCATGTGTACTCTTTTTTTGGTGGTTTAGTCTCTGGGAGCTCTGAGGGGTCAGTTAGTTGATATTGTTGTTCTTCCTATGAGGCTGCAAACCCCTTCAGCTCCTTCAGTCCTTCCCCTTGCTCTTCCATTGGGTTCGGGCTAAGTCTGATAGTTGGCTGTGAGCATCTGTATCTGTATTGGTCAGGTGCTGGCAGAGCCTCTCAGGGGTCATCACACCTTTTCATTCCTTAAACCTAATTTTCATTTAAGTTACTCTAGTTCTGATAGCTTAGGAGTCCACTGCTCACACTACAGACAAACTGACCATTACTACCTGAAATTTCCCACTGAAGTAAATGCCTTTAACCCTTCAATCAATAAAGTGTTTAGCTTCATATTTATAATTTGAACTGAGTTCAAGTGTTCTAGTACATATTCTATAAACCCCCCAAAAAGACAGTTCTGCTTCGGATTCTTTGTTTGAGCAAAACAACACTGATTGGTAAGTTCTCAATATTGAAAACTCCGCCCTAATTCATTGCCCTTAAAATTAACGTTTAAACAGGAAAAACGTACAAAAATAGACAGAGGTATGATAAACACCATTTCATAAAGTATTATTGCTATTAATGCTTGTTAAAATATGATTGATCCTTCAATGAAATGAGAGAGTCATACGCAAACGTCAGGAAAGGTCATGGATATGCTAATTCATGCTGGATTTACATTTGCAAAGCACTGTATTAAAAGGCTTTACACTGAACACTGTCTGACTAAAACAAGAATAATATCTTCCCAGTCATTTAGAACCTGTTTTTAATTACTTATTCACCTTTTCCTTAAGCTCATGAGCTATTTACCTTGGAAAGTATTTTAGTACATCACCTCTGAAAAGTGTTTTGAGATAGGGGAGGCTTTTATATAGAGTGGGTCAGATGGGGCTGTGTACACAGTGAGTGTTTCTGATCTTACGTGAAAATTATCTTAAATCATCAGGATCACTGGTAACTTTCATAAAAGAAAATCCACTTTACACAAATTATTCATCAAGCATCTACAATTGTACAATTGTTTGTAATGAAATAGCTGTGTAGCTTTTAAAATATACATGGGGGCACATGTGGGTTCTTTCTTTCTTTCTTTCTTTCTTTCTTTCTTTCTTTCATTCAATCTTTTTTTCTTAATTTATATTCTTGTGAGGAAAGAGACTGCTTTGGATAATTGGTGCAAACATCTCCACCCCTTCTCCTCCAGGCTAAGTTGTTGCTATTGCATAATATAACAGGTCAATCATCTGGTGGGCATCACGTCTTTTTGCAGAATTCCCACACTCAGACGGCTGTCAATGGGGGTGCCAGTGAAGCGTTATGCAAAGCCCCCCAAATACTTTGTAAACTTGAATCTGTGAGCACAATGGTAAAGTTCAGTTCTGGAAAAAGATAGTGTACTGAATACACAATAAGGAGCTTTGTGTGTTGGGGCGTCTGTTGAGGGAGAAGGCTACTTAATCTCCCCATTTACTCTGGGGATTCTAACTGTTTTAATGTGTCCTTTTTGAGAGTCTGTGAACTGTAGAATATATGCTGGTAACAACTTTGTCTGGGGCTTTCCTCCGAAAAGCCCAAAGCTGCCAACACAAGAAAGCTGAAGCAGTGTCGCTAACAAACACAAAGGGGATCTTGAGCTGTTTGTGCAACCTGCTTGGCTAGAGTTTCATGTCATGCCTTGATGAAGGATCTAATTCTTTGGCTCATTTCTTAGGAATCTAGCTTTTTGTGGTTGTATGGGAAGAATAGCTTCTTCATCAAATTAAAAATGAGCAGGATGATTTGATATAACATCAACCCCCCCACACAATTCTTAAAACATTAAATATACCACAGTATATAATTCACCGAAACAACAATGACATTTACTACTGTCCCTATATATTATTCACTCCATATTAGGGTCTATTAATATCACAGATTACAATGAGATGATGTGACAAGACGTTAATATTATTTTTAATCGTTCACGACCATAAGTATTTAGAAGAAAATATTACATAGAAAACTACATTCATTTGTCCTTTTATAATCCATAAGCCTTTAAATAATTCTATTTAAAATATTTGTAAAAGTTTTGGAAAATTATGCGTGCTATCCAACTGAACATATATAAGATGCTAGAAAGAAGTTTTACAGGTAGATGAAATACTTATTCTATTTAAACAACATTCCTGATTCCATCTTGCCTAAATAAATGCCTGTAGTCAATCTGTTAGTTTCTAGAAATGTCTTTTATCAACTCCTGACACTCATTTGTGGTCATGGAAACCACTAGAGCCCAAGTAGAAACTTTAAGAATAAACTAAAAGATTTTTCCCCTAATCCCAATACATTATAAATCTCATTGATTAAATATAAACTCAACATGTGATGAAAATAAGTGTGTGTGATCACTTTAGAATGAAAATGTTAAGATGATTGGAAAGAGTTTTGGATTAACGCAATGAAAGAGAAAAATCTGACCATAGAAACATTCACAGTGTGTAATGATTAAAGGGCCCATGAACCTCACAGAGTGGCTAAACTGAAACCGCAGATTACTCAAGGGAGTGATCCCAGAGTCTATCTTCTTTCTGGGTTACCCAGGATCCCACTGTGATGCCCTCAAGGGAGTGGTCCCAGAGTCTATCTTCTCCCTGAGATACCCAGCATCCCACTGTCATGCCCTTGCTGTCTCCTCACCACTCTCACACTCATGCCTCTTGACTCATTGCCCACTGAGGTCTACAGTCTGCAGAGAGACCGGCTGAGCTTATATCGGGATGCAACTTCCTTTTTCTGGTGTAGTATCTATTTCTATGGTGAAACAGTTTGTGCCTTCTGGTGAAGCATTCAGAAATGTCTTATGTACAAGTTGCAGAAGTCCCAATAGTTTATTTTAAATGATCCCAATCTCTCTCTCTCTCTCTCTCTCTCTCTCTCTCTCTCTCTCTCTCTCTGTGAAATTACTGTAGAAGCAAAGAAGAATTCACTTTTTTTGAGACAAAAGACCCTTTTCTCAAAAGTACCAAGATGGACAATTTCTGCCAAGTTTTTTTTTTTTTAATGGATTGCCAGATACTTTTGGGTGGAGCCTTCACACTAAAGGTAGATATAAATTGGATTTCAGCGGTGGTTTATGCTGCACTCTGAGAATGTGCTTAATCTTACAGAAGAGTAAGTACTCTGATGTTGTCAATAATACCTCACTCTATTCTAACCTAAACATCTGAATCAAAACCCCTAAACCCTAACCTTGACTTTGGATGGCTCCAGAGTCACTAGTTAAAACGTCAGCATTTGTGATTTATGATGATGTGGTGTAGTTTAGTGTTTGAAAGAATAATTACAGAATTGCTGGATCTAAATTCTGACTTTTTTACATACTTGGAAGCTGACAAGGTGAAGACATTTACTATGTTTCAGCTACCCCATCTGAAAAAGCTCAGATTTTGTGAATGTTAGTAATACCTACACATTACTGAGTGCTTTCTCTTTGTTGGAAATTTTAAAAATTACCTTTTAAATATTTTATAAGACACTTAGGATCAGGCTTATTATCATATTGTAAGACACATAATTTTTAAACTGTGGAGTTAAATTCTTCAGCCCAGCAATTTGTACTTCAGAACCTCTATTCTTAGCCAGTACACAAGATCCCTGTATGCATTATCGTAAGGCATTTTATACATGGGAGTCATAGGGAAATGTGAGCTAATTAAATTCTAGGCAGAAGAGCCTAAGAGACCTATTGTCCTGCTGGGATAAAATAGAAATTGGACATATTTATTAATTTATTTTCCCATAACAGAAAAAATCAATGTTGAACACTGTAAACTTTATAAATTACATTTAATATAAAATTATATTCCTAATATCACAAATCCTAATTTATAGCAAATACTATCAGCTGCCAATATTTTAAGTCTCTCCTTAGAAGTGTTATTTCAAGCTCTATAGTCTGTGTGAAACCAACACTTATTTCTTTAGCTATAATTTCCTTGAGTCTATAAGCAGTAATTAAAAAAAAACCTTCCAAGTCCAACATCTAAAAATTATATACTTAACAAAGTTCTGATGTATATTAAGGTGCTTACAATTAAATTAATGATATTTTTCTACTTAGTGATTGTGAATACGTGAATACTTCTACTGAAGATATTTACAGCCAAATTATCATCACAAGGTATTGTACTCTACAAAAGTTCAAAAATACTAACATACATGACGGGAACATGAGTCATGTTGATTTTAATTTAGTTTGTACAGAGTTAAATTTTACTTTAATGTGGCTTCAATGAAAGAGACTTGATCTAACATTCAGCTGAAAGAATTTATAGGCGGCTTGGCAAAAATATGTATTTTTCAAAATACAGTCAAAATGAAGGGACAGGGAAGAATTTGTCCTGCTACACATAAGAAAGTGGTGAGTTCCCCTTGTGTCAGTCTGTTCTTGCCACATTTCAGTAGCATCATATCTTGTCTTCTTTTGGCATCAGAGAATGAAGGGATTCTGGTTCTGTGGCTTAAAATAGCAAAATACAGTACTTTGTATCAATGAAAGAAGAAAAGAGAAACTCTGCTTAGCTACATGCAAAGGAAGGATGTGCTATATAATATAGCTTCAGGGGAAAAAAAACCCTTGACTACCATGAGATTCTGTTCATTAGTGAAAAATGAATGCAGTATAAGTTCTTTATAACCACGTCAAGCTGTGTAAAAGGACAGCTACTGTGTTTTCTGAATTTATTGAGGTATTTATTGCACAAACATCCAATAAGGGCATACTATTGGCCAACCAAACATCCCTGTACTTCCATGGAGCTCAAAATTAGAGCTGACCAGCTGAAGGACCGGAAAGATGGCTCAGCAGACTGACTGCTCTTCTTGAAGTCCCGAGTTCAATTCCTAGCAACCACATGGCGGTTCACAACCATCTGTAATGCGATCTGATGCCCTCTTCGGGTGTGTCTGAAGACAGCGACAGCATACTCAAGTACATAAAATAAGTAGATAAATCTTAGAAAAAAAAAACATAAACCCAAACCGACAACAACTACAAGAACAAAAGAACTGGCCAGTTGGATTTGTTCTTGTGTGAATTGTCAGGTGGAATTTTATCCAGGTACACTGGACAACAGTTTTATGCTTCAGGCTTCTCAGTGACCACTAATTAAAGAAATGATGCCAGCGTAAGCATGATCTCAGGTGGCAGCATTGTGATCACTCTACGGGATAAAGGTTTATTCCACTCAAAAAGAAAATCCTCTTGGCATTTTCTTTCAGAGTACGTGAGTGAGAAAACTGAATCTCTCACAACTTGTGAAAATGTACCAACCTGCTTAAAGGGAAGTGAATTTGTCACCTGGATCCTAAGGGTGTAACTTAGTGACCCTATTTGCTGAATTTTTAAACATTGTGTCAAGGGACAATTTGAAAATGAGATCCCTAAACAAGCAAGTGCTTTTCTTGTCTAATAGGATTTCTCCTTGTAAGAGGTAAATTGTCTCAAAACACTTTATATATGTTGCCAAGAAATATTATTAATTAATACATAGATGAAAGCCACAAAACCTGCATATCAGCACAATGGGTAGAGTTTAAAGTGTTTTTGTAGTGTACTTTCCGAGTAGGGGTTTCATAACAGGTATTCAAAGTTTTTACAACTCGAAAACTTTAATAGTCATTTAGTTACATATGAAAAGAGAAATGAATGTGACATACGGAGATATTTATCTCTTAAAAATCAAACTTTACAATAGGGAAAGTACAATTTCGTCAAAATCAAATGCTTATTGGTATTAACAGTCTATTTTTAATGGTGCAAGAAATAGGCAATTGTGCTCTATAAAAAGCTTGTTGATTTTACACTGGGCATAATATTGTATCTGGAAAAATACTTGTTCAGAGAGAGCGAGAAGCTACTGAGACTTGGACGTAAACATCTGTTCCTTACAAGTTTCAGCTGCAGATTGCTCGGTTTCCACTAGAGGGCAGTCGTTTGGACAAATAAAGCTCTTCATATGCACAAGTGAAAAACAAGGTACAGAAATCTCATGCCTGAGAATCAGGATTTCCTCTTTTTTTTTTTTTTGTTTACGTATACACTTTTATGTGGAAATAAGCAATCCCTGATTTTCTACTCACGCATGCACACATATGTATAACACATATAAGCCTCTCTACCTAGTATTTAAGGTAGAGTTATTCCATAAGCATCAAGTAGCAACAATTGCTGAACATTAAAAGCATAACTTTATAATATTTCCACCTCCTTCTACCCTGTATGAGGGTATTTTGGAAAAGCATGTCCCAAAATTTCCTACGTATTTGCAAGAATTTAAAAATAGCTAAATTTTCCAGAATATCACCAAACATTTTGACGTGAACCTTTAACTAATTACTAGAGTTACTAGTAACTATTAGAAAATTTAAGAAGTTTAAATTTAAAAACTTAAATCCAGTTCTCATGTGGAAGTGTCATCATTCTGAACAATGGGAAAGCCAATTTACATAAAACACAGAGGGAATTCTAGACATTTGTCTGTCTCAGGACACAAATAGACAACCTCCATTGTATAAAGGAAAAACAGACATCAAGCGTTAAAAGGACTTTTGTAATTTTAAAGTTAAACCCATATCGATTTGATATAAACAACACTACTTTCAAGATTATGTCTGTTGATTATTTTTAAACTGTTGACATTTCCTAGTAATATTGAGCTTCCCGACCTCCTTTGATGTTGTTGATGCAATACGCTGACTCTGACTGTAAGTCTTCATTTTCTCTGAAATGAAGGAACAGGAGTGGCTTCACTGTGCTCCCTGTCTTTCTGCCTTCCTTTCTGACATTTTCCCCTCCCCGCTTCCTGCTCCAATCCTCTTTTCTCCCCATCTCTTTCCTTCTTTTCTTTTCTCTATTCTGTAGTTCGGAAGTGCAAACGGGTTTTAAAATAAACGTGTTATCTTTGAAATTTGAATGACTAATGATAACGAACATCAGGAGAAAATTCAGAGGGCATCTTAGGAGGGAATAAAACTATTTTTGTTGAAGAAAGGAAAAAGTAATAAAGAGGGGTTGAGTATCATAACTGAATTTAATCCTCCTCAGACACTGTGGATAACTGTGTTTATCAAGTGCTAATGCACTGCCTAAAGAAAGCTTTCTAAAGCCTCGTTAAATGAGTGGACAGTTTGTGATTTCCTGGTGTCAAGGGTACTCCCATTTACATATGTTTAAAACTTACTTTGCTTGTTGGTGGGAGTGTAACAATTTTGGAAGGGAAAAAGGTTCTCTCTGTCACCTTCTGTCACAGACCACAATGGACTCACAATGCTGAGCTCAAGGAGTGGCCCTGCCTGTTGTATTCAATTTCACACTAAATTTGGTCTGTTTCCCGTGGGACCATACTTTAACTCTGCTGCTTGGTTGATATGGGAAAGCATTATGTTACTAGAATATCAGCTATATGGCTGAAGAAAAACAGAATAATGGTTGAGTTGGTTTGGTTTAGAATTATTTATTATAAATATCTACCACCTTGTTAAATTGTATAAGATTAATTTTGCTTACAAAATGATGCACAGTTTAAGTTACTGTCTTAAATAGTACTTTGCACAGGAACTCGAGATAGAGAAAGGATGGAAATATAGATGACTTGAAGCTTGTTTTACTTAATCCATGCAGAAATTAAATTGCAATGCTTTGAGTTTACATTTTTCAAAATATACAAATTCTTAGCAATGTTGTAAAAATATGCAGGTTTAAGTTGTAGATACCAAATTGCTCCATTTAATTCCTTTTTAAAAAAATGGAGTCAAAACTTTTTCAGAGAGTAGCAAGAAAGCAAGAGACCTGATTTTATCAATGAACTTCATTTACTTAGCAGCAGCACGAGTTTTCTTTTTTTTTTGTTCTTAGTGAAATTATGACTAATTATGAATAATGGTTATAAATTTAATAATCATTAATTTGTGGAGACATTTATTTGTACAGTCATTAATAATAACTGGTTGCCACTGGAACAAATTATACTGTAAGTTGTGTGTTCAGCAATCCTTAGGATGCCAGGATAGGACTCACGATATCAGATATTGGATGATGTGTGTTCGTGTGTATGGTTTGCACTGATAAAGACTACTAATTTAAGGTACTTAAATGGAACTGACTCACACTCGTCACCTTGGCACTTGGGAGGCAGAGGCAGATGGACTCAAGTTGGAAGACCAGCCTGGTATATAGAATGACCTCTTGGGTGGATAGGGCTACAAAAGATCCTGTCTCAAAACAGAGCAAACCAACCCAAAACAAAACACATAAAGACAAAAACATTTAAGTGGAACAAAGTTAACTGGTCGATGTGATAAAAAGAATGAGTAAAATTTAGAAGAAAATTGAAAGAAAATTTAGGGGTTGTATATTTACTTGCTTAGTCCTCAGTTGATGAACAGTTTGGGAAGGATGAGGAGGTGTACTGTTGTTGGAGTAGGTATGTGTGTCCTTGTTGGAGGAGATGTGTTGCTAAGTGAGGCCTTAATGGTTTCAAGGCCCACCCCAGGCTCTGTCTCTGTCTCTGTCTTTTTCTGCCACCTGTAGATTATGATGAAATGCTCTCGGCTACTGCACCAGTACAATGTCTGTCTGCTTCCTACCATTAACATCATGAACTAACCCTCTGAAACTGTAGGCAAGCCCCCAATTAAATGCTTACACATTTAAGAGTTGCCTTTGTCATGGTGTCTCTTAATGGGAATAGGACACTAAGACACAGTTAAATATGATGTGGAGTAGGATGCATTTAATTTCCAAAAGATAATTCAAGGAAAATAGATTTTTATGTTTGAAATACTTATTTCTCATAATTGCCAGTTAGTAAAAGAAAATTCAGTGTCATTCATAGAAAAATTTAATCAATAGATAGAATCGTAAAACACACATTGATCATTCATACTCCTTAAACTCGTTGCTAAGCGTGGTTAGTTCCTCTCCTACTCAGAGTTTCTATTGCTGTGATAATACACCAAGACCAAAGCAATTTAGGGAGGAAATAGTTTATTTCATCTGACAACTAAACCTGGCTATGGTAGCACACACTTTTAATTTTAGCACTCCATGTAGATGCAGGCAGCAGCGTTCTATGTGTTCAAGGCCAGCCTGGTCTACATTGTGAGTTCCAGGATAGTCAGAGATACAGTAAAACCCTGTCTCAAAAAACAAAAGTAAAACAGACAAAACAGCAATGAAAAATACACTCCTCAGATATTTCTTCTTACAACTCTCAAGTCTCAGTCCACCAACAAAGGAAATAGGGCAGAACCTCAAGACAGAAACTTGGAAGCAGAAACTGAAGCAGAGGCTGTGGAAGGGTTTGGCATACTGATTTGCTCCTCATAGCTTCCTCAGCTTGCTTTCTTATAGCCCTCTGGATCCTGTCCAATGATTTGGGCCTTCCTATATCAATCATAAATCAAATAAAAAATAATAAAAAATGTTCCCCAGGCTTACCCACAGGCCAATTTGGTGGGGGTATTTTTTCCAACTGAGATTTTTTTCTTTCCAATGACTAGCTGTGTCAAGTAGACTTAAACTATTGAGCATGACCACATCTACCTGTAGACCTAGATGCTGGGAGGTTAAAGGGAGGATTGTGCATTCTGTGCTAGTCTGGGATGCACATCTAGGACCTGTCAAGAGAGGGGGGGGGCAGGAAGGTAGAAAGGAAGGAAATAAAGAGAGGGAAAGAAGGTAGGAAGGTAGACAGGGAGGCAGGAAGGAAAGAATGATGAAAGGAAGGAAGGAAGGAAGGAAGAAAAGGGAGAGGGG
Source organism: Grammomys surdaster (assembly GCF_004785775.1). NCBI lineage: Eukaryota > Metazoa > Chordata > Mammalia > Rodentia > Muridae > Grammomys > Grammomys surdaster. The sequence goes on from NW_021620923.1 coordinate 2,269,383, forward strand.
GAAGTAGGAGGAAAAAGAAAGGGACGAAGAGATCCTGTGATATGGCTCGTGGGGTCAACTCATGTGCAGCCCCAACCTGAAAACCTGAGTTCCATTCCTCCATTCCAGTAAACTATCACGGGGGCAAGAGTCTGTAAGTTGACCTCCGACCTCCATATATGTACTGTGGCATACACACATGGCACTGGCATAAAAACACATGCATACATGCATACACACATGCACAGCAATGTACCCCATCTACATACAGTAAAAGTAAAACAAAAGAATCACTATTCTTGCATTAGGTGAACAGCTACTCACCTATATCCGCAATCTCTCACTGTTGACCTGACTGATCTTGCTTCACTTTCTGGAATAGTTGCAACTACTGACACAAATCTCTGTACCTGGCTTTACTTCTCTTATTTTCTGTAAAAAATAGCACTTTCTATGTCAGTGAATAAAAATGTCAACTTTGTCAATAGTTGACTAAACACTTTTGTCATTTGAGCATTATTTGTTTTGTTATGTCCTCATAGCAATTTAGTTTATTCATGGTTTATTAATGTTGCAACCAATATTCCAATTGAAAATCGTCACCAGCCCTTTTACACCCAAACTATATCTAATGTATATTTTCATAAACAGACACCAATCAGATTTTCAAGATTGTTCATAGTAATATTTGCAACCATAATAATAATAAACGGTATTGATTTTAAGGGATTCACGTTACAAATTCAGCTTCTGGGTGATCAAATATGTGCACATGGTTGTTAGTTATAGCTCTATTTGTAATGTGAGGGCCAAAGAAAACCAGGAATGCTTGATAAAGTCTCAAGGAATTCTAACTTTTAACAATCTTGAAAATCTGATTAGATTCGGGTGTGTATATATATATGTATATATATATATATATATATGTGTGTGTGTGTGTGTGTGTGTGTGTGTGTGTGTGTGTGTGTGTATGTGTGTGTGTGTAATCCTAAGGGGTTGTTAGGATATATTATTCCATTTCTTCTGAAGAGTATAGAGGGTGGATGAGAAGAAAGAATCTATGTTTTAAAAAAAATACTTTCTCTTCCATTGACTCACGAGTGAGTGAGTGAGTGAGTGAGTGAGTGAGTGAGTGAGAGACATACACAGGAGAGTTTCCATGAAATATTTTCAATGCTAAAAGATTGTGGGTAATATCCTATATAGGATTCTGTAGCTTTTTCCTTGAAGTGCTGAATAGCCTATGGAGTAAATGAAGGGAATACTTAAACATGACTTGAAAATGACCTGTTCTAAGGATAATTTAGAGTCTGGACTGTCAGTAGCATGCAGTAGTGCCTTACTGTGCCTTGGAAAACAGCTGTTACACGTGTGTGGCCTTGACTAGAAAACAAAACAAAATACCCCCTTTCAAATGTGCAGAGAAGCCATGTTCTCTTGGTTAAGTCAAATTCTAATTGGTTTAGTATTTTAGTAGTTACCACACAGAATCTCATTTCTAGTGTTTCTGTGGAAATAGTCTTAGCCTATCCTACATCAATACATTCAAACACTGTGGTACATCCTAGATACTGTCCCTTAAAGAGTGACTCACACCTTAGATCGAAACATAATATTCTTATTTTCAGGCTGGTGCAGTTCTCTGATTCAATCAACCCTGTCTGGGGCTATGGAGCTAAGATGGAAGAAGTATTGTGATCAGGGCACAAGTTCATTAGGATGAAGGACAATTGAAGGGTTACTCCAATAGTAACAGGAAAGGGGTGAGAATAGATTTATAGAAGCCAAAGTCAGAGTGGAGGTTGGCATATGCATGCGCATCATGTGTAAAGTTGCAGTTGATAAGGCCATGGATGTGGAAGACAGAAGAAGACATAGAGGAAAGTCAACAATGATGCTGAAGTGCTTTCGCTTTACATTTTGTTTGCTTTCCTTTGTAGTTGCTTGTTCTAAGAAACTGGAACATTGGCATTGCCATTTGCTGGGATGAGAAAAGGATTCAATAATTTATTTTTATATATAATCAAATTACATATACACATTATGTGTTTTTAAATGAATAATAATATACTAAAACAACATCTTAGATGGTATTTTAAGTGTACTTTAAAATGTTTAATTAATGAATGTAAATACAGTTTCAAATTTTAGAGTATAATTTATGTAGGTATAGTGCTTTATTCAGTGTTTTAACAATTTACAAAGGAATCACTTTGTTTTCAGTATTTTTCTTATTAAAAGTACTTTAAATTAAAATATAAGTATATATCTTTCCCTCTTTTCTTTCTTGCTGTGCCCTTTCTATCATGTTCTCTCTTTGGAACTTGCTCTTTCTTCTTCACTCCCTGTCAAATTGACAAATTGATGGCCACTTCTTTTTTTATTACACACACACACACACACACACACACACACATGCACACATGTACCATATCAATTTAGGTGACTTGGATATATGTGCATTCTGGCTAACAATTCAATTCCACTTTGATTTGGATAACCATTAGAAGTTTATCCCTGGGATCGTATAATTATCTCTCTCTTATTAGTAACCTTAGTTGCCTGTAAATCTGTGCCTAGGGGAGGGACTGCATGAGATTTCCCCCATTCATATTAGCATGTCTACTGGTATTGTCTTCATTTGGGTCCTGTAAAGGTAGCTATACTGTTGAGGTATTAGGGGGCTTCCCTGACACTTGTATTACACATAATCTCATCCAGACTTCTGGTTCTATCATTTCTACAATCCTTCCACCCTCTTGTCTACAATGTTCTCTGAGCCTTAGAAGCAAAAGAATTGTTGTTGATATACTGGCTTCCCCATAACCCATTGATCTCTGTATATTGTTGAGATGGGATTTTTCCATAATGGCCTCCATTTGCTGTAAAGATGTTTCTTTAATGAGATGCTTTATCTACAGGCATATGGAAAAGTTTTAGAATGTAGTTAGGAATTAAACTGGCCTAGTGGTGATGGTAGTGAGGTCTCTTCTCAGATCCATGACCTTACTAGCCCCCAGTTGTTGGTGCTGTTTCCAGTATCAGACATGATTTTCCTCTTGTTAGGAGTACCTTCAGTCCAATTAGACAGTTGCTGGCTACTGCCAAGACATTAGTGCCACCACTGCACCATTAGAGGTAACTTACCATATAGTTCATAGGCATCACATCTAGATAGGGCTATTAATTACTTCCATACCTTAGCAGTTTATACAATGCTTTTCGCTAGTATGAAATTATATCACAGGAAGGAAGCTTGTTGTTGATCCAGCTGGAATCATATGAGTCCTGTGCCTGAAGTGTATGGTATCTGTACATACTTTATACCTATGAGAGCCAACCATGGGACACTGAATTAGTGTATTTTATTTTGGAGTCACTTGAACTAGCCTGGCTAACAACTATAATGGAGGCTTTCTCATGCCTGGCTTTTATTAGGTAGGCTATGGCTCTTGTGGGAGTCATTGCTAGCCTAAGTGGTATAACTTCATTTCAGACATATGTGTACATAGATATACTTACTTATGTATTATGTATATTTTTTGGTAAATATAAAATAATGCAATCCTTTGAGACTTTAACAAGAATCCTTATTTGTACCTCTCATTACAAACAGTGCTGAATATAGCATCTGTGCTCACATATTTTGAACACTTGGAATCTGCATTTGAAGTATGAATCCATATATCCAGAAATTTCAGGCCCATGTTTCATTCATTTGCATAAACATTACAAGGTTGTATTCCAAAAAATATCACTGCCAATTTATATTTAAGGGAGAATGTGAGCCATCCTATTTTCTCTTACATTTTTATCAAGATGAAGTCACTTCCCTTTATATGAACTCTGTAACTGATTCTAACTTTTATAGACATATGACACGAGGCTGGGGAGACAAACTCATAGTGTCAAGAGATCTTTTACATTTCCCAGAATGTAGATACAACAACAGATAAAACAATAGGGAAGACACGTGAGAAACTGAAGTGCAGTCACTATATTATTATTAGCCAATATTAGCCATCCATTTAACTGTGCTATTCTTCATAATTTTATCTGTACATGAGTGAGTTTGGAGTAACTCAATGTAACATTAGAATTCTAACAAAGGAGTGAAAAAATCCTCTGAAGACTCAAGGAAATTTTGTAAAAACTGATATTCAAACCTAATAAATTAAAAATTCCAGGCCGTTACAAAATTGTTAATGAAGGATCTTCTGAGGTGATTCTAAATGAAACATTTCCTCACTTCTTTCAAAGGTAAGTTACTGATGTGATTTTCAAGTTGAACATATCTGTAATAAATCTATTCAATAGAAGTCGCTAGAGGTTTGGGAAATCAGTAATGAATATTTAGAACAAGAGGAAAATTCTCTTTCTTTTGATGGCTACTGCCTAGACCTAGTAAAATTCACTTTTAACCTTATGTCACTAACCAAAAGAAATACACTGCTATTAAAATTAATTATTCATACATATATTTATGGATAGTCAATAAATTTATTTTCTTCTACCAGATAATAAGTAGGACTGAGGGCTTAACAAAATATTGTCATTGATATCAAGAACCCTACATTTAATTGAAAGAGGTAAGAATTAAAGTTAATTAGAGGAAAAACTGAGAGCCTATGAACCTTCAGTTCCTGAGTGCATTGTTCTCAGTGGGCACTGAGCTGCCATCACTGTGTTTCTTTGCATCATCTATAATTGTCAAATTTGATTATGATTCAGTGGGGAAAGCAAGGTAAACTTTGAAAATCTTGTCCACCTCCTTGATCTCATCTGCATGTTCTTATCAATGCTTATAGTCGGGGCCATCAGAAGAGTTTTGGAAAGGTAAATGTGGACTGTCTTAAAGGAAGACCTGACAATACTATAATACATCTTTTTTGAGCCTAGAGAAAATATAAATAGGAAAGGTAAAGATGGGAAAGTTATGCCAGTTGGGGAAAATTGATGCGATTAGAATTGGATTCTGCAAGGTACAAAGAAATTGGAGGGGCAAAAAGACATCAAGGATAGGCAGGATGGGATACAAACTGCTTTGTTCCCATATTCTCTTTTTAACACAATAACAGATATAGAATGCTCTATATTGGTCTCAGAAATATTTGCATCTTAGCCTTTGAAGAATCTCAATTAAACAAACATAAAGAGCTGAAATATGTACGTGGTAAACACGCGTATAACAGACACAATCGACATGAAAGTATGACATCATGGGACATTCTGCTGTCAGGTCTACATATGGGAGTGTTTATAAACACACGTGCGAAATCTTTTAAGAACTTCGAAACTGAATCAACTTGCCAGTGCGTTATTTCTAAATTATTCTCAGCAACAAGCAGTTTGTCTATAAAATAGAGACATTATCCAAGTATAAGTCTGCATTCTACAATAGATTCCTACCTCCAGATTCTCTCATTTTAATTTAGAAGATAGGACTAAGGTACTGGGTTTTTCATTGAGATGTGTATAAATGCTGTGTTTTACATAACCTAATGCATGTGTTTATTCAAAAACAAACATGTAAGTGCTGAACAAAGATCAATTTGAGACAATTGTGTGACATGTGGTGTTTTGTATTTGGAAAGATAAAGCTATTTCTACTTGCAGCTTGAAAAATGTATAATAAAATTGATATTCTTCCCAGTCAATTTAAAGTTAAATCTTAAAGGAGCAGTGCATCAATCTACAAAGCATATATTATTTCCACATCAGTCAAGAGATCAATGAATTTTTAATTTTAATGATTAATGAATTTAATGTTGCTTTTTTTTTTAATTTCACCCAAACCAGTGAAGAAAACACTGTTAAACAAGAAGGTAACTTTGCATTCTAATTCATTTTAGGACACTTTCTTATATCCTCCTAAATCCTTATTATTGAATTATACCAGTAATTCTAGAACTATCAATTTTAGAAGGGATGAATTACTTAAATTCAGAGTTTTCTTGACCATGCTTAGCTTGTGGAATAGGAAGCACAATTCTAAACTGTTAGAGATCAGTAAAATAAAAACAGTTATTTTTCCTTGAATGCATGCTCAAATTGCTAATAGAGAATGATGAATTAATTTGTGCATTGTCCAAAGAGCAGAGTCATTTCTTCTACCCAGCATATTTAGAAGAGTTATATCCTACAGAAAGGCAAAGACAATAAAGCTAGAAAGAGGGGGGAAGGGACCTTGATGTCGGAGAATGGGAAGGGAGGCCTGCTCATTCTCATGGACATTTGTGTCTATGCAGATAAGATTTATAGGCTGAAGACTGGTCCATATGTCTTCTCACTCTCCATTAGTACAGACTTACAATTGTGACAAGGCACTAAGTAAATATCATACTTTTTGTTGTCCTTATGCTAAACTGGAGTTTCTGATGTGGCTTTATTGGAGACTTAATCCTGGCACCGAATTTTAATAGCTAGACAGTTGCATTGGATCCTAAGAGGAATCTTAGGACCAACAGTGTCAACACTGGGTTCTCGTCGCCATTGTCTTGCTGTGACCTTGCTGATGACATGATATATTAGGCATGCTGCAAAAGGAACCCATGATATTGACATATGGGAGGAATATTCTCATGGGCTGTCTGTCTCAGTTCAGATTATTTACCCTTAAAGCAAAACACACATGGTCCTGGCCTTTGCCTGTTAAGCATTTACTGAATCTGGACGACAAAGGTTACACCCTGTGGGAATAAATTTCTAAACTATGTAGCATGACTCTATATAGGAAACAGATGAAATATTTTATGAGGCCTTAAATATAGATTTCACAGAGTTGTATCTACTTATTAATATATAGTAATCCAGGAATACAGAATTAAAACTTTTAAAATACTGTAGAATGGCTCTTTAGCTTTGTTTTGAATTAACTTGTCTTTTGTGTTTTGATTTAATATTTATTTATCCTTTATTTTGTATATTTATATATGTATGTAAGTGGACACACACCTGTTAAGGGCCATGTGTGAAGATCAGGGGACAACTCATTGGAGTTGGTTTTCTCCTTCTACCACGTGGGAATTCATGGGTCAAACTCGGGTCATCAGCCTTGGAAGCAAGTGACTGTACCTTCTGACTCTCATATTGCTTTACCAAAAATGTCACTGACTGTAATGGCAACTAAGGATGAATCAAGATATCATTAAGTATCTGGATTCACAATTTCCACTTTCGAAAATATTTTCTGACAACTGGGAGCTTTCCATAGTGATGGACAATGTATTGCAGTAAAGGGAACAGAGACAGAACCTTAGTAATGACTCTCACAAGCAAGGGACATCTCAGCACCTAGCAAATGGCAAAATAAGATTCTTTAAAGCATTTCTAGCAGTCTCCAAAAGGATAGCATTGGTAAAATGGAAGGAAAAGGATCTTTTAGCTAAGAAAACACAAGGAGAATTATAGATGTGTGAAATTGTGCAATTGAGTTCTACCTTAAAAATAATTCTCAGGTTTTATTTTGAAAAAACCCACAACTATATATTTGAGCTTGTACATATTTTTTAAATAAATAATTTTGAAGAAGACAGCTTTATTTCTATCTATTAAATATGGGAACCAACATCTGTCTTATCACCAGACTGAATCAGAGCCTGTAAAGTGCAGGGATTTAATGGCGTTAATAATGGACTAGTCATTGGTAGACTGGAATTCATTGAGTATGGTAAGGAAGTATGTTTCCTTGTTTGTATACAGATGAATTTATTCTCTGAAAACTCAAATTCTATGTTAGGCAGTTTAGAAAGATGTTCTGAAGATTCATTTAAAAAGACATCATGTTTTTGGAGAGGGGGGATTTGGTCATATGTGTCATTTAATCCTTCTCCGAAGATTATGGGGAATGAATTAAAGACAGCAGTGCTATCAGGTAGCAAGTAGAGCCTGTACTAAACTCTAGGATGCTGGGTTGCTGTAAGAAGTCTCAGTAACTTGAAGAAACAAGGAAGAAATTCATTGTAATGAAACAATGAAGTCTTAATGTACTCCATGCTGAGTAGTTTTGTTGTGTTTTTTGTTTTGTTTTACAGTGTTGAGAAATGGACACTTGATATTTAGATATAAAAATTTAAATAACATAACAATACACATTTAAGTATAACTGCCTTTTAAATCTGAACATGAATCTCTCTCAAATTCTGCTCTCTTTTTCCTTATGCTGCTATCCTGGTTTTACCTGTGTTGCTTTCATTAGTGCATAGAGAAGAGGGAACAACTTGGGAAACTGAATTTAAGGATGTAATAGTGGGTCTAAAAATTACAATTATTAAAAAGCACTAATTAATATATAAAAACAATGGATGAATCTCATTTGGAGAAATCATAACACAGAGATTCAGACCCTTCTATCTGAATTAAGTGCCCCCAAACAGTAAGGTAAATTGGCTTTTATTTACAAAGTTGAAATAATTTGTATTAATTGACAAATAAGAATAGGTTCCCACTAAGTCTTCAAGAATCCATTTGGGAATATGTTGAGGGCATCCTGGCCTTTGTGATTATCTGGCACTCCTGTAGTGTAAGAAGGTCCATAATAAAGACATTGGCTAGATTGAAGCAGAAGGGCAGTTTAAAGGGAAGACTTCAGAACCACAAGGTGATTTGAACTCTTAATTAGCAGATGGGTCCTTTTGAAAAGAAGCCTGAGGCACCACTGTTCTGTTCTTGAACTGAAGAGATTTCTTCCAGGATAATCCATAACTGTTAGGACTTAGAAAGCTGCCTGGATAAACTGAAGGCTATTAGCACCTATGGCAAAGAAAAGATAGTAGCTTACCCCTGTCTCTTTTATTCTTTCTCATTTATTTTCTTTTTGTAAGCAGGCACTGTGCCAATGTAGCAGATGGCCAGAGGTACGTACTGACGATTGTGTGTAATGCAGGGATGTAGGATGGCTTCCAGGGACAAAGTAAGAAACAGCTTCTTTCCTCGTGACTGGGAAAACACACACACACACACACACACATCATTTTTAAGATCACAGACATAGCCACTCTAGCACCTGAGAATGCGCTGGAGAATCAAGATCAATACTCCATTTAAGACAGAGATCTAATGACATTCATGAGTTAAAAGACAAATTTGGTGATTCAAGCCATATTTGGAAATGAATGTAGCAACAAATGAGTTCTGCCAAATCCCTTGGGTGGACAGTGCAAACTCTATTAGCAATTCATGGTTTAATACTGGTGCCATTATGTGAGTCACTGTAAACAAAAATGTACCTTTATAGAAGTGATCCTGGATAATGATATCTAAAGATCTTGCTGAATAAAAAAATGATTCTTCTGGAATGTATAAATAATAAATCTACCACATGCCTAGAAGTTGCCTCTGAGTCCTCAGTCTTTCTGCCTGGAGCCTCACATTATCCCACATCCTTCTGATTAGGGGTCTGAGTCTGATCTATGCTTTGGGATTTCACTACTTTTCTGCTAATCTGAAAACCACAGGATTCGAAAAGGAGAGAAGCAGCTTTCCTATGTGTGCCTTTGGCAGTTCCACATCCATGAGCAACACAACATGAATTGAAAATGTCTCCACAATGTTGTGTAGACTGTGGAAATATCAAAGATATTTGCAGAATATGAATTAGTACAGTTTTCTGTTAAAAATTTATTTACTTTCATCTCAACAGTTTGGGGACATGCAGAGAGTTACGTTGAGGTTTAAGTTTTAAAGTGTGATTAGACAAAAACGTCAATAAATGCAAATGAGTTTTGTAGAACAAGTTTCATGTGAACCAATATATTGCTCTGCTCTCAGAGACTGGGTTTAATTGAAGCTGACCTCATTGTACTCTAGGGGATGCAGTCAGAGCTTTGACCTGCCTTACTTCAGCACCATTATTGAATTGTGTTCTCAGTATTAATGTTGGTCATGAGTTGTGTGCATGCACATGGATAGGTTTTTATCATAAATGTTCACAAAAATGAATATAAAGATACATTTCAACATTTATTGGATACACAGAGAATAATGCTTTCATGTAAATATTATCGAATGAAAATTAAAAATAGAACCATTTTCAAGTGCAAGAACCATACTGTTTTATACCACATGTAGTGTTTTGCTCTTTTAATTATTTTTAAAACTATTTTCAGCTATGAGGCTATGCTTTAACTACAACACTGAACACACACAATATGACTCTTATCATCCTGATTCCATGATCTAAACAGAGCTCAAAATGTCAGCACAAAGTACTGGAAATATAAGATTTTTCAGTCATAAGAGTGATATCAAACTTAGCCAACACATCTGGGTGAGGCAGATATGTCATTCAGCCCTTTTAGAAAGTAATCACTAAATATTCCAAATAGTCTCTTTAACAATTTTTATGAATGAGTTTTATTTGTATCACTTTTAAGATTAAAAAGTTATTAAATACACACTAATTACATAAGTTTGTTGCAATGATTAGTTGACAAGATTTGTCAAGGTACTATAAAAAATTACTTTTGTTCTCGCTTAATAGAGTCCTTATTACCCTTAGGATTTATTACTGAACAAAACCACTCAACAGAAGTATACATCTAAAGAGAGCACCACATAAAAGTTATTTGGGCTGCTTTGCTCTTGATAAATTAATAAAACCTATTCATTATTTATGATAAGTATTATTTTCAGGTTATCCTTCATACAACATTTAATTATTCTTCTAATTAATAAAGTTGACTACATCTGAATAAAAAGATTCTTGAATGAATAAATAATAAATCTACCACATGCCTAGAGATTGTCTCTGAGTTCCTCACTCTTTCTGCCTGGAGCCTCACATTATCATGCACTCTTCTGATTCTGCCTCCTCAGAGTAGAGTTAACTACATCTGTACATAAAATTAATTGCTATAAGGTCTTAATGGAATTGGGATAAAATTCTCACATACATTTAATGATAAAACAATATGTAAACTTAAAGCAAAATTATCAAAATTTTCCTTACCATAAGTTTAAAACCAGGGAATGCTGAAAACATTCTGTCAAACTATTTGTTTTTTTAGGGAAGCCATCAGAAAAGACTGTGTTCAATTTAACAAACACACCTAGTTGTTGTGGTATATAGATTCCATGTACTCATTTATTAGACTTCTCCATTTTATGTTTCTGTCCTTCAGAATACATTTTAATTGAACACTTGAAGATGAAAAGAAAATAAGGCTGATGAAGAGAGAGTGTGAACTAATACTTAGAAGCAGGAGTGACCTACTGGTTCATTCATAAATGCATCTAAGACCCTGGTGTTAGGTCAAATTTTGCATTATTGACCCAGGCCCAGTGAATCCTAAGAGATAGGGTTCATGCATACTTGGAAATCAAGCACATTATCTCTATTTGAAGGCAATAATTACTGTGATAAAGGAAGGGTGACCTTAGTTTGAACAAATGGAGGCTTTTTGTTAAGTAAGCAGTTTACAACAGCAAACAGCTTTACAATTGTCACACTCTGAAAAATAGAGAATTGAGACCATTATTTCTCTGGAAGTTCAAAACATCTAGGATTATTTTGTATAAGTTCTAGTATTTTAGTCAAAACAAAAGTCTCCTACAAAATATGAACAAGAAGAATGAAGAGAGATGGACACACAGAGACATAAAATTTGCATATATACCTAAGTTATGTCATTAAAATTAACACTGAGAGTCAGACTTCCTTTTGTTGTTAAAGTAAATCATTTATTGGATTTTGTCTAAGGCATTCTAGATTAGATTAATAAAATTAATAAGAAAGTCATAGATAAAAATCATTTTAATGTAGGAACCATTACAATTTGTCACAGACTCACAATGGCTGGACAGGTAAGGTGACCAACAAGAAGAGGTTGAAGCCTTAATGCTTCTCAAAAGAAGTACCGCCTATTTTGCTAGTACATTTGAAACATTTAGGGAAGATCTGAAAACAAAAATTTCCATTTCTGCTTGCTGTTCCTTGGAATTCTGATGCACTAGTGAGGAGCAGGTCTTGGGTTTGAAACCATGTCAAGAACCAATCATTTGAAAAGAAGAGTGACAGGGAAACCAGTTGAAGAGGAGGCCAGGCCAAGGGAACATGGGAGCCAGAGGAGATGGAAGACATCAGGAAAACAAGACCCTCTAAATCAACTGAGCAAAGCTCATAGGGACTCACAGAGACTGAAGCAGCAAGCACAGGAGCTGTGCAGATCTGCATCAGATCCTCTGTGTGTATATATAGCGCTGGCTTAATATTTTTCTGGGACTTGATAGTGTGTGAATGAGTGGGTCTCTGATTCTTACGATTTCTCTTCGAACTCTTGTTCTTCTGTTGGTTTGCCTTTTTTCAACTTCAAGGTGATGATTATTGTTTTATCTTTCTATATTTTATTGTGTTATATTTTGGTGTTATCTTTTAAAAGCCTGTTCTTTTCTAATGAGAGACAGAAAGGGAGTGGATCCAGAAGGGAGAGGAGGTGAAGAGGAACTGGGAAGAGTAGAGTGAGGGGGAACTATAATCAGGATATATTGTATGAGAAAAGAATCTCTTTTTAATTAAACAGGTGAAAGAGTTAAAAAAGAAAGAAAAGAAGAGTGAAAGGCATGTAGAATAACTTCACATTTTTGTGTACAACTGGGTTACTTCCTGAAATACATGATGATGTGAAATGGCTAAGACTTCATTTTGACAAACTGTTATGTTGTATATCAATATAAGTCCAATGTTCACTGGATACTAGAGTAAAACATATACATACTTATGATAGTTTATAGATTGTATTTGCTCTTTAACAAAAGTGTAACTTCTGGTCAGTTTTCATTGTTATGGATGTATATTAAGTTACTATTAATAAGTACTTAGGATGTACTTGTCAGATTGTTCTTCTGCTCTCCACATCTTTGTTTTCTAATTCTTTGTCCAGCTATATATGCTTTGTTATTATACAATTATTAATATTATGCTGAACATAGAGATTTCTAAATTCAACATAACATTATTAGATCATTCTAATTAGTGTAGGACACAGTCCATGTTTCTAAATGGGATGGCTGACCGAAATAGCCATGCCCTTTCCCTTATGTGGAAAACTGAACATAGCGCTATCAGTGGAAAAAAGGCTATTGGTATAAAAACTGACACATGAATTAAAAAACTGAACTCCAGTATATAGTGGAGTATGCTCTGTGAAAATTTGCTTCTAATGGGAAAAGATGATGTCTTTTTTTTTGGGGGGGGGATGACCTGGAAAACTGGTTTACATGAGGAAAACCCAAATGGCTTCCAGTATGACCTCATGATGCAGTAAAACCAGATATGTGCATGGTAAGATGATCAAATCCAAGCAAAGTGCAAGAGAGTAATCAAAACAAGACCATCAGCAAAGTATAAATATATGAGGACAGATCTCTTTTCCACGCAACGGAGAAAAATAACAGAGAAAAGATATGTATCATAGTCAAAACTAACAAAGAATTTTCTGAATCTCAACAGGAAAGAAAAGGGACTTGTAGAGGATGATGAAAGAGACACAGAAGCAGCAGTTTACAAAATGGGAATCCCAAATGATTACTCCATCCTAAGTAGCACCACAAGTTCCCAAATGATTACTCCATCCTAAGTAGCACCACAAGTTGTTAATGACAGGAAATATAGAAGTTAAGAGATTCAGTGTCTGTCAGGCTGACAAGTTGAGACCTACTGGTGAGAGTGTCGAGTGTTTTAGTCATTCTTAGGGGCAGCTGGCGGTATAGGATGTGGATGTGTAGTTGACCTCTGGTGAATAAAGGAAGTGTTATCACACCTGATTTGCATCACCTTTTTCTTCCTTTTGGTTGTGAGCCTACCCTCTAATGACTGAGCCATCTCTCCAGCCCCTAATTTGGGGTTCATGTGTACATTCTATCTCATGAGTTCCACGCCTGTGGTGAAAACTAAGAGGGGAAAAAAGCAGGCTCTTTAAACTTAATATGAATACTGTTGAGAACTTCTTATAGGAATGTATGGTTTCCTCCAACTCTCAAACAGACATTGTGGTAGAAAAATGAAATTGCATTTAAAAAGTCTCCATGTGGGGTATTCTTTTTTTTTTTCTTCCGAGACAGGGTTTCTCTGTATAGCCTGGGCTATCCTGGAACTCACTCTGTAGACCAGGCTGGCCTCAAACTCAGAAATCTGCGTGCTTCTGCCTCCCAAGTGCTGGGATTAAAGGTGTGCACCACCACTGCCTGGCCATGTGGGGTATTCATAGTGCAAAGTATACTCCACAGACTACAAACCCAGAGATTGATAGATGTCAGACATGTCTAGCCCAGTGTTAGCTATGGCCCCGCATTGTTCTTTATGGAGCTGCTGCTGACATAAGGCTGATAAGCAGTCTGTAGTCATGACTGTCCCTACCAGATGCTGGTGGTCTCTTCTTCCTACTTATTTCCCATCGGTTAAATTGGAAGTGATGCAATGCAGGTATGGAGATCTCTTGGTCCACTTCACAACCTTCAGCAGTGTAGTAAGATAGAAAAACTTATTTTTGAAATAGCTATACAACTTGCTTAAAACTAAAGCATCCACATAAGATCAGGTTATGGAATAATTGAATACATATGCAAACAAGAAAGCATAAGACTGATGAAAGTTAGTTAATTATCTTCCTATTTGTTAGATCAGTGCATAAATTATTAGCACCACAACAAAATAAATATTATGTTAAGAGGAGAATATCCAATAACAATGTCACAGTTAAGAATATACTCTCTTCAAATATCCTCCCTTAGTTACACCTAGTATCTGTTCCTACTCATTTAGTTTGCTTTTCTGAATAGGTCTCAATTAACAATAACTTGAAGCCAACACAAATCATATTATATGTATGTTAAAATTCCAAGTGGTAGAATATGTGTATGATTTTGTCAAAAAGAGCTTATATATGAAATTTCTGTCTGAGAAAGGCTTCTATCTCATATGGAGTAATAACAATAGGTGTTCTGTTAAACAACAAATGCTCTATGTAGCATAGACGCCAGCAGAGTAAGGAATTATTAAAAATTGTTTGATAGTCATGAATCAGTAAAACACTAACTAACATATCTCTAGCACTCCCAGAGATTTTAAACATTAGTTTTTACCTTTCAGTTTTAGTAGGCTACATGTGTGCAGTACAAGGGGTAGGCAACCTGTCCCTGTAAATGGTCATACATTTCCTTACTGTGGGGCAGAAAGCCTGCTGGATATCAAGAATGTACCATATTACTTTTATTTTAATTCAGTTTAACTAATCACTGACATATTGCTACTATTTTGTCTGTCTTTTTAATTGATTGACTCTCACAGTTGCCTGTAAAACAAGTTTAAGTGAATATAGTAAGTGTCTCAGAATTATTGATTTTGGTCAATTGTTGTTTTTTACTTCTTTTAATACATTTATGAAAGCATTCCAAACCACAAGTGATTAAGTGTCCAACTTGTGTGAGCTACCATAGGCATTGAGATAGTAACATCACTCACAGAAGAACTGCTCTTCCATTACTGCATTGAAGTTGTATCTCAGCCTTTCACTCGGTCACCTATTTAGTTGCTAGCGGATGTCATGACAAAGCCTTAAAGCCCGTCCGGCTATTTTGACAAAGTTAACACAGTTATTCTAATATTTCTATCCAAATCAACTTTAGGAAACATATTATACTTATGTAATAAAATGGCAACAAGATTTGTTGACAGACGTTCTTTTTATTTCATTTATAGTTGACTCCATTATCTAATTATTGAGTATAATTCTGAATTTATATTTGCAAGCCTTTTGCCGTTTGTGGAAATATAAGCTAGAAAAGACACAGGAGAAAACATAAAGAAGCTCCCTGTACATTAGAGGCTGGGGAGAGTGAGGTGCTCTGTATCTGGTTATTTCATAGTAAGACAGTGGTCAGTAAGGGGATAGTCTCACAGATTATTTTCAGGACATGTTCATTAATGAGTGTCTTTGACTGTTCCCTATTCTCAAAATGCTAATTAAGCTTTGTGAACTCTTTGTGAAAGGATTTTGTGGGTTTCTATTAGTTCTTTCAATATTGAAAAGCAATAAAGAATACAGCTTACTTACTTATAAAATTACAATACACGACATATTCTCAAGCACAGTTTGCATAACATAGAATTTGAAGCACTTCCCTATATTCCTGAATCTAAGGCATATCAGAGCACACTTCTTTTTTTTTCTTCCCAAGAAAAGCAGTTACAAGTCATTGCTTCTATAAAGACCTTTTTAAAAATGCCAGGAGGCCATGTCTGACCTGAATGCACATTAAAATCACAATACCTCAAAAGTCTATTTACTAAGATTTAGATTTTAGTCAAATACTCTATTTGTTTTTCTTTTGATTTTATTTTAATCGAGCTGAGGCAGTTTTGAATACTTGTTCTATTCAGTGCTATGTCAAATTTTAAATGAGGGTGCTAATAAGACACCCAGCATGCTAAGTCTTCTGTGTTGCCTAATGGTAGCTGTTGGCAGTGTGGTTGTTTCTGTTAATTTCCTAAAACTCTGTAATTTTCATTTATGAAACATTTCACATTCAAAGAAAATTAAATACATGCAACAGGCATTTGGTTTTCACCACATAAATAAAACATAATTATTTTGCCATATTTATGTTATCTCTTCTTAGTAGAAAAAATAATACAGATTCTGCTCTTGGTCTCTATCCTTCCTCTTCCTCCTTTTCCAGAGGTGACTAGCATCCTGAGATCAAGAAGCATTACTGCTTGGGATGCTTCATATTTTACTACCTATGTATGGTTGAACTAGTTCATTTATAAAATTAAAGAGGTTTAGTTACAAAATTGATATATCATTATTAGTATGTTTTAAATTTTATTTTTCTAGAACAAACTGAATAACTATTGAATTAAAATTCATTCCATTGCTGTGAGACTTCAGTCTTTACAGTTGATTTGGGGGGAAATAAAAAGCCCTTTATGTAACCGTTGTTATGAAGTGTTCCATTTTTTTCATGACCTTTGTTTCCCACTAGTACAATCATTTATACTGAAATTCATTAGCTGGTTCCTGAAACAGAGCACTAAATACTGTGTAAGTAACCACAGGTTAATTGGAGACCTGTGGTCATTTGCAAGCTTATGCATGCTGACTTTGCAATTCTTAATAATACATGAAGCTTACTACAGATAACCCCTCCACGGGTATAGAAAGCAACTGAGAATATAGGCTACTGTCTCTGGATTTGATAGTGTGTCACATGAGGAAAATTGCCTTAATTTCTCCCCTGCTCAGTTTCATTATGCACAGGATGGAGATAATACAACCCAATTTGCCAAGCTGTTGTGAAGATAACATGAGATAATGTCATTTTTCCTTGCCAACTAGTAATAAGTTACCACAGTATGTATAAATTGGGAACATTTTGACCTTTCAAAACTATTGAAAAATTAGCTATTGCTTTGTTGATTCTTCGGGAATTCTCAGATAGAAAGTGCTTTCATCTTGGGTCTATTATTGTCATTATTATTATTACTATTATTATTATCATTATTATTATTGATACAGGGTTTTACTGTGTAGTTCAGGTTGTCCTGAGGCTCAAAATTGTTTTTTAGGCTGGACTCAAACTTTTGATCTTCAACACTCAGGTTCTGGTATTAAAGGTACGTAACTCATGCTTAGTTTAATATTTTGATAATTCACTATAACAGTATTAATCATTTTAATGATTATAATTTAATGATTAATGATTTTTATACCAATAAACAATTAAATATACATATTAGTAGAATTTTATATGATTTTGATATATGAGGACACTGTTAAAATCACATCAAATACATATTTTCTCAAACAGTTATCATACCTCTTTGTTGAAAACATTCAGAATCCTGTCTTCTAGAGTTGTGGAACGTAATATACACAACTTGTTTGTATATCCATTTTTAATAAAAAGTAAACTAGAGTAATTTCTGGATTCTTCAACTCACTTATATGATAGATTACAGAAGAGAGACCCTTTGTGCAATTGATGCTGCTTGCTGGCCGTTGTTTCTTAAGCAGGGAATTTAAGATTTGTTACCTTATCTGCTAGATTTGCAATGAGTGAAATATCAATGAGATCAATAATGAGGGCACTGGTAGTGACACAGTTCCTCTATGTGTCACCTGTTGTCACCTGCACTGAGGTGACAATTGAGCAAGGCTTTAGCTAATTTTCTCGCTCATATAATAAGCCTATGAAATGGTGTAAAGGATGTGTGTGTTGAATTTCTTGCTTCTGATGCTTATGAATTATTTACAGAAATGATTCACCTAAATTTCTTGAATTAAAGACACAAAGAATCTTTGTATGTCTTATAGCTATATGGCTGTGGTAGTTGAAAGTATGTCTCAGCATGTAAGACAATATGAAATTAGTAGGTTTGCTCATCAAAACTGCAGAAAGTATGAGCATTGGAAAGTGAAACAGAGGTGCACATATGTGTTCAGATAGATCTGAGCACCAATCCTCCACAAACTCAAGCAGTCCACTATTCTCTCACCAGAAAGAATGGCCATTTATTCCATGGTAGCAAGTTGGCTCTGCCTTGCTGACAGATCTAAGTTTAGTGAATGCATTCAGAAGACTCATTCACTTTATACCAGGCTTTAAGTCTTTGTTTCTTCTATGGTAAAGATCAGACTCAGTTTCCAATAAAGAGATACAAAATTCTAGAGGAAAAGAAACTTACTCCAGTTTAATAAATCATATTAGCAGGAACCTATATATTAGAGAGTATCGATGGGATAGCATTCTAAATGTGTCCAAGCAGCAATCTACTAAGGTTATAGCATGCAGAACAGAGTTTGATTCAAGGGTTAGTTTGAGCAGCTGGAAATGGTTCTGGCTGTGTACTTGCTATCAACTGAAACTAAGACCTAAATGATGTTTTTAGTAAATAAAGTTTAGATGCCAGAAATTCTTTGGCAGCAAAAGGGGGAAGAATTCATGTGGTATCAGGCACTTGACATGTGGCAAGTCCAAAATAAGATGTTTTGAAGTGTAAAATTGTGCAAAAAGGAAGAGTGAAGCATCTCAACTCCATCTCTTTTTTATTGGTTCCATGTTGAAAGGATGACATTTTGGCCATATAAGTTAAACAAAATGTAAGTTTTGAAAGCTGTTTTTACTTCTTTCTTTTTACTTTGTTTTAAAATATGGATACTAGGCAATTTAAAGTTGTACATGTGGCTTACAGCTGGCCTTTCACTTCCACCGGTCAGTGTTGGTGTAGATGGATAGAAATGTTTGAGCAAATTTATCATTTGTGACATAGTTACTACATATTCTCCAACTCTCTATGGAGGGAGGACATAGAAAGCAATGCTTTTAGTAGATAGTTGAAAACAATGGGCTTCTTGGCAAAGTGCTGCTTATAATCATGGAAAGTATTATAGATTTTCATATGTCAAGGATACACGGAGGAAGTCCTCAGCCCTGAAATCACCCATAGTTTCAGTGTGTATAGTCACGGCCAAATGGTAGCAGTTAAGTTACTTTCAAGATGAGAATCGTCTTTTTATCTGTCAGGAGAATCTCAAGAACATTTTGTTATGGTTGAATGCTCATGATTCCCTACAATTGAAATAGCTGGGGTTTATAATGATCTAATTACATTTCAAGTGAAAATTCTTCTGGAGCCTGATGCATAATATCTGTTGCGAATTGTATGCTGAAAGGTAATAGTCATACAAATTTCTGGAGTATGAGTTCTCACTGACGACCTAGCCTGAAGGAACCTTGTAATAAAGACCAGGTTTGGTGGTTAAATAAAACTGTAGAAGGTTATCATATTTTCTTTCTGAACTTTTCATTGGTACCTAATTTTTCTGATATAATAAAACAGATATACCATACAGGCTGTTAATACCTAGAGATCTAGAACACTACTGGCTTCTACTTGAAGAAGCTTGATTTTAAGTTCACCTGTTAGTGTCCCTGAAAATCTCTATTATAACTATTTTTCTGACTGTTGAAGATATTGCTGAATCAGCAATCACTACAGCATATGGTCCTTGACCCAAATTTTAATAGTATGTAGTCATTAGAATAGCCTCTCTCCCTACATATCATATAAAACAAAGTAAATGAAATACCATATCTCTGTGAAAATACAAGCCAACAGTGTCAGCATCAAATAGTGAAATGCACAGTGCATATGAATTCTATTTTAGCTCCACTGAATTTGTTCCACTTGAGAAGAGAGGACTGTGACTGTTGCTCCTAAAACTTTCAGAGATTTCATTGCAAAAACACTCAAATTAAGTTCTGTTTGCTCTAAATCCCAAGTTTGATTGATTCTAGATTGATTCAGTAAAAGTGGGTAACGAGTTGGGAAGATGCTTGCTGTATTAAATAATGGAAGTTGAAACACGTGGCAAAAGTAATTCTCAGGTGCAGATATGAAATAGACCCTCAGAAATGATTTAAAAATCTGAGGGTATTAATTTTTAGATGAATTCTTCTAAATCTTCTTGTATATAATTCTGAACATAGTAATGTTATGCAAATGTCATTTAATTTTTTTCTTCACTGCTCACATTTATGATTGCCTTATGATAAAACCTTCCAACGATAGCAAAAGTACAAATCAAGTATCAGAATAAAACCATGGCATTTCCTTTAAAAATCAAATGGCCACCAATAGTGTTGATTGCTTAGTCTACCTATGACAAGAATGATATTGAGTCATTAGTAGAGTATAGCAGCCCATGGTGGCTACACAAGTTGGAGAATACTACTTAATTCTTTTACATAGGGATGTAAAAGTGATCTCTCTTCTCCACTAGAGTAGATGTTTGTGTATAAGTGTTCTTAATTCAGATTGTTGTCCTTATCACGCCCCTATGTGTCAGCTAATCACATATAGCACTGATTCTGGAAGAATAATTTCTTTCAGTAAATATTGAAGGAAAGGAGTAATGACAGGTTCAGTGACAGGAGGAGGACCAACTGAGCATTTAGTACATTCAGTTCTATGGCCATGAGAGTTATTTAGGACTCAGATTAAGGTTCTGCCCCTCCTAAGTGGTATGTGTTTGAAGAAGACAGAAATCATTACACACATTGTTAGTAGAGCCATGGTTATTGGCTAGACTGTAGTACTTCTTAGAGACTTCCTTCTCTAAGAGACATACTAGATTCCTATTCTCCACTCTGTTGAAATTAGGAGTGTCCATGTGTCCATGAAGCCAATTCATAAGTAGTTGCAGCTGTAACTAGGAAAGTTAATATTAAGATGCTAACTCTCATAGACTGGGAAAATAGAGAGGCTGTGTAACACAGTCCAGTCCATCTGACATGAGAAGCTTATGTAAGATGTGACTTGCTGTGGTGCTTCTATGATATATTTTGGTGTTACCTGTTACTGTAAACTTGTTACCAGTTCCATACCAACAGCTAGAGTACCAACCTGCACCTGATCTATTTGTTTCTTTGGATATGTGTGTGGAGAACAGGAAGCCGGGGAATTAAAGGGAATCGGAGTGGATTTGTGACAATTAGAGAATAAATATGATCAAAATACATTGTATGAAGTTCTGAAGGAATTCATGAAAATACTTTGTAAGAATTTCTTGGCCAATATAAAGTACCAGTCAAATGTCTGACTTGTATAGCAAATGCATACATGCTTGTTGCATAGCCCTTCACGCACTAATGCTTTTAAGCTAAGTTGAGATAGAGCTGCTTTTTACTAACTGTGGAAGAAAAATTGGTATTACTTAGTGAGGAAAACTTATTGTTGATTTAACAACTTTGTAAACATTAGAAATTAGGATAAGGCTAGCTAATTTTCTTTTTGTTTTTTTTAAGAGAAACTAGTGAAATTTCAAATAATATTTCTTTTCTATAAATCATAAAACTAAATAAAATAAGGAGAGTAATTTCAAAAAGTCTCTATGCAGTGCTGCGATTGCACTCTGCCCAGAGACTTGGGCAAGCACTGTGATCCTGGTACTTCTAGATGAGTAAAGAGTGATTTCTAAAGCCACACTCTACAATCAAGGCACAGAATGGGTCAGCTTCAGCCTTCATTTCCTCAGATAATTAATGAATAACTAAAGTTTCTTTCTGGATTTTCAGATTGGCCAATGACTAAGTTGTAGATATAACCCTTCAAATGTTATTTATTTTAAAAACTTTCCTTTAAAAATTTGTTTATTTGTTTGTTTTCTTTTCTTTTTCAGACACGGATTTTGTGTGTAGCTATGTCTGTTCCTGGACTAACTCTGTAGATGAGACTGGACTCAAACTCAGAGATCCACCTGTCTCAGTCTCCCAAGTGCTGGGATTACAGACATGTGCCACATGCCCTTTCTAAATTTCTTTTTCATGTGCCATTTCACATACGAGTTCTGAATTTACAGAATACCCCACACACTCCTCTTAATCTCTCTCCATCCCAATTCCTTCTCAAATTCACCCTTTCTTATTTTTAATTATTATTGTTTTACACACATATACATAGACAGACAGACAGACAGACACACACACACCTTTAAAAATACAAGCTGCTAGTTCATTCAGTGTGGCTCATATGTATATATGTTTTGCCGACTGCTTGAATTGGCTACTAATCAGAAGTCTTGATTGCTAGCAGACTTAGTTTCTCTGTCTCTTCCTCAGCAGTCATTATTTGCCTGTAACTTGCCTGTAACTCGTCATGGAGGGCCAGAACTTTATGAGACTTCATTCACCAATATTGCTATGTCATAGTTTTAATCTCAATTACTTGTGTGCCTGTATATGAGTTTAATTAAAAATACATTCGTGGTTTATCCTTTTGAAGGTCATACTTATCAACATACATTTGAATATATTTTTTAAAATTAAGAGCAATTTTTCAAAAGTTCAAAGCAAAGCAATTTCTCAAGAGCAGTTACATGGGACTTTCCTCCCCAAATCAAGTTTTTAAAAGTTTGTGTCTTAATTAACTAATTAATTAATTACTGTCTATGACTACATTGTCAATCTCTTCAGACACACTAAAACATCTCGTCCCATTACAACTACCATGTGGTTGCTGAGAATTGAACTCAGGACCTCTGGAAGAGCAGTGAGTGCTCTTAACTACTGAGCAATCTCTCCAGTTCCTATTTTTATTTTTAAGACTTATTTTATTTGGTGTACGTGTCTGTCTGTGCACCGCATGCATCCAGAAGACAATGGAGACAAGAAGAAGGTGTTTATCTCTCTGGAAGTGGGGCCCTAAGGAGGTTGTGAGCTATTCACAACCTCAGAGCACAGCTCAGAGCACAGCTGAGCTGTTTCATTTCTGACTAGATGCTTACACGCAGATAGATGTCTCAATATTATTTAAACTAAAGATGCTATGAAGTTTATATGGCATGAATTTTGGGTTGATTCACTTCTAGAGTGTTGAAGAGGGCCTTTCACATTGTAGGTTTTAGTAATATTGTCGTCCTATGAGGCAGGATTATAAGGAGTAAGGAGTGTCTGCCAATAAAGCACTCCTAACACTGCCCTGTAGACAGAAAAAAAATTACAAACGCTGGTTATTTATATCAGTGCATAAATAAAAAAATTCACATAGAAAAATGGAGTGTTTGTTTGATTTTATCTGTGAAATTATGAAATTAAGAATGGATGGAGACAGGAACTGGGCAATGCCCTGTAATGCAAATGAGTTCAAATCCAGAAAAAACAGTAAAACAAAATGAAAAAAAAAAACCAAAACAACAACAACTACAAAACCAACAAAACAAAACCAACCAACCAACAAACAAACAAAAAAACCCAACCAACCATCAAACAACAACAACAACAAATAAAACAAAAAACCAGTAAACCTAGACTTGGTAGCACATGTCTATAATCCTAGTACTCCCACTGTGAGGTAGGAAGTGGAGACCAGGAAATACCTGGAAACTTGTAGGCCAGCTATGTTGGCATACATAATAGCATATTCAAAAAACACAACAACAACAAAAAAATAAATAAAACAAGATGAGAGGCAAACACCTACACCAGATTTGGTCCTCTTAACCTTCACATGCCCAGTGTGGCTCATGTGTACTTGCACCTATATAAACACACACACACACACACACACACATACACACACACACACATTTAAAGAGACCTAAGAATCAACACACTTACCATATAATAGTTCACAGTTGAGATTCCAGAATATAGTTTGGGGATCCCATTGTGTTTGTTCTGGCTAACATGTAATTTGATAAGGATATTGTTTTTTTATATAAGGTAACATATTTTGTTTTTCATAAACGAAACTATAAACAAAGTTTACATGAATGTGATACTAAAGGGTGGAAGACTTTAATCTCATTTAAAATAGCTTGGGCACTTCTGGCAATTCTTGGTTAGATTCTACTTTGAGATGGATATAACCCTGATGATTATTTTTTGGTTTTTAAATATGCAGATTTGTGTTTCTTTCCAATCAACTATTATAAAAGCAGTAGTTTCCCCTTATCTGTCATGTGGGGACATTATCTTTGTTTTTTAATGCTGACATGGGGACAATGAATATACTTAGTATACTATATGCATAGAATTTATAGATTTTTCTTATGCAAAATATAGTTTGATTTTTTTCTAATTGCTGTTTCCTAACTAAATTATGAATGCTACTAAGGAATAGTGGCTCCCACTTATTTTTTAATATTTACTTATGAATAAGCTTTGATTTTATTATGACTGAAATTTTCACAAAAGATGATGTAAATCTCACACATCTATTTCAGAAATGTAAATTCTCATACACATTACATTTTTTTCCTATTTTCAACAATATTGCGATTTTGTGTAATCAAGTACCAACCAATGTACTCTTTTGAGAAATTTTGAAAAGCCATTGATGGTTATGTATTCAGCCTCTTTGGGCTTGTGTCTGATCCCATAAAGTGCTAATTTGAAATCCTAGCTACCTTGTTCTCATGACAAAGGCTATATGCTGTGAACTGTTAAATAACCCCTAATATTTATGCCATGCTTGGTTAAACAGGAAATGGGCTATTTCACTATAAATAATGCACAAGTCCATTTTAATAACCCACCATGGTGCCACCTTAGAAATTGCTTTGCATTTATTGATCGCTAAGAGTGAAACTGAAATATTTGAAAACATTACATGGCCTTATATCACTAGCTATAGATAAGGAAAAGAACAATCAATATATTTTTGCCCCTAAACTCCACATTTCCATTTTACCCAAGTCTCTAAAGTAAATCACTTCAACAATTTAGATAAGCAGAATATTTGATGTAAAAGAGATTATTTGTTAACAAGGTTGTTAATGAAAACATAAATTCATGAGTATGACTAGAGGTCCATAGAGTCTAAGACAGGTCAGTTCGACAGTGATGGTCCCAAATGATTTGAGAGGCAGAGAAGTCAAGTGTTAGTGTGACAAACTAGATGTAGTGAATGCTATTTGTCTAAAAAAATGTTCAAAATTAAATAGGTAAAGTGGAGATAGGTGTGAATTTGAATTTTAAGCATATGATCATTTTAAGGGATTGGTTTTGTGTCTCTTAAAACTGCCCTTCAAATCTGTACATATTATTTTCAACACATGCATATAAAATATTGGGGAATCCTCACTTGTCATCTGAATAAAATGAATAAACAAATATCAACAAGCCACCTGATCTATTTGCACTGTGTAAAATGTAGAGCTGGTGCACACTTGCTGGTAGTTTTTATGGTTAATTTTAAAGGAAATTTGCTTTGAATCTAACTCAAACTAATGACTTAATTTCTGTGTTGCTCAGTAGGTATGTTTTGTTTCTTGAATCATATTTACTGGTACATGCAGGGTTACTGAACTCTGGATGTTCAAAACTACAGGTAATTTACATTAAATATGAAAAGTTATTTCTGAACATATACAACATCTTACTATATAGATTACAAAGATTACCGCAACTTTTATCTGAGGTTGAAGAATATCTCTCTCTCTCTCTCTCTCTCTCTCTCTCTCTCTCTCTCTCTCTCTCACATACACACACACACACACACACACACACACACACACACACCACCTCTCTTTTTCTCTCTTTCTCTCTCTCACATACATATACAAAAAAGAAAAAAGACTATAGATAATTTCAAGCAATGTCTTGAATTATAACTTCACCCTTTAAGCCTATGATCTTTTTATCATGAATATCAAGTGGGCTAAAGCATTTTTTCTTTATTTTTCTTATCAATTTCAGTGGCCGATTTAATGACTAAATAAAACAATAAATACCTATTTGAATAAAAGAGAAACAAGGTATGGGCTTAATTCACAGAGCATGAAAGCATTGCTGAATTACCAAACATTATCTATAACAAAGTATATGAGTAAATTCTCTTCACAAGTAAAGGATTCAGTTATAGTCTCAAGGAAAAGATGATTCAGACGATTAATTTTTATTCACTTTGCAATTTTTATTGCTTCAATTTGTTTCCTTGTAGGAAATAAATATAACTCTATAAGTTTATTACCTCACATTAATTTCACTATGATAGTCCCTCAAGGGAGAAAATACATAGAAATAAAAATATTTAAATGCAGCTCTTAACATTAAGTGCTTTGTTATTTAAGCACTCTTAATTCAATGCTGTAACATGATTTATATATAACATTCAGGAGATCTAGAAAAGACAAAGAAGAAACCCCATGAATATATCTAAACAATGCAGCTTATCAAGTTAGAGTGAGTCCAGCGGAGCTGCTGGTGAGACCTCCCCAAAAGGAATGCTATCTCCAATTCCTCCTTTCACAAATACAAAGTACCCTGGTTTGTGTGTGATGTTACAGAGGCCATCTTTTTCTCTTTCTCTTGATACAATTCTGGAAAAGAATCACAAACTTACCATCACCATAAACTTTGGTCAGTTAGCCTTTGCTCTCTACACTTGGGAGGAAAACGAGAAAGGGGAATCCTCAGGAATAGAGAAATACAAGCATGTTCAATTTTTAAATAAAGGTGTTGTTAATTTTGTTTTTTATTCCAAGTATTCAAAAGCAAAGATTGGGGTAAAAGATGAAGAATAAGATTTATATGAAGACACAGAAGATGTTCCTGAGGTAAATTTTCAGCATATTGTTTTATAACCAAGTGAAATGTGTTCCCTGGCTCACTCTATTTAGCACAGTCCTGTGCAAAATCGTAAGAACACAGACGCATGCTCTGTTATCTCTCATCTCCACTGTACTCCTGCTCTCTACAGTTTACCCCAGCACACAGCCCAGCAGCCTCTGCGGAGAGCCCTGTCAACAAGCACCTCAAAATAAAGACTCTATCCCTCCAGCCCTCTGTTATATTATTATCTGATTCAATAGGACTTAAGTGGTACCCTTTATTCTGTAGCCTTGACTAAATTTTCAGTCAAACCATCTCAGAGATTGTAACTGTGTCGTTTACACAATTAATCTTCTAACTCTACTCAGAAATTATGCCGGCAACATTCTCGTATTTTAAGAATGACTATTCTAAGAGTTTTGTATGTAAATTACTCTCAGACACATTAACTTAATCTGTACTTTTATGCTGATGCATACATGTATCTGCTTCAGAGGAGACTGCTTGTCAAGATAACAATGCCTCCATCCAAACAAAACCCAGAGTTTGTTGTAATGAAGGCTGTGACATTCGAGAGTTTGCTTAAAAGTACAGCTAGTTTTGAAACGCAATCAACTTGTAGGGTGTCTTACCTTTTGCTGAAGCTAATTGAGTGAAATATTAAAACTATGAAAAGATTTCTCTTTTCGATACGTTTATGACATTCAAGTTTCAGAACGATAAACTTTCTTTTCTATTAAAAATAGACAGCCGCTATGCGTGCACTTTTAATGCACCGCTCTGTACTTCAATGCATTTACAATTGCAGTACGACAGTGCAAGGACAGAGTGGATTCTAAATAATGAGGACCAGAAACTGTGTCTATGAGCTGCAAGCAGGGATGGTTAGAAATTTTGCACAGGTGGCTGATGATGGATGGAGGTGGAAACATTTCAGGGTTAGCATTTCAAGTTAGCATTGGGGGGAAAAGACACTCTACCTGTGTAGCCCAGCGAATTGTCATCATTATCAGAGGTGGGGGCTGGCGTCCCGTTGTCGTTCCCCCTCTCTAGGTCCTCAGGGTCTGTCGGAAACAACACCAGAGCTGCTGATGGGGTCACAGAAGTAACAGTAGTTGCCATTTCGATCACAGCGTGTCCAGACACAAGTAAATCCACATGTGACAGAAAGACACACAAGGACAACACACAGCACACGTCTTCCTTGCCCTTCCTGCAGCACACTGAGCCCCGTGCAGGTCTCCGCACCATGCTTACAGTTTCTTCTTTTTTCCCCTTAATTTCCCTAATTCTCTACACTGCCTGCACCTTTGCTGCACTTCAAAGCTGAAGAAGGGCTCCGACTGCCCTCTGTGAGGCCGCCAGCATGACTGAGGGAGCATATGGAGAAGGGAGAGGGCAGGGTGGCTGAATGCTAGCATTGCTAATTTTCTACCTTATTGTTAATCAAAGCTATTGACTGTGATCACTCCCCATCATCGCTTCATCTCCTGGCAATTACAGACTCCAGGGACTGTACTTCAGATGAGAGCAGGAGGGAGCGGGTAAGGGTCTTGTGGAGGCAGAAGGAGACCAGAAGAAAAATGCTTCACTCTTTTCCCTTGGAAAAGAGGGGTAAAAACAGTAAAGAAAGCCAAGCACATCCTATGTCTTTGGAAGACAACAATTTCTCCTAGAATAAAACTGAGAAAAATTGAATGAGTGTCTGAATAAAATAGCACCTGACTTGGAATATTTTTTTCTTTGAATATTTAAAGGCATTCCAGATTGCTTGAAAGTCTTTATTACAACCCATCATATAAGTATTACTATATCTATGTGTTCTTAAGTTTCCCAAGAAGAAATGCTTTTTAATATTCTTGGAATTGTACGTTTGTTTTTCCTAGTTTTTCCTATGCAGAATTTTAGAGATGGGGCTGAACGCAACACCCAGGTCTGGTACTCAGGGGCGGAAGATCAGTCTGTGACAGCAGCCTAGGGATGCTGCTCTTATGTGTCATAGCTGTTAGTGTTCCTTCTAGGCTTCGCATCACAGTTTTCTGGCAACAGTCAGGTATTTGTCCCCTCTTGTTCTCATTTACTCTCTTCTCTCTTACTCTATGCCCCCTCTCTCCCTAACCCCTTTCTCCCCTTCCCCCTCCCTCTTTCCCTCCACATGTTCCTGGCCGCCAGCCTCCTCTCTCTCTCTCTCTCTCTCTCTCTCTCTCTCTCTCTCTCTCTCTCCTCCCCCTTCGCAACTCCACTTGCCATAACCCAAATAAACTCTATTCCATACTATATATGTCTGTGGCTGGTACCTTAGGGGGAAGGGACACCTCAGCATGGGCCTACCAAAATAACCTGTTCTCTTTTTTAGAAAACACAACAATATCTATATGTGCTTGGTAATTTTGATCATCTATTGCATCACTGCTGACAAGTAGTCAGAGAAACAATAAAGACTATAACTTCTAAGTCAAATAGTGTGGAATCATAGGCCATTCAAGATACAATGTTCTGTGGGCTTTGATTACCTTAAACAGCATCTGCAGAGGATTCTACTCCCTTGCATGGGGAAGAACAGCTGTGAGCTTAAGAAAGAAAGTGAGTCACTTAGAAATGAGGCAGTAACCACGCACAGGTATTGTCCTTCTAGGAACACCATAGGTATCCTGAATTTTGTGTCTCTGCTTGTTTTTAGTTAGGGCAACACATTTTGTCTCAGGCAGAGCTATTCAGGGATGACTTCCGAATTTTAAACAAGAAATAAAAAGTCCATCACAAGTCCACAAGGAGCTAACTATTATCCCAACTCATTTTCTTGTTCTCTGTGGTCCCTACCATGTGTGTCAAAGGATGACACTGTTGTGGTTAACGGCAGAAGAGAAGGGTTTGGATCCTTGCAGACAAACCGGGGGTTGGTGGGGGTGGGGTTTAGGGGTGGGGTGGGCTGGGGAGCACGCTCACTTTGCCTTATTTATTTTTCTCTCTCTAGGGAAGGCTTTGTCATGTCAAGTGACTTTGGAAACGGTCAGGCAGTGCATGTCAGCTCTTTAGCCCTGCAGCTTGTTAACAAGCTAAATGCATGGACTGTTTAGGTCAGAGTTGTGTTCCATCCATTAGATCGGCTGAGAAGTGGGTCTCATTGGGTAATTCCATCCATTAGATAGGCTGAGAGGTGGGTCTCATTGGGTAATTTGGGGGCAGCATTAGGTTCTACACTGCTAGACCACAGAGTAAGTAACCTTGCTCAAGGGGTTTAAACCGAGGCTGACACAGAAACATGAATAGCAGCAACAACAGTAACAAATACTGTTCATGTGTATTAAAAGGCTTTTAAGGACGGGGACAAACTTGCTTTTTAAATATTATTTTTAAAAAGCACAGTATATGCAGAGTCACTTTAGTTTTATGGATTAATTAGTTTTAGTAACAAGCACAGTCAAGGCAAACCCTTGCACTTAATTATGAGGGGATAGTTACTTTAAGATGGTTGCACTATTTCTTTTTTTTTTTTCGCTTTAAAATGTTTAATATCTTTAGGCATCAGAAAAATGCAAATTAAAATAACTTTGACATTCCATCTTACCATAGTTAGAATGAATATTATCAATAGACTAAATGACAACAAGTGTTGACATGGGTGTGGGATAGGAGAACATGTTTTCAGATGTATAGTCACTATTTCTAATCAGCTTGTTTAAAACAGGATAGCATTCTTCCAAATCTATGGCTGAATTAAGCTGCCTTGCTTAAGTAGCATCAGAAAACTGTGGTATAGGTTTCTATGTTTTTGTTACTACTGGAAATGTAAATTATTTTCTTAAAATCCATCCATAGAAATAAGGAAAGTGAGTTCATTATCATTGAAATGAGGTGCCTAAATCTACTTAAAGGGGAAAATAAAACCTTCATCTAACTCTTAACTTATCCTTAGTGCTTTGTAAACTTTCCTCCTGGTTCCTACCCACCATGCTGGAGTCTCCTTTTAGGCTTAGAAAAGCTTAGGCTGTGCATTAATCAATCAGTTTTACCATATCTACAAAGCCCATCCTGGCTATCTAGTACTGGCTTTAATTAAAGACATGCTGAGCTGAAAGGAAACTGAGAGTGTCATTTTTACTAACTTCACTAACTTCCTTCTCCTCCTTCTTGTTAAAAGATAATGATAATATAAAATACCTCATTGACTTACTCTGTGTGAGCTGGAAGCTGAATTTTGGGTCAAAAAGACAGATTGTGTGTGTGTGTGTATGTGTGTGTGTGTGTGCCTGTTGTTATTAAGTAGTATTGATTACTGAGCCACAGGCTAGAAGATTAAGAGGTGAGAGGATTTTTGTGTTAGCATATTTGTAGGAGGGCTCTTTTGTAGATTTTGAGTCTAGGGTCCTATAGGCCTGAGTTCAAGGAAGTGTAGGTACTGTTTGTTAATTTAAGCCTACATGTCTTCTATGAATGTATTAATACTGAGGGCTTTAGAATTCATGGGCATGCTATTAAGATGAAAATGTAAACTCCCCAGGTTGGGTGCTTTATTTTTCATTTTTACACAAAATTGAAGGTAACAGATAAATTACTGAAGACAAATTCTAATTAAATGACTAGCTCTAAGTAAGAAACAACTGGAAAATGCCAAAAAAGAGAAGCATTTCTCTACTAGTATCACGTACTGAAGGGAAAGTACTATAAATGCACTCAGAAGATATTGTATCCTCTATCTCTCTCTCATAAGCCTATATTAGATATAAAGTAACAAGGCAAGTAGATCTTCACAACCAACTGAGGTGAGATACACTCCTCCAGGGAAGTTAGTTCCTATCTGGTGATCACTATCTTCCAAAGCAACCAGTTCCATTGTTATGAAGTCTTGTTTTTCATTTGTTTGTTTGTTAAGAATAAATCTGCCATTTGGATTCTCTATCCCTCAGCTTTGGTTCTAATCTAATCTAATCTAATCTAATCTAATCTAATCTAATCTAATCTAATCTAATCTAATGTTCCACCAACAGCTTAATCACAGTCCACAACCAACTCAATCTTATATCTACAAGAAGCAATGTCAAACTTTCTCTCATCCACTGTCCCTTCAACATAGCCTTTTCCTAGTATTCTTGTTTGCATTACCTATTTTACAAAAATGTGAACAATATTTTAATTACTTTATAGTTCAGTAAATGCTGTTATCTGGGGAACAAACAACTCTAGACTTAATAAATACTAGCTTTAGTATTTATTAAAAAATGACTTGCTTGACTTTATCTTCTATGTGGGGGTGCATAGCATTCTTGAACCAATAATATATAAGATTATATATAACAGCCTTTCACATATTTAATAAGACTAAAACTATAAATGGAATAAACACAAGAAATCATTCCTTTCTAGTAAACTTTGTATTTAATGACAACTCATTCAACAGTTTGATTGATGGAAAACTTTTTATATGTAACTTAGCACATGCTACAAAATTTAAATTACTTCTACATTTTAGAGTCGCTTGATAGGGTAAATTAATATGCTCATATTGAAAACAGATCCAATCTGCCCTCAATGATTGTCAAAGCCCATCCCTTGTTGATAACACTCACTGTGTTGCAGAATAAGGCTCCCAAATGTATTATTCTTTCCTAGCTAGAACTTCATATCATTTAATGAACAACAAATAGCCCTAAACTTTTTCAGTGGAATGAAGTTGCAGAACTGTATATTTCCAGGTACCAAAGTATCAATTCAGAAATCGCTTGTTAGCTGTAAGGAGAAAATATACATGGATAATGGCTGGATCAGATAGTGTCTGCTTTAGCTCAATAATCAAACCTAGCCTCTCCACAGATGTCTCAGAATGAAAAGACAGTTGTCTTGTTCATCACAGTTTCACTTCTAGACATGCCATGTTTGACTTGTATGCAATCAAACCTAAGACCCGACATCAAATGTACAGAGATCAACATCTCCTATTATTAGATTATGCAGAAAGAATAATTAAATGGTGAGGCGACATCATGATGCTTCTGACTTTAAATGGCAGAGAAAAATACTGTGTGAGGAGCCAGAGAAAGAAGATGGCACATGTTAGCAACTCATCTACTATGGAAACATCAGAAGTGATAGTGGGGTAGGATGATCATGTCATCTAAGAGAGTCCAAAAGTCCACTTGTAGATGGCTATTTTCATAGGGTGGTTCTGGTCCACCATTCATATTTCTCTAAGGTGTTCACCATGCCTTAGTAAACAGTGCTATTGTATGGAAATGTAGATGCCCAAGAGAAAAAAAAAACTACGATATTCAAATTTGGAAAGGTAGGCTTAGTAGGTCATATGGTTTTCTGGGATGCAGAGAATGGCAGATCTCTATGAGTTTGAGTCAAGCCTGGTCTACACAGAAAGTTTTAGGACAGCCAGGGCTGCATAGTGAGAAGCTGTCTCAATAAGCAACAACAACAACAACAAAACCTCGAACAATAAGAGTCCAAGCAAATTAATTTGGAATTTCCTTTGTTTATATAAACAATTTCAGTTACTTTGCAATTCATCATACATTAAAATTTTTGCTCATAGCATGTTTCTACGACCCTGGTCTGTTCAGTCTGGTTCACCTCACAGGATTTATATTAAACATAAGAGTCTCCCTTTTGGTCTATTGTTCAGTCTTAAACTGTTTTTTATTTTATATATATAGATTTGAATTATCACTGCACCACACTTTGGCATTAATTGACATTTTGAAGATGACCATTAATAAAAGATTAGGGAAAAGCAAATGAATACAAACTACTATCAATATGAGAATTGTGTTCTACAAATTGGATCAATTCTCATCGATTCTTTCCTACTAATCAAGAGGAATGCAGGGACTGGGTCCTTTAAATGAAGTACTGAGAACATTTAATTAGAAACCTAGGCAATGAATTACAAAATTAAGTAGAAAATTGTAAAGATTTAATCTATATCAGAGCCCTACAGGATCAAATTGAAATCAAATTTTGATTTCTGCCTGTGTCACTTATGATTATACTAAAACGACTATTTAGTATACTTATTATTTACTCTATTAATTTGCAGTGGGATTAAGGAAGATATATAAGAACTGTTACAGAGATTTAGTGGGAAAATGAACATTGGAAGTTGCTTTTACTTAGTTAGTACCCACTTCAAGAATTCAAAGAATGACATAACTTTTTAAAGGCACATTGCAACCAAAGTGCAGAACCCTTTATAGAACATCATACATGATACAAGTCACTAAAATTGTGCTCATACACATTTTTTTCTGTCTCTTCTTTTGTGTTGTATATATGTATGTGTGCATGTCTGTGCGAAGGTGATCATACCTACATGTGAAGGGCAGAAGAAGATGTGGGAATTACACTCCATCAGTCTTCTCCTTGTCCCCTTCAGGCAGAGTCTCACTAAAATTTGCCAGATAGGAAGTCTTGCTGGCCATCTTCAACTACCTATATAGCTGGAGCCATGGGGACTATTTGTATCTATTGTATTGCTAGTTCCTCAGCTTAGAACTGACCTTAATTAATATTTGCATGAAATTAAAATGGTATAAAAGTAAAAAGGAGGAAGAGGGATGGGATGGGGAGTTATGGGGAGAATGGTGAGAGAGGATAACATCTGAAATGTAAATAAATAAAATATCCAATAAAAAAAGGAAAGAAAGCCTTGCTGGCCAATGAACTCCAGGAATCCTCCTATTTCTACCCCCAGTGCTGGGGTTACCTTCACACACAGCAATGCCTGGAGTTTTACAGCTTATACCGAGGTTCTTAGGTTTACACAACATATGTGCTTTCCCAGTGCATATTTCCCTATCCACCCACTACATTTTTATAAACTATTGTTTTCAAAGCAGCAGCAACACGGTCACCAGCAACCTATATAATCTTCTTTATGTTTACAATAATCAGAAAATCAAGTAATTTTCTTAAATCTACATTAAATTTAGAAGAACTAGAGTTATAAGAGTTATCGTGGACAATAATTAGCAGAACCTTGGTTTAGTAAAATGAACCACGATGTAAAATAAAAAAAAAAAAAACAAAAAACAAAACTAGGGACAAACTGTCATCACAAAAATTATTCACATAATTTAAAGTTTGTTTAACATGGCAGTGTCTATTTATAGTTCCATGTACTTTCATAGTCTGTCAAGAACATGAAACTGCTGATTATCACTGTGTTCTTATATTTGAGAGGCAGATGCTAAAGAGCCCAGAGGGTCTGGTTCCTGGTAGTTTTGCAACTAGCAAACTGTAGGTTAAAAATTTGATTCCAAATGTCTTCAGACTCCTCTTTGAGCTATGTCTCCCAGTCTTTTTACTCATCTGTTAGAACTAAACGGAATTTCAATACTGCATAAAAAATTGGGACATCAGATGGCTTGCTTTTCTCCAAACAGTAAACAATTAGGTCAGATAATCTTTTCTTTAGCCTCTTTGAACACACCACCAGGCTTTCTTCCCCATCTTCATTGATACAATAAAATATTTAATAAGGTAGCCAGTTGATTTTAAGCAGGAAATACACACAACTGTTAATTAAAATACAAAGTTCATACAGTATTTCTAGATTTGTTAGTTGGGAGTTAAACTATTATGCAAAATTAAAATATCTCCAAATTCTTCCCAACAGTTGCTTTAAGAAAATATTCCTTAATGACAGACATAATTTTGACATTAGTTTAAGGGCTGTTAAGGTATGTTTGTGCACCATTTACCATGCCTAACTCTAACACTAGGCTTAAGTACAAGTGGACATTGAGAGAATATTATTGTATGATTGGAGGAAGCATTGGGGGACACTTTTGCTGTAGTCAGGAGTTCAAGATAGAGGTAACTTTTCTCAAGGAATGGATGTGTATTTTGAGACATTTTTATGTATCTATCTACAGTATTGTAATCACTGTAAATCTAATTTTTAATTGCATATAGTACATTACTGTTTCTGAAAGAGCATAGTCAATCACCCTCAAATTATATATATTTAATTTAAATATAATTAATATAATCTAATAATAATGTTAAGTAATTTATATATTTAATTATATATATATATAATTATATCTATATGATTTATATATCTTAGATCTATACATTTCTAATATGATTTCTTAGATATTTATTCTAAGAGATAGTTTTTTGATTACTTTCAGTGAGCATTTTACTTTTATTTTCCTAGTAGCCTGTTACCTGGGAATATGATTGACACAATATATTATCAAAGAAAATGTAATGAATAGCAATATATTCAAAATTGAAAGAAGCTGTTACATCAATAAACCATGAAGGGATTTTCAGTATCTTCAGGTAAGGAGACTAACTAAACTGTATTTTGATTTTTATTTTGTATTTTTGAAAACTTCCTTTGATTTAGGTAGTCTCCAGTTTCGATGTATAGATTAAATACAGATATATTCTGATTTGAATGAGTGCATTTATTTCTCGAGGCTTCTCTTAAAACGGAAGTGAAATGATACCAACTTGGAATTAGTACTTGTTTTTTGATGGTAAATTCCAGGTGCACTAAATTCTAAAGCATCACTTTGTTTACATAATTTAGAGGCACATCAGGTTCCATCACCAATGTAACATTAAGTAGTAGACGTCTAACACATATTTAGGTACAACAAGAATGAGAAATGGAAGTATAACAATTCTGGCAGCAGAAAGCAATGCAGTGAAATGTAGGCAAGCAACTGCATTAAAGGATACGGCTGTGACAGAGTTCCAAAAAGAAGCGAGGAAGAAGCTTTAAACTCATTTAAATGCCACTTAACAAAACAGGACCCAGTGCTTTCAGTATGGAAATTGTTCGATTGACAGAGAAATGCTTATAATTTATAACCATTTGTTTCCAGGTCGCTTCTCACAGAAACAGAGAGTCGAGCTCTTAAAGTAATTGGGGAAAATTATTCTTCGACATGACAACATGCTCTTTTTCTTTGATGTCTGAATGTTTGGTGTAAGAATGTCACAGGGCTTTTCAGGGAAACTTTGAGTGATGACTGCTAACTTTGTATAATTAGAGACTGAGCCGATTGTCCAGTTGAGTCTTTTTATTTATTCACGATTCTCAGATCAAATCCTCAGTAACCTGGGGTGTGACAGATACCTTACTGGGGTGGAATTGAATCTTCTGAGATTGGCTGTCTTGAACTTTATATGTGAGAGTTAATTTCCGGTTCATTTTACTTAGTATCTCTGGCCGACTCCGTCTGTTGGCTTTTTTTGTTATTCTCTCCACCCCCTTTGCCCTGATACTCAAAGGCTTTTCTTTATTGAGCTCAGCATCTGCCTCCCTTCCATTCCTTTCCAGTCAAAGCATAAGGTGACTTCAACACGGGGTAATTAAACAGTGCTTGAACTCGGTTAACAGGTGGTGTCCCAGCTGCCCTCAAAGCACGCTCAAATACATTTAAGTGGCAAGAATTGACGCAGTAGTAATATCTAAATAGTAAAATGCTCTGTCTATATCAAAATAAATTGTGCTGGAGAGTCAGCAACAATTAGGATCATTCATTTTTTTATATCTTGAGAAAAGATGAATACATCTGAGACTCTGATCAACAACCCCAATGTCTGTCCGTTGACTTTGGATTATATTTTATTATAGAACACACCAATTTATCATTTCCCAAAATACATTAATAAGCCTGTTTGCACGCAATACTTTCTTAAATTTAGTCAAATATTGTATTATGTACTTAGTGTTTTGGTATCTTTAAAACTAAGTAGTTAATTGTTATTTAATCTAGGTTTTCTACATAATAATCTATTTAGGAACTACTACCCTACTTCTGTCTTTAATATTTATTTGTTTATTCATTGTTCCTACCATCTATGAGATGTAAAGTCATATGTGTTTCACAAGTATATTACAAAGGAATCGAATGAGCAAAGTCTGTAAAGATTTTATTACAGTCCCGAACACCTAGTTGGAAATCAGTAGGTTAGTTTATTTAAGAATATAAGTATTTTGCCAGGCAGTGGTGGCACATGCCTTTATTCCCAGCACTTGGGAGGCAGAGACAGGCAGATTTCTGAGTTTGAGGCCAGCCTGGTCCACAGAGAGAGTTCCAGGACAGCCAGGGCTATACAGAGAAACCCTGTCTCGAAAAACAAAAACAAAAAGAACAAACAAACAAAAACAAAACAAAGAATATAAGTATTTCAAATTAAAAGTTTCTTTTAAAATCATTTTAGGGCTGGAGTGTAGAGTGTTCTTCCTAACACTCACATGGGGAAGCTCACAGCAGCCTGTACCTCAGCCCCAAGTCTGATTCCTTTTGGGCACCATGGTTTCTGAACACACATCAACACACTGAGACACAAGCATAAACACACTAAAAAAACTTCAGAGTCTTTAATAACTAAAATATATATTTTAAATATCAGCTTCTTTTTTACTTAAAAAATTATTCCTGTCTTTTTTATTAGAAATAGATAATTTTATATACAATATAGTCTGATTACAGTTTTGCATCATCTGTGTCTCCCTAGATGTTTATACCTCTCTACCTCCCCACTTCCCAACCCATCCAAATCTACACCCTCTCTTTCTTTCTCTCACTAGTGAACAGAAACCGACATCTTAAAAATTATGTTAATCTCTTTTAATGAGAAAATGCACACTCTGCTTCTATGTTAACATGACAATTTGAAGCCTATAGAGGAGATATTTTAAAATTCAACAGAATATAGGGTTTGAAATTTTCATATTCTCTTAGCCATATTTTCTGCGTGCTCAGCATGGCTTCTTAGATCGTTTAGCATGGGATAGCCAGCTTCAACACTCAGCAAGACCCCGCACCATCCTTTTGGCTTAGGGAACTGAGTTCGCCTAATTGCCTGGTTGGTTTTTGCTCAGAGGTAGAGTTTACCGGAATTTCTTTCCTAAAGCAGGGATGGGAAATGGGGAGTGAGTAGGCGGCACTGCCCTCACTCAACAGATTTCTTCACAGGTAAAAGAGAACATTTCCCTGAGTCAGAGAGACTTCAGCCCCTGCTCCCTTCTCCTATGTCTTTTAGGCTGGTGCCTGGATATGAGGTGGGCCAAATCTGAAGCAACTGAGAGAACCTCTCTTCACCTGACCTGCCTCAAGAGTTGGGTGAGCCATGACAGCCATCCCTCTGAGACTATTAAGGCCATTTCAAGGCTGCATTCACCTAACTGCTAAGGGAACAAATTTTCTCCACAGTCTCTTCATTGTCTGTCTTTTCTAACCACAGTCACGGCTTTGCCCTCTTCATTCTAATTGTGCTTTTGAAAATTGGGGTCATTTTATGCCTCCAGCTTCTCCAAAGGTCACAGGGATTAGCTGTGTCGGATAGAGTACCAAGAGAGAGAACGAGGCTTCCTCCCCATTCATTCGGCTGCATTGATTTCCCCTCAGTGTGAGTCCACAGTGGCAGTGGGGGTTAGTCTCTTTTCTAAAGGCTCATTTGTTATTTTCTTTGCACCCCTTGCACGCTTCTCAGGAGGAAGATTTGTGCAGTGATGGTTATGGTTTTAAAGAAGCAGACTCACAGATGATCTGACCAATTTGCACTTGAGTCTGTTGCTGGTGTTTTAGTCTAGGTTGCTCACAACCATTGGATGTTTCTACTTCGTGACATCAAACTGAAATTTAAACAATGTCTTTTAACTTGCTAATCTATAAAATGTTACGCAAATATGGTATATATACATAGTTATACAGAGATTAATCGATCATAGGCTGTCTATAACAAGTTTTTTCCCTCTCCTTTATTTGTTTGTTTGTTTATTTATTTATTTTGTTTTACCACTCTTTTTTTTATTGGATGTTTTATTTACATTTCCTATGTTGTCCCCTTACCCCATCCCCCACCCACCCAGGAACCCCGAAACCCCTCACCCCTCCTCCTTCTTCTCTGTGGATGTAACCTCTATCTACCCCCCCACTCCCACCCCCCCACCCTCAAAATTCCCACCCCTTGGGGCATCCAACCTTCATGCGGTCAAGGTTCTTTTCTTCCACCTATGCCCAGCAGGGCTCTCCACTCTTACATATTCAACTGAAGCCCTGGATCCCTCCCTAAGTGCTCCCAGGCTGGTGGTTTAGACCCTGGGAGCTGTGGTTGGTTGGTATTGTTGCTCTCCTCATGGTGCCGCAAATCCTTTCAGCTCTCCTTCAGTCTTCACTCTAACTCCTCTATTGAGAACCCCATGATCAGTTCAATGGCTAGTTGTGAGCATCTGCCTCTGAGTATGTCAGACTCTTGAAGACCTCTGAGGAGATATCCATATCAGGCTCTTATCAGCATGCACTTCCTGACTTCCACATCAGCCTCTACCTTTGGTGACTGCACATGGGATAGATTGTTTTACCACTCTTGATTTGTCTTTAATTTGTATTTTAGAGGAAAATGTCATCATCATGGGGAATTAACAGGACAGGGATCTTTTACAGTAAGGTATATCTCACTTTGGGATATTTTTCTGAAGAGTCATTATTATTATAATTCAATGGAAATGTGTCGAGCCAAAGACTATTATCAAAGATATTTTTATGTAATTTGGGGTACATGCATGCACTAACAACAAGGGTTTTGAAAGGTGACTCCCTCAAATCAAACACCTCAAAATCCTCAGGCTATCTATATTATTATTTACACTAGCGTGTAGTGGGAATAACGTAATGTAGACAAATCTTTTCTGGGCAGCATTCACTGCTCCTGTCTAGTGTACCAGTCAGTTCATTTTACTGGTGGCAAATAGGAGTCAGTTCTCAGAATATTTTCTTTCTAGGCGTCAACTGAGAAAGGGATCTGTAGTTGGGTTGATTGTCCATGTAGCTCAGGAAAAAAAAAAGTATGACAGATTCTGGCCCCATGAACAAAAATGTATTTATTTTCTTATTTTTTCTTTTCTTTAAGTAGTTTTTTTGAGATATAGTCTCATACTGTAGCTTAGGATTCCCTTAACTCAGTGCTCAGGCTGTGCTTGAGTTTTCATTAATCTTCTAGCTACAGACTCCCAAGTGCTGGGATTTTTTGGTGTAAGTTACCATTCCGAACACAGGAATGCATTTCAAGCTCTAAATCACACACACAGATATGAAAACACTGCTTGCAATCTTTCTTTCTTTTCTCCTTCATAGTATATACTTATTAGGGCATTAGGAAATGTGTTCTTTTGTAAAGTTGGGGCTCTGCAAAAGCCTTTTCCTTAAACCTTGTTTAAGGTTTTACCCAAAATATGTTCAGAATGCTGAAAGTGTAAATAAACAGTAAATTTTATTTGCAAATATTCAGCAGCAGAGTGAATGCTGTTAGCACATGCACGAGAAATGTATAAGAAGCTTAATATAGTAACTTATACTGCTTCCATTGGGTTTTTGTGACCTGTTAACATGTAGAATATTGAGAAGAACTGTTTATAGATGGAATATGGATGCTGATATATATATATATATATATATATATATATATATATATATATCCAGAATTATATTAACTGTGACTATTTTAGGAAAATATAGAATCCATAAATACTTACTATTAACTCTTGTAGATGGAGTAATATAACTGAATAAAATCTGTAATATGCAACATATGTCTTAGAAAAATATCTCTTTACTTCCACAAAAACAACAAAAAATTAGAATTATAATACTGCCATCAGAAATCTCCTAAGACTGACCGGTTTCATTTGGGAATTGATGGTCAGAATTCCATTAGTAGTAAACTACTAATTCCATTAGTAGTACGTAGTAATGTAAATAGGTTAAGCAGCTAAAAATGCATATCTTTGTTCTTATGTATTTTTTTTCTGGGACAGGA
This sequence comes from Grammomys surdaster, assembly GCF_004785775.1. Classification (NCBI taxonomy): domain Eukaryota; kingdom Metazoa; phylum Chordata; class Mammalia; order Rodentia; family Muridae; genus Grammomys; species Grammomys surdaster. The sequence continues at coordinate 2,311,203 of NW_021620923.1, forward strand.
AAAAGCTTTGTATTAATGCTAAAACATTCCGATGGACTGTATATTTGAACATGTAAATATCATCCTTAAAAGTACCTGACAGCCTGGCAACTAAAATTGCCAAAAAGTATAAACCTTTCATTGACTAGCTATAAACTGTAAGTTTATCTTTGATTCTATGGCTGTTAGTTTAAAGTTAACGCATGAATGGACATAATCCTGGCAATGACAAGTAGCTATAAAATATAATTGCGTAGGGGAAAACACAAAGAGTAGAAAATGTGCCAAGGTGATTACCATGTAGGCACTTTACTGATCATTATAAATGTAAAACAAGATAACATATTGTATTTAAAAAAAGAAAGTATGTCACTGTCAACTTTCTTATCAATCACATATGAATTTATAATGCCATTAAGAATTCTGCTCTTTATACCACATAAATATATTGTCCTCAGAAGGGTTTTAGATCATAACATGATACCTTCTGATGTTACTGCAAGCCATTAAAGCTTGCTTGCATCTCTACAGGGTGTGGAAAATTGCAAGCTCACACTTGTTCAGTAAATATATATATTTGATATGCTCGTAGCCTCACTAAGGAATCCAAGAAAGCCTATTGTTCTTTCTGACTAATTTCTTTGAGTGGTAACACCTTGACAAAATTACAAGCATTTTAATAGATACAATATCACTGTTGTTACAAGATTGGCAAAGAACCTTCATCTGCTAGTTCGATGTTTATAGACACACTCAATTTCTTCCTACCCATCCATTTCTTGTGTTCCACAAATTCCTTGTATTCCCTGTATATTATTGTGTTACTCTGAGATGTTTCCCTCAGCGACATGCTACTTTGAAACTTTTTGAGAGTTCTGACTTTACTCAATGAAACTCCACAAAGACTCTTTTGGGTTTCTGCATGTTTCAAGAATTCAGGCTTGTTTCTATTGCTGTCTAGGTTTCTGAGGTTTGGATTTACTGCAGCTTTTTGATTGGTTGAGGTGTATCTGGGTTGTTTCCAGTTTTACCTATTATGATTAAAGATTCTATAAATGTCTGTGTGCAGGGTTTATTCTATCTGGGATAAATGTCCCAAAGTGAAGTTTCTAGGGCATTCGGTAGTTGATTAATTTTATTTGGGCAGTTGATTAATTTTTTTTTTGAAAAAGTGCCAATTTTTGACTTTTTCTTAATAGGCCAATCAGATTTTGAAAGGCATTCAAATATTGATTAGAAAAGCTACCTCTGGCATGGTAAAAGTAAATGGTAAAATTACTATTCTAATAACTTGTTTTTTGCCACATTCTCCTTCTTTTGCTCCTAATCACATATCTTCCTCTCCTTCTTCTCCCTCATCTGCTTGCCTTCCTCTCTGCCTCTCCCCTCTCCACTTCACTCCTATCTTTACATGTGTATACAGAATAGAAAGCTGACTTTAATAGCCTAATCCAAAATAATCAAGGCAAGTAATATCACTACAATTAACTCCTCTACAGACACAGAAATTATTCTGTAGGCTTCTATGTGTAGAATAACATCATTCTAGTCTTCTCATAACAAAAGAGGGGAAAGCTATGGACTGTAAATTAAATGCAAAGACAAGCTTCAAATAAGCTTTCATACCTTCTCTACTTGGATAGGAAGCCACTAAAAGCCAAGATTAAAAGCCAATTTAAAAAAACCAACCAACCAACCAACCAGCAACAATAATAACAACAACAAAAATATGAGACAGGGATCTGTTCTGTTCTTATTTTGAACTATAATTTATCTTCTTAGATAAAAAAGAAATCCATGGTAGAGTTATACCATAGCCATGGTGTGTTTCAATCTTTACTGGTGCTTAAGAAGACTGAAGAAAAATACACGAAATAGGATTATTTTTCTCTGGAAACAATTACTTTGTTTTTGTAGATGATCAACATTTTCAAGTACTTAAAAATTAGAGTTGTTTCAGTTTTATGGAAATTCAAGTTGGTTTGGTTTTTCTTCATGAACATGTATTACCAGATTTCAGTAATGAAAAAAAAGTTATTAAAATATCTTGATAAGTTTATTTTGGCAAGGAGAGTAGCATGATTTTCACTATAAGAGCAAATAAAAAAAGCAACAGACAGGTAGTTTTAGAACACAGGTAAAAATCGCCTAATGTCTCAAATTCTGTTTTAGGCATTCATTGGGAATTAGAAATACTTTTGATTACAGAAATACACATCACAAATAACCTTCCAACTAAAACCTAGTTATAGTACTTTTCTCAACATACAACTATAAGAATAATAGAATTACTATCATATAAAAGGCTGTCTTTGAAGAAATATGTTTGACATACTTAAAAGAATTTTTACAAGATTTTATAACAGATTTACACAAGCAAATAAATGGAATAAAAGACTATAACCATAAAAGATAATGTAAGAAATAAATGCCCAAAGACTAAATCAAGTTCTATGAATGAGACTGAATGTATATTGATGAGGGTAAGGAAGTGGATTGTTCTGTATTTCAGCCACCTTTTATTTGATAAATTCTGACAGCTCAGGAGAGAAAGTTCAGGTTTCACTATTATTATTTCCCTTGAAGGAAGATAAAATGAAAAGCAGTAGAATGAGATAAAAATGGTCAACTTCATAGTGTTCTTTGAGTGAAATAGATGATGACATATATGGGTGTTATAGACTATAAGATTAGAGATCATTAAATTGATAATAAATAAAAGTCAGTGTGTGTTCAATCCATAATACTGTTAAAATAATCGAAATGATGAATTGATGTTAAAAACAAATACAGAAGAAAATTCCTACTTAACAGAATTCCATAAAGAGTTTTCACATACGACTTATATTTATGGAACAATACCTATCTATCAATCTATCTATCATCTATTTATTCTTTTATTATTCTCTCATGCATTACATCCAGATCTCAGTTTCTCATTCCTTCTCATTCATTCCCTCCCACCTCCCCTCTCTCCCATATCCACTTCTCCTTCAAATAAAATTGCAAGTCTCCTAATATATCCACTGAACAAGGCCTAAAAAATGCAATAAGATTAGGATCAGACACTCACATTAACGCCTTGTAAGGCAACCCAGTGGTAGGAAAATGGTCCCAATTGCAGGAACAAGCGTGACAGACACCCCTACTTCCACTGCTGGGGGTTGCAAAGAAAACATCAAGCTATAAAGCCATAAATTTTGCAGAGGACCTAGCTCAAGAATTTGGAAAAACATTTATTTTAAAACCAACAGAAGTCTTTATTTAAAAGGATCCTTAAGTGTTTTAATGCAATGCCATCAGCAGAGTTTGAAATTATCCCTCAAACTCTCCTGTGGCTCACACAGCATCAATCACTTTTCTGGATTGCCCTGTGCAGAGATGTGCAGGTCTGAGGGTTTGTACCAAGGAAACAAAGAGGGAGATGAAGAAATCATGGGAAATTTGAAAGAAAGTATGGAACAATGAGCTATATTGAATTCTTGTCATTTTTTGTAAACACAATTACTGCAAAATGTTTATTGTTATTTTTGTAGAGCTGAGTATAGAACATCAGATATCAAAACAAGACATATATATATATGTATATATATATATATATATATGAATTAATATATGTATTTGCTTATCACCCCAACTCTAGACTGACCTGGAGTGTACAGAAATAATATCTCTCTTTCAATATTAATTTTAACTCATGATTTTCATGCTGATCTTCTTTGTTGGAAGAACTAAGTAAACATTACTTCATAAACAATTGAGACAAACAAAATAAAGAGTAATGAGATGAGTAAATGTCATTGGGGGAGAAATGAAAATGACAGTCTTATACATTTGAAAAAACGGAGACAGATTTCTAATTTCTAGTGGGTTCTGATTGCCTAAGGCTGAAAATCTGAAGTGTCTTTTTTTTTTTCTGAATTCTAGCAGAATATAGAACTGAGCATAAAGAAGTGGTGAAAACATATATGTCAAAATGAACAAACAACAACAAAAATGGGCAGTGTAGCAGTTATTTCTACAACCGGGAAAAGCATAGGAATTGGTTTTCTTTATAAAAGTAAATCAGTGTTCATATATCTATGAGACAGCACAGAGTATTTTCGATCAAAACTGGATAGACGCACAATAAAATGTATACATCTAACTTTCAAATTTCAAGGAAAGACAGTGCTGAAAAATTGAGCTTATATTCTAATTTATCCATTATTTTGCCACCTCTACCATCTGTCATGTAGTCTCTCAAAATGCATGCAGTAGACAGATAAAAGATGGTTCTACAATGATGTAAAAGGCTGATTTTTGATTTCACTCTGTATTAGACATCCAGTAATGTTTGCTTTAGAAATCACAAACTTCAGAAAGTATTTCTGTGTAGTAAAATCCAAGATGGGCAGTCTGTGAAACAGGCTGTTTTTGTTGTTTTTTTTTGTTTATTTGTTTTTCTGTTGTTGCTGTTTTGGTTTGGTTTGCTTGTTTTATTTTTGTTTTGTTTTTCCTGAGGCAGATATATAAAATGATTGTGTAGGATGGGATGGGATAGGTGGATCTCTGCAGTCAATGAATTCTTTTTCGCGAGATTAAAGTGGATGAAGGTAAGATCCCCAATATTCAGGGAACTAGCTCCCTGGGCAACTATATTCCTTACACAGCTGTTGTTTCAGACTCCAATTAGTTGCTTAGAATATAAGCTAAATAATCCCATCCTTCAAATGACTTTAGGAAATTGGGTGTTAGGGAGAGCTGCAGCACCATTCAATCAAGTGGTCCTTGAATAAGAAAGTGCCTTCCTTTGAATGGGAAAAGTTTGATCCCATTGAAGGTAATCTGTCATTTATCACACTGGGTGGATGAGATGGTTAATGGCTGTATTGATTTTTTTTTGGTCCTCTTTTATGTACAGCCTTTGAGCAACGTGAGGTTAAATATGGGATCTATTTTACATTTGTTATTGATGCACCTCAATTATTTTTATTCATCCCTGTAGTTATTTAAAAGGAAAATTTCAATGTCTGTAGGCAAAACTACATTGTAATTCTTGGATTCCCCTCTTCTTTTGGTTCTTCACCCTCCTCTCTCCTCCTCCTCCTCTTCATCTTCTTCCTCTGCCTCTTCCTTTGAAATTGTATGCATTTTCAATACTTACAGTTAGCTCTTGGCCCCCTTTTACTTTTACTAGGAAAAAATGTGAGAAAAAAGCCTAACTTTTACAAAAAAATCTATTCAACTTATTTCAGAAATAGCTTCACATTCCCCTCTTTCCATGTCCTCCTGTGCCTTACCTAACTGTTTGCTTTGTGTAGGTCTCTATAGTTTTAAATTTCTTCTTATTTGAGGTTTATATAGTTCAATTCTGGAAGGCAATCTGTTTCCCCCAGGGAAAAAAAAGAAAGAAACACACAAGAGTAGGCGGCAAATGTTGCCTCCTGTCAGAATAACGAGGGGGGCTTAGTATAAAGGAGAGGAAGGCTGTAATCGTGCATACAGAATGAATACCGCAATGCATAACTGTTTAAAAATGAAAAGAAGCAATACTAGTGATAAGATATACGACTCTGCGCTAGTTGGCTTTTGTCAGCTTGACACAAACCTCTACACATCTGGAAAGAGGGAATCTTATTGAGAAGTTGCTTCCAAAATATTGTCTCATGGACAAGTCTGTGGGAGGTATTTTCTTGATTAATGATAGAAGTTGGAGGGCCCAACCCGGGAGGGCCCAACCCACTGTGGGTGGTGCCTCTCTTGGGCAGGTTATTTTTAGCCTTGGGAAGCAAGCTAGTAAGCTTCTTATGGCTTGCTCAGCCTGATTTGTTAGGCATACAATTTTGTGGCCTCTGCTTCAGGCTGTTGCTTTGTTGCATTACTTCCCGGCCTTGCATTGAGTTGCCGCCATGGATTCTCTCAGTGACGGAGTATAACTTGAGAGCTGTAATCTGAAATAAACCTTTTCCTCCCCAAATTGCTCTGGGACATGCTGTTTTACCATAGCAACAGAAACCCCAACCATGACATCCTGAGATGCAGGGACAGGGGTCTACAAGAGTACTTCATGGACCCAGGAAACAGAACAACACAGGTATGTAACAGAAGAGAAATATACAAAGCTTTTTCCCCCAAGTTTTGAGTTCACTTGAAGGAATATATGTATTGTCTGTTTGTGAGTATTCATGTATATATCTACTGGGTTAGCAAACATAAAGTAAATTATTAAACCCTAGAGCTATCTGAAATCATCATTACAAAAATATGACACCAAATAACTCCACAAAAATCAGTTCTTAACATTAACACTCATTCCTAAGAAGCCTTCTCTGAAATGCTGAATTGTTAATACATGTTGGCTAATAAGAATGACGGATTGTAGTGATGGCTAATGTTGATATCATTAATAATTAAGTTATAGATGGGATATGAATATAACCTTACAACGAAGGTGCTCAGAAATCTTAAAACAAAATTGGAGTCTTAGCTCCAAAAGAATTATTATTTTCTAGCAATTGGAACCATGCAATTGTAAATCCTGTTTTTCCCCAACAATCTGTTCTTAACTCCATAATCACATTGGTAGTTTGATACTGCTGGTGGTGGGAGGAGTAAGATCATGGAAGCACTGTAGCTCTGAATTGTTGGTTCGGAAAGCCATTGTTCAATCACCAGTTTCCTTCAGAGAGTGATTATTTTTTGTGAAAAGATTTATTAAAAATTAAAGGATTTTTAACAAACTCTATTCTTTAAAAGGATATTCAGTGAGAATATAACCAAAATACTTATTAGTTTCTCTAGTATATATGAGTTTTCTATTGTGAAAAGCCCCTCAACATATGTTTTATTATTTAATATTTGCTATGTAACCTACTTTCATTGTTTTGTCATTTAATAGTACATTTAAAATAATTGTATTTTCTTTATTTTTTTATAATATCAAATAACTTTTAAAACTTTATGTACTCTGCTTAGCAGTCCTTAAATCAACAAATATTATAAATAATTATGATATGCATTGTGATATATATATATATCTATGTATCTCTCTCTATATATATATATATACATATATATATACATATATATGTATATATATATATATGATTGGCTAAAATAAACTACATTTAGTTCTTATGCATATTTAGTTCATGGGAGAATACATATAATTTTTCTTTTTTAGTTGGGCCAAGAATTGAACTTCAGGCTTCACACATCTAAGTGAATAACCTAACTATGATCAACATTCCTCGATCATATGCTTCTCCTTTTGTAGTTCATCAGTTTTGACATTTCATCATCCATATTTACTTTTTCAAAATCTAGTTTTATGCACATTGGTGTCCTGCCTGCTTGTATGGTTCTGTGAGGGTGTCAGATCCGCTGGAACTGGAGCTACAGACAGATGTGGGCTTGCCATGTGGGTGCTGGGAATTGAACTTGGGTCCTTTGGAAGCGCAGCCAATGGTCTTAACTGCTAAGTCATCTTTCCAGCTCCATTTTCCATCTTCCCAATGGATCCCTTTCAACACTGATTTTAAGTAAAGGGTGCTGGGAACTTATTGTTTCAGCTGATTTGTCTGTGGAAACCTTCATTACTCCTTCAAATTTCATGTAATGAATGCTGAGAAAATAGCTCGGTCATACAAGCATGAGGACCATGTAAAAATACCAGAGTATGAGTGTTTATAATCCCAGGGCTTGGACAGACAGATTCCCAGGGCTCACTGGCCACCCTAATGGACAAACTCCGTGTTGTAGTGAGAAATATTGTCTATCTACTAAATAAAGCTAGACAAGACAAACCAAGGAATAAAAAGCAAAACAAAACAACCAAGAATCTTGGCTCATGACGAATGACATCCAGGTTCGGTTTCCTTCCTCCATGTGCACATTCGCACACCCGGAGACTCACATGCTTCCGCGTGTAAGTGTGGACACACCAAGAGGATGAGTAACCTTCTCAACTGTAGTTCATATTTTCTTGTTCAAGGACTGCCTTAAACAGAAAGTTTTGGTCTAGAAATATATGACCTCTTGTATCTGTATGTGTTGCTCTCAAATTCTTGTGACAGTGGCTTGCTTGCTTTCTTCTGTGGTAGAGCCAAGAAAAGTAAATTTTCCTGTTTGTCCCAGGTTGCACTTACTGCTAAAGAATGGTGGCAGTACTAGAGTTGATGGTTCCTGACTTCCCAGGATGGCAGTCACTGGAGCAGGATTGACTCTGACAATTTCATACATGAACAGAGTGATGTATACTAGGTTAAAGCTTTTTTTTCATGAAATATTTCTCCATGTCTTGCCATGCTATTTAGTAACAGTGTGTCACAACAGAAACATAGCCCTTTCCAAAATTTTGCCTCACATTTCGCCAATACTCACACTGTTTTTCAGCTGAGTTGAAACCCTGGATTGTGATTTAAGCTACAAGATGGTGTGTAACTGAAAGTAGATTCCATCACCAGCAACCACTTTATCCATGAGAAACAAGTCCTGTCTGTTGAAATATTTTCATGAGATTTAAGCAGGACAAACACATCTTCAGGCTCTGTATCTAATTCTAGTGGTCCCCCCCCCCCGTCTACACATCTTTAATTACCTCATCAAAGCATCAGACTACTCTAAGGTGTCTGTAAGAATTATAATCAGCTTCTTCAAAACCCTAGTTAATATTGATAATTTGATCCAACTCATAAACCACTCATATTCCCAGTAACATCTTCTGAAGTGAATTCTCTCTAAAACAGCATCAGTTTACTCTCTCAGATCTACCAGATGAAACATATCTATAGAAGCTATGGCCTTATAAAGGCATTTCTTAAACAATACAGCTGATGGTTGAAATAGCATTGTCACACAGGAACTTTAGAATAGATCCTTGTTAGGTGGCATTAGAACACCATTGATTTAATTGCACATTTAAACAAGAATGCTCAGGCAATCAAATACAAACTAAATTAGCAGTAACTATTTTCTTATTTGTGGGAGAGGTGGAAGGGTAAAATGTATACACAAGGAAAGTTTTTTTTTTCTCGGTACTAAGTCTCAGTAATAAACTTAAAATGCTCATTAAGCCATGGAATTAGGTTTGAGAAACCAGTGGCATTCTAGACTTAGTAGAATTCTTATAAAATCACTAGAATTGGTGACAAATGCTGATTAACTCCAGTTTGAAGACACCAGCTATATTATCTTCAAACAAGTATGTCAACTTTATTCTTTAGAGCTTTCCAATCTTACTCTGACTTCTCTTCATTAGATATGAAGTCCTAGGTGGATTGTTGTCTAATCGATGCTGTTTCATGGGACTTGGTCAGGCTGTGGCTCATGAAACACTTTTCATCAGGAAGTTGGATCTTCTGCAGAACTTGTAGTATCTATATGTCATAGTCTGCCTTGAATCCTTTCCTCAGCCCTGTACTCTGTACTTTTCCTTGAGATTTTATTTAACTCTTCCAGCTGTGAAGAGGTGATGAGAGCTAGGGCCTTTCCTCTAAACTTGGATTCAACTCAAAACATTGTGGTTGCTTTGATTTTCTTTCCAGATCACTAAAGCATTCTTCATGTTAGCAATAACTTGACTTCACTTTCATTACCATTCATGTGTCTAGTGGAGCACTGCTTCAATTTTCTCCAAGAACCCTTGCTTTACATTGAAATCTTAACTCTTTGCTTAAAAAGACTAACTTTTGGCCCACCTTGGCTTTCAATATAATTGCCTCTTAACACTTGGTTATTTCTAACTTTTCTTTGAAAGGAAATGGCACAAAACTTTCCCTTTCACCTGAAAACTCTGTGGCCAGCATAAAATTACTAATTTGTTTAATTTAAATGTTGCTGTTGTCCAGGGAATATGGAAGCCAAGTCGAGGGAGAGTGGCAGGAAACAGAGCTAAGAGACAGACACACATTAGTATATTAAGCTGTTTGCATTGGTTGGCATATACTGTGGTGTTCCAAAACAATTATAACTATTAACATCAGTCACTGATTACAAATGATGGTAAAAGATGCAGTGATAAAACAGTTTGATATATTATGATATTTACCAAACTGAGACTCACTGTGAACATACAGTGTTGAAAAATTATGCAATAGACTTACTCAATGCACAATTGCCACACAATTTCAACAAAATACATTATTTGTCGAGTTCAATAAACTGAATCACAGTAAAAAGAACCATGGCTATAACAAATACCAATAACAGAATGTCAAATACAAGTGTTTGGTTAGTATAACTCGTGTAGGAGTACTCTGATGTTTAATGCATAATAAATAGATGTTTAACACATAATAAATAATGATTTTAAGTTATAATACACAGTATTTTTCCTTATATGTATGAGACTTAGAACATGTTGATGATCCAAAAATATGGACACTTAAGACATGCTTAAACAGTGAGAAGAACATAAAAGTTTTTACACAATAAGATGTAAACTACAAACTTGCATTGGATTTGAAAGAGTGACTGTTACACATAAATATTGACCACATACCTAGGGATATCCAATTGGTTTCTTCACCATCTCCTATGACTAGAAACAGAAACCCTGCATTCATACCCTCAATACTTAGACATGTATAATTATACTGAAGAATACAATCTGCCTCATTTTGGAAACCAGACTCTTATGAGTTATTCATTTGCTCAACCCTTGAATTTTGCATCTCAGGAAGTATTTAATCACCTTGTATTGCTGAAGGATGCAACAACACACTTTCCAATGCCTCTTTGAGTTGTTGTTTCTCACCCTCAATCTTCCTCTTCCTCTTTCAACTGGATCATTGCAATGGTCTTCTAACCATAATCTATATTATTTGTCCATCATTATAATCCAGTATCCAGAAAGCAAGAAGTATGTCTGTTTAAAAATAAAATACTTAGTTCTAAAGGGGCATGGGGAAAAGTTTCTGAATAGAACACGAATGGCTTATGCTCTAAGATCAGATCAAAAATCGACAAATAGGACTTCATAAAATTACAAAGCTTCTGTAAAGCAAAGGACACTGTCAATAGGAGAAAACGACACCCAACAGATTGGAAAAAGATCTTTACCAATCCTGCATCTGATAGAGGGCTAATATCCAATATATACAAAGAACTCATGAAGTTAGACTCCAGAGAATCAAATAATACTATTAAAAATGGGGAACAGAGCTAAACAGAATTCTCAACTGAGGAAACTCAAATGGCTGAGAAGTACCTAAAGAAATGTTCAACATCCTTAGTCATCAGAGAAATGCAAATCAAAAATGACCCTGAGATTCCACCTCACACCAGTCAGAATGGCTAAGCTCAAAAACTCAGGTGACAGCAGATGATAGCAAGGGTGAGAAGAAAGAGGAACACTCCTCTATTGCCGGTGGGAATTTCAAGCTGGCACAACCACTCTGAAAATCAGTCTGGCGGTTCTTCAGAAAATTGGACATAATATTACCTGAGGACCCAGCTATACCACTCCTGGGCATACACCCAGAAGATGTTCCAACATGTAATAAGGACACATGATTCACTATGTTCATAGCAGCCATATTTATACTAGCCAGAAGCTGGAAACAACCCAGATGTCCCTCCATAGAGGAATGAATACAGAAAATGTGGTACATTTACACAATGGAGTATTACTCAGCTATTACAAACAATGACTTCATGAAATTTGCCTGCAAATGGATGGAACTTGAAAGTATCATCCTGAGTGAGGTAACCCAGTTACAAAAGAACACACATGGTTTGCACTTACTGATAAGTAGATATTAGCCCAAACGCTTGGAATATCCAAGATACGATTCACAGACCATATGAAGCTCAAGGAAGAAAGACCAAAGTGTGGATGTTTCAGTGCTTGTTTGAAGAGGGAACAAAATACTCACAGGTGGAAATGTGGAGATGAAGTGTGGAGGAGCAGAGACTGAAGAAAAGGCCATCCAGTGTCTGCCCCACCTGGGGATCCATCCCATATACAGTTGCCAAACCTGGATCCTATTGCAGATGTGGGGAAGTGCTTGCAGAAGGGAGACAGATATGATTGTCTCCTGAGAGGCTCTGCCAGAGCCTGACAAATACGGTGGCAGATGCTTGCAGCCAACCATTGGACTGAATACAGGTTTCCAAATAGAGGAATTGGAGAAGGGACTGAAGGAGCTGAGGAGGTTTCCAGCCCCATGTGGGGAGCAACAGTGTCAACTGGCCAGACCCCCTGGAGCTTCTGGGGACTGGAACACCAACCAAAGAGTACACATGGAGGAACTCATGGCTCTGGCCTTGTATGTGGCAGAGGATGACCTTGTTGGACATCAGTGGGAGGAGCGGCCCTTGGTTCCGTGGGGGTTCGATACCCCAGTGTAGGAGACTGTCAGGGTGGAAAGGCAGGAGTGGGTGGGTGGGTGGATGAGCAACCTCATAAAGGCAAGGGGAAGGGAGATGGGGTAGGGGGTTTCTGAAGGGGAGATCTAGAGAGGGATAACATTTGAAATGCAAATAACGAAAATATCCAATAAAAGAAAAAAACCAATCACTTAGTACTATTTACATTTTAAATGATTTTCCTGTATGTTGAGAAGAAAATGAAACTCCTCTAGTCTCCAGTGTTCACATGTGTGTGCATCCATTTCTCTAAAGGGGTCTTTATTCACCAGTCTTTACCTTATTCATTGGAGTAGAGTTTTGCAGTTGAACTTATTCCTTGCTCATATGGATAGTTTAGGTAATCAGCTTGCTCATGCAATCTTATTTGTACCCTCAAATTACTGAAATTATAACACAGAGACCCTCTTCAGGTCAATTGACAGTGAATAAAAGACTGCAGGTTGCTTCTTCCTAAATGGATCATCTGTATCACACTTCCCTGCCTAAAGGCTCAGTGGTTATTCTAGAAAAGCAGACAGAAAGATTTTAAGAGCCTGATGTGGATGAATGACTCTAAGAAAACTGTTTTCTGAGCACAATGGGGCAATTGTCCATTGCATTCAGCAATTGAAACAGTGCAAAGAAGACCCAAGTATGTTCAAGCCAGACAGAATCCTCACACAGAGATGGGAGTTGGGAAGACAGTCTCATCCCTAAAGCAATTAGCAATGTATATTTCCATTTCTCTTACCATGATTTTCTTCTGTGTTCAAAGCAAAAATGAACCATGCATAAAAAGATTTTTCCCTATAAATTCTCAAATTTAGAATTTTTTTTTAATCCTTTGCTCTGAAATGTAGTTTAGTGTCGTGGAGGAGAGAATTCAGGACAGCCCACTTCCTACACATACTAATTCTACCATTTGCTATCTTAATCTTAATCCACCTCTCTGATCCTCACTGTCCTCATGTAGAAACTGATGACAATCGAATCACACGAGGCCTAGAACTTGCATTTGAAAAACAAAGACCATAATGTTCTATATAGGCTTGATTTTTCCTTAGTTTATTGCTAATGTCCCTTACCGTTTTACAATAAGATCTTGATATTTAATGATATCTATAGGTCCCTATCAAGAAATAATTTATTTTAGATTTGGTTATCAGGAAAGGTTAAAGAAAATGAAAAAGAAAAGAATAGGGAAAAGAGTGGATCCTAAAGATGAAATAGCAATGACTGTCCAAGGAACTTCTCTGGAATCCAGAGGTCAAGTGACCGAAGCAAGCTGTAAGGGTCAGATGAGCTTTGCTATCCACTTAGTTTCCAAATTAATACTTATGGGCTTCTAGATAAGAACCACATTTAATAAATATAAAGGAGTAAAAAAGTCCTACTTTTTCTTTCATAAGAAATGTTATAACACTTCTTTCCATGAATGAAAGATCTTAATATGTTAAAGTAGCCTCCAGCATGCTAGAATTCTGAGTCAGACAGAGCGTACAACATTGAGCCTCCAGGAAATCTCAGAGCAGCCAGTCCCTACTCTGAACTTGGCCACAGACATCACAGACTGGGAACTGCTGGAGTTGGTATAGCTGTCTTCCTTGGATATGTTGTTTCAGTGTCAGCACAAAACTGACATTGTTTATCTACAAATTTCAAAGACAAAGAGATAGTTTTAAATTGAGCAAATTCCTAATTATTTTTCAAATACTAAATAGAATGAGAAGGAGCCTTTCAATTCTTTGTAGTTACTCTAAATAAAGAAATAGATGATAGATAGATAGCTAGGTAGATAGATAAAAATTTGTAAAGGAAGGAGAACTTGAAAAAGGCAATGTGAGGTATAGATGTATAGAGGAAAACAATGAATTATAATACTGTACTTTTCTCACTAAAATAATTCTGTTGTTTTAAGAATATGCTTTGTAGCATTAATATGTGGAAATGATGTATATTAGACCAACCTGGATGATTGCTCTTGTAGAAAGTTGCTTAATCTGAAATTTCAGTTGTTGAAATTATTTTCATCATGCTGTTTGGTTTAGCCTACTGTGCCATGCATCTAAACAGATTTATTTTCATTAGTTGTTTTGATGCTTTCTAATTGTGACAAAACACTGAAATTTTAATATATTTTAGGCACTTGCTAAGTGATTGCATGAATATAATTCTTAAGAAAAACGTCAGCAATATTCAGAATCATAATGCTACATCGTCCTTGAAGAAAGTCCCATCATTGTGATACAAAGCAAGGCGGGTGCCAAGATGATGTAAGAGAGCATAGGTGAGATTTATTTCCATCAGAATTGGAGATAGGGTGCACAACAAAATAAAGAAGAAGTAAAGATGAAGGGAGGTCAAATTTGTGGACAGACTAGTGGGTCTCAGTGAAGCAGGGATTTCTGTATTTATCTGGCATATCGTTCATATTTTAAGATAAAAATGCCATCATTTTTAAAAGAATCAGGAAAGGAAAAAATCATTGTTTATATTTTAAACACAAGGAAAAGCATGTTCATATGTTGATAACATGAAACAATCATTCACTCATATATTTAATTATTTAACAAACATCTATTTTTTTCTTCCTACAGGCTACTTTATTAGAAGAAAATGTTGCAGAAAATGATAAAATAAATCTGTGCCGGGTGATACTTGTCCATAACATTAGCTGTCAGGAGACCGAGGGAGGAAGAATCATAAGCTCAAGGTTTGTCTGGGCTAAAGACTGAGTACACGGACAGTGTTAGTAAAACTGTCTCAATATGGTCTAAAGATTGTTTGGTATATAGATCAGTGTTACAGCCCATGTCTGATTGCACAAAGCATTCTATGTTCAGTTTCTAGTACAGATAGATGGGAGGGGTATTTCTAAATTCTGATGAATGAGGAGTCACCTGTTTGAATATTTTGGCAGAAGATCCAATGTGTACAAAGGTTCATAAGTGGGGAACAAACCTAGATGTTCGTATTCATGTCAGCAATGAAAAACAAAAGCTAAATTTTGAAAAGTGAAAAAAAAATTAAGTATGGCAAGGCTTAGAGAATATTGTACCAGATAGGTTTTGGAGGATGTTCAGTGGGACACAATCCAACTTAAGTTCTCAAAACACTAAACTGATTGTCATGTAGAGACAGATGTGTGTGGTGAAGGTGGGAGTAGGGTAACGAAGGATGTTCTTATAAATGACACTTCACAGTTTAGGAAAGCAAAGCTCAGGATAGTTAGAAATGAAGGCTTCTATTCAGTAGTACCGCAATATATTAAGAGTCTGATGCCCTGCCTTTTCACCTTTTTCAGGAAACAGAAAAGTCAATCTCCATACACAAAAGTCATCGACTCTACCAACAGCAACAAAAGCAAGCATTCTTACTTAATGCTTATTCTGAGTGTCTGAGTAAGTTGAATGATAACTTTAGCTATCCTCCAAGCTTTCTTAAAAATTAAAGGTAAAAGAATGTATCAGCTGCTATGGGGAGAGTTTAACTTGCCCAAGCCTGCACGGCTATTACTCAGCAAATCTATAATTTTAGCTCTTGTTTTTGGAATCCAGAGCTTATGTTTGTAGCCAAGATTAGAGAGGGAAGATTGCTAAGTGATAATGAACACACTGATCTAAAGGCTTAGTATAGACAAATGAGAAAAAGAACTATCCAATAAATAAATTTACTTTCTCTTAAAATATGCTCATCTGCCTAAGCAGGTTTCTGCTACATACCCAATAAAACTTCAATATGGAAAATTACACGTTTTATTTTTATGTGTAAATAATATACAACCAAAGTATGTTAAGCTAGGTTTCAGCCAATGTTTCATGATATTTTATCCTTAAAATACTCTATATTGTATGTGTGACAGTAGTGACTTTGTTGATTTTGCTTCATCAGAAGCAGTTGCAATGGTTATAAATATGTAATAGAACATCTGCTCTCTGACCAAGTTATCCCTACATGCCGCTACTCAGTGCCACCCACCTGTCATTTCTCATTTTATGTTCTTCACAGAATTGCTTAGTGTCTGACATTATTGTCATTTTAAGACCTTTTTTTTTTTTGCCTGTTTACATTATTAAAACTTCAGACCAATGAAATGAAGGCTTTGGTTTGTTCTCTAGTACCTACAACCAGAATGTTTAGATTATGCATTTGCTGAGTGGTTTTATTAAAGCAGGAAAACCTGATCTAAATTGCAACGCCAAAACGTTCTCATCTTGATGAACTTACATAAGGCTCATTCCCTCACCTCATTCCACCATCTCAGATCCTGAATTTAAGAGGCCATGCAAGATCACTAGTCAATGGAGTGGCACTTTACATTTTAAAAGGAGCTTCAGATAGATTTTTTTTTTTAAATTTCAGATTAAACACAGCTACATGTCTTTGCTGTGGACTTAATTTTTTGTTGTTGCTGATGATGTTTCTGGGACTACATGCGGCGACACGAGGGGGACGGGATCAGTCAACACAGCCACTTGAGACTGATCAAAGCATAAAGTGTTGCATAAAACAACTCACATTTAACCTTTGCAAATGAATAAGTAAAAGGAAATTCATGAATTCTTAAAATATTGCCCCTTGATGCAGATAGCAGCCTCTTTTAGCTTCAGGATTAATTTCCCTGGACATTTCTTTTTTCATAGACAGTGTTAGTTTTTCGCAGTCAATCTCGGTTTTCACTGAATTTTACAGAAAGAATTAAAATGGAAAGAGTGAGCCTTAACATTTTTTTTATCAATTCTGTATGTAGGCCAAATAACATTTAGAAAGCATATTGTGTTTAATTCTTTTGAAACTAAGCCCTTAACCCTATGAGTATTGTTGTGAAAGCTGACATTTCTTTACCAATACAATTGATATTTGTCATCAGTTTGTTTTCTAGAAAAAAAAGGAAAGAATCAAATAAAACCACCCCTCTCTTTTCATTTGTTCCCTGTTTTCTGCCAGTGTATTATGTGACAGCTGTTCTGAAATAGACTTCAGGACAGCTCTGCCTGGGTATACACATGAGTGCCTCTCAAAGGACATATTGGCCTCCACTGACCATGATGCATGTGGTTCACAAACAAAGACAGAAGACGATACACACTTCTCCATCACCAAGGGCAACAGGTCACTGTGGACATCACGGAAGGCAGAGTTTTAAAGTTCCACTTTGTTACAGTTTGCTTTATGGCTTACTAAGTCCCCTTCTACAAAGAAAAGAAAATAGGACACTTTTAGAAGAGGGAAGGGTGAGAAGTGTGCATCAGACTTCATGCAGGTACCCAGGAGGGTAAGTGACTACTCCTTTCTTGAATGATTTGTACTTACATATTAAACCTAAACCCAGTGAAAATAAATTCAAAAATCTTAAAACACAAGTATGCTGATGTATGAAAAGGAAACTTTTTTTTTATTGCCTACAAGCATTCAGTGACTCAAATATCTTGTAAAAATGGATGTGTATATAAGATGGAGCCTGGTATTTTGTATTTCCCAAGGGCCAGTAATTCTAAGAGAGACCAGGCTCATTTTTCCAGCGGTGTACACAATACATGTGCTGAGAGCTGCCTTAGCACTGGGCGTTATTTCATCTACCCCTAACAGCCGTAAAAGGCAGGACCAGATGTGCCTCAGGTTTATGAAAGAAGGTCCATAGTCTCCATGAGGTTAGAGACCTATCAAGTTTACATGGTTAGAAAGTGGTAGAATCAAAACTTGAACCAGAATCCCAAGAGTTAGCCAAATCGCCTTACAAAAGTAGCTTCAGAAAATAAAATTTACTTTATAGCCATGAATGAAGTCAGGTTTCACCCTCACCTCTAACCCTCTGGGCACAAACTATTCACTCATTGGCTCTTAGAACCAAGAACTCACCAAACAGCTCTCTACTCAGCTTACAGTCTTGAATGTCTGCTAAGTTAGCTTGACGTTTCAAGAAAGTCTGGAAAGGTTTTGATCACTAGTTCCCAGGTACCTTTCCGTTCTTCCACTGACTGCTGAGGACCCTTAATCTGAGCCAAATTCAGATTTCACTTAAAATATCTTTCAGCTTCTGTCACTGGTAGAAGTTCCTTTTGCAGCCTCAACTCTGTCTAACTTACTTGTTTTATGACTATAACATGGAATCGGTTGCTATTTCCCATCAATATAAAGCCTTTTATATACTGTAAAATTGCACATGTCCTACGTTTTGATAAGGTAAATATATACTGACTATTAAATGAATTCTCTAAGTTCAAAATTTTCTTTGGTCTGACATCCAAATTTTAGTTTTTCACATCGTTGAGTGTAATGCTTATTAGATATATAAAATAAAAAACAGTATTGTTTGAAATATCTAATCTTAAAGAGAATTAGGGATGGTAGGATGGTTCAGTGGATAAACTGCTTGCTACTCAAAGGTGAGGACCAGAGTTCAGATCCTCAGTATCCACACAAAAACTAGACATTCATTTTGGCTGCACATAGTTCCTAGGGCTCTGGTAGAAGGGGAAGCATATCCTCAGGACAAACTGGCTACGTAGACTAGCTGAAGCAGTGAGATGCTCTATGTCAGCATATAAAAGAGAGGGAAATTGAGGAAGACATTCAGCATCAACCATAGGACCAGATATGCATGTACACATATGAGCATCATTCTCAAACAGGAATGTCCACCTGTAAATATCCATATCTACATCTATCTTTCAGAAATACATCTAGAAAATGTTCTTCACACAGTCACTTCTTCTAATATGGTTTATTATCTGATAGCAATTTGATTTAGTCATGGGGTAGACCATACATATATGAAATGAGAGAGAATTTAATCTGTTAAAATTTTATTTTATGTGTTTGGGTAGTATACTGGCCCATTTCGTATGTCAGCTTGACAGAAGCTAGAGTCATCACAGGGAAAGGAGCCTCAGTTGAGGAAATGCTTCCATGAGATCCAGCTGTAGAGCATTTCCTAAATGAGTGATCAGTGAGGGAGAGCCCAGCCCATGTGGGTGATGCCATTCCTGGGATGGTTTTTCTGTGTTCTCTAAAAAAGCAGGCTGACCAAGCCATGTGAACCAAAGCAGTAAGCAGTGCCTCTCCATGGCCTTGGCATCAGTTCCTGCCTCCAGGTTCCAGTCCTGCTTGAGTTTCTGTCCTGACTTCCTCCAATGATGCATTATGATCTGGAAGTATAAGCCAAATAAATTTCTTTCCCAACTTGCTTTTTGGTCATGGTGTTTCATTGCAGCAATAGAAACCCTGACTAAGTCAAGTGATTTGACTGCATTTATTTTTGTGAACCATGTCCATGCCTAGCATTCACAGAGGCCATAAGAGGAAGTTGAATTCCATAAAGTGGAGGTAGTGTGGGCAGCTATGTGGTACTGGGAACAGAACCCAGGTCCTCTGGAAGAGCAGCAAGGGATCTTAATCACTGAGGCATCTCTTTAGCCCCAGAAAATATTTTCTAACTGTGTTTAGGGCAATACTTTAGGGATAGTGTAGACCAGTGGTTGTCAACCTTCCTAATGTTTTGAGCTTTTAATACAGTTTCTCATGTTGTGGTGACCCCACACTCATAAAATTATTTTTGCTGATACTTCATAAATGTAATTTTGTTACTGTTATGAATTATTACATACATATCTGTGTTTTCTGGTGGTCTTACTTAGGTGATCCCTGCAAAAGGCCCATTTGACCCCTGAAGAGATCATGACCCACAGGTTGAGGACCATTAGTGCAGATATCATGATATAATAACATAGCAGAAGTATCTTCATTATTGACCATATAATAATAAATTAGCCAATAACTACGTAATTACTAAAATTTAATGGCAAGATAAAGTCCATAGTCATATGTGAGTTTCTTAATTAACCAGGAAACTAAACTGTAGGAGTCTCTAAAATGATCACTGTTGGGAAATATACTCTACTTCAACCTTTAGATTGCTTTGGAAGCTTCTAACCATTACATAATTCTGACGGAAAGAGGATTATAACCTTAGACACAGACTATTACATCTTATGGATTTATTCAAAGGCACTGTAGACTGTGCTGTCAAATTTTCGCTCATAAGATTGGGAAATGCAACAAACAGCACACAGACACCTAAGGCTCACTGTCATTAGTATCTTTCAAATCTGTTTACATAACTGATTAAAAAAATACATGTGGTACTGACTTCAATCCTCCATTGCCAGCCTCCCTCCCTCCCTCCCTCCCTCTCTCCCTCCCTC